>NC_052158.1:55885706-56185839 GCF_902713615.1 Scyliorhinus canicula | reverse complement strand
CTTGTTCGCTCTTTCTCAGGCCTCCAATGGTCTGATTCACTTTGCAGTTTTAATTATGTCCTTATTGAATTCCTCGCTGCTAATGAGGTCACTCCGATTTACCTTGTCACCAACGTAAGGATTGGAGATTGCCAATTGGTCTGTATAATGAATTATAATTTTTTTTACAAAGGGCTAGGGTTTCAGAGTCTTTCACGATCTTATCATTACTAGCTCCAGGATCTACTTTGGCTGCAAAAGCCTGCCCTCTGCACTAAGATCCCTGCGCGCGATTCCCATTGGGTGATGGTGTGACATGTCCCTCCCAACGTATGCCTTTTAAAGGGGCCAACTACTACACACTTGAAAGACCAAGTCTTCTCGGCTGCAATTGGCTTAAAGAACTCAATGAAATGAAAAGAAATGACAATCGCTTATTGTCACAAGTAGGCTTCAAATGGTTACTGTGAAAAGCCCCTAGTTGCCACATTCCGGCACCTGTTCAGGAAGGCTGGTTTGGGAATTGAACTGTGCTGCTGGCCTGCATTGGTCTGCTTTAAAAGTCAGTGACCTTTGCTGAACCAGCCCCTAGTCACCATATTTTGGCGCCTGTTCGGGGAGGCCAGTATGGGAATTGAACCCAACTGCTGGCATTATTCTGCATTACAATCCATCTGTTTAGCCCACTGTGCTGAACCAGCCCCTTCTTGGATCAACATGGATTAGGCAGAGATTTTTCAAGTGGGAAGGGGGACTGTCCGAAAAGATAAGGAAATACGAGAGTGAATTTGAAATTAATTAGGAAAAATCATAGGGTTACAATCAAAGATTTACGTAGATCTTGAGGCAACTCCCCAATTCTTTAGGTCAAGACCAAATGCCTTATGAGATCAAGTGGATACCGAGTTAAACAGGTCAGAAGAACTCAGCATTATCCAACAATTCAGTTATCAGAATGGGCAGCATAATGCCAGCAGTATTGAAACCAGACAAGATCATCCACGTTTGCGCCGAATATAAGCTAAAAATTAATCAAAGATAGCCCAACTGGTTAAAAACCTAATTCTGATAGTTGAAGACCTGTATGCAAAGCTGGCAGGTCACTCATACACAAAACTGGATCTGAGTCATGCATTCCAGCAACTCAAAATAGATGACGCTGCCCGGGGTTAGATCATGGTAAACACACACAAAGACCTGTTCCAACACATGCACCTGCCTAGTACGCCTTGATATCCTTATAATGGACTGACAGAGGCCAAACATCCAGCAAACTTAGAAGAGATGTTAAAACTGATTTCAGGAGGCTGGAATTCACTTGAAGAAAGAGAAGTGCACTTTTCAAACATTGAGGCCTACCTGAGGCACTGGGCACTTGGTCTGACAAATACAGCTGAACTCAAGTCGTTATTAGGAACAGTAAACTACTATGGACATTTCTTTATCAAACGTGTGGATGGTATTAAGACCATAAGACCATAAGACATAGGAGTGGAAGTAAGGCCATTCGGCCCATCGAGTCCACTCCGCCATTCAATCATGGCTGATGGGCATTTCAACTCCACCTACCAGCATTCTCCCCGTAGCCCTTAATTCCTTGCGACATCAAGAATTTTATCTATCTCTGCCTTGAATCCATTTAGCGTCCCGGCCTCCACTGCACTCCACGGCAATGAATTCCACAGGCCCACCACTCTCTGGCTGAAGAAATGTCTCCGCATTTCTGTTCTGAATTTACCCCCTCTAATTCTAAGGCTGTGCCCACGGGTCCTCGTCTCCTCGCCTAACGGAAACAGTTTCTTTGCGTCCACCCTTTCTAAGCCATGTATTATCTTGTAAGTTTCTATTAGATCTCCCCTTAACCTTCTAAACTCCAATAAATACAATCCCAGGATCCTCAGCCGTTCATCATATGTTAGACCCGCCATTCCAGGGATCATCCGTGTGAATCTCCGCTGGACATGCTCCAGTGCCAGTATGTCCTTCCTGAGATGTGGGGCCCAAAACTGGACACAGTACTCCAAATGGGGCCTAACCAGAGCCTTATAAAGGCTCAGTAGCACATCGCGGCTTTTATATTCCAACCCTCTTGAGATAAATGACAACATTGCCTTCGCTTTCTTAATCACAGATTCAACCTGCATGTTTACCTTTAGGGAATCCTCAACTAGCACTCCCAGATCCCTTTGTACTTTGGCATTATGAATTTTCTCACCGTTTAGAAAGTAGTCTATGCTTGGATTCTTTTGTCCAAAGTGCAAGACCTCACATTTTCTCACGTTGAATTGCATCAGCCATTTCTTGCACCACTCTCCCAAACTGTCTAGATCCTTCTGCAGCCTCCCCACTTCCTCAGCACTACCTGCCTGACCACCTAACTTTGTATCATCGGCAAACTTCGCTAGAATGCCCCCAGTCCCTTCATCCAGATCATTAAGATCATTGCCCCCCCCCTGCATATTCTGTTAAAGAACCAGCATTGTTGGTCCTGGAACACTTCTCTGGAGGAAGCTTTCAAAGGAGTAAAGGTATTGAGGTGAAATTACCGACGATACACGCTACCATCGAAAGATTATGCCAATGCTTTTCAACTCACGGATAACCTGGAGCCATGATATCAGACAACGGAGCCACATTCGCAATGACTGAGATTCAGAATTTCATCACTCTCAATGGTATTAAACTCATTAGAACCTTATCATCCAGCATCAAATGGCCGAGCCAAGAGAGCTGTCCAAACTTTCAAACCTGGCCTAAAGGAACAGCCAGGAGGAACCCTGGAGACCAAAAGCTCACAATTCCTCCTTAGCTATCGTGCTGCTCCACATACAACAATGGGAATTCCATCTGCAGAACTGCTAGTGAAATAATGTCTCAGAACAAGGCTGAGGCCTTGTGTTTCAAAGGGAGGGCAGAAGCCAGCCAAAGTAATCAGAAAGCAAGCCATGATTTGCATAGTACAGCACGATTTTTCATGGCAATTGAATGGTGCGTGAGAAACCTTGGCAGTTGATCAAGCAGGATCACTGGAATTATTATCCCTAAGACCGCACCCCTTTTGTATCCAGGGGACATGGATCGTTCGTAAACATGTGACCAACTTGTGGAGTAGAGAGATGCTCCAGCAGTGTTGCCATCAAGAAATGGTTTCAAACTCATAAGCACTGCTGTACCTGATTAACCTGTTATAGATATAATTAATGTCTCCATGGAAACTAATAGTGATGAACTGCCTGTGCCAGAAGAGGTACCCGCTATGGCAGTTCCTGTTAATGTTGATCCTGTGGAAGCATCTCAGGCAACAGGATTACGACACTCTGCAAGAAATAGGAAACCCCTCAAAGATTCGATTTACAATTATCCAGTTAGAATTTAGGACTGAGTAACTTAGTTATTGAAGATTGTATAAAAGAATTAAAGGAGTAGGGATGTGGTGATTAGTGGTATTTTACCCTTTAAGGGCATCACAGCGATTTAGGGTTCACATGGCCAGTGTGACCAATCAGGACTCAGAGGACAGAATCAGCTCAGAAGGTGGGAAGATTTCTGCAAAGGGAGACATTTCCCGGGAGCTGGCCAGAGACACGAGGTTGCTGTTTTTCATTAATAAATACTTTGTGCTTCTAATGAAGTATGTAAATGTGCATCATTACAAGGATATTCCAGTGTGGAGCTATATCTCTTTCATGTAGCTTTAGTATAGTTTCCTTGACACATGCTGAAAATTCAAGAATCATTAATCTTCAATGATTGCTTGTTTTCAAACATAGGCAGGCCAAGTGGCTGCTGGAAAACATTTTTTTCTTGTTGTTGGCAAGCAGAACTCCACCAGGTGTTGTCAGGGAAGTACTGCTTATCCTCAAACCAATCCATTTTCAAGTCATTTATAAAACTTCCACTTACAACTACGTCTACTCATTTGCCAAGTTCTCCTGGTGTAATTTGTCTTCATAAAGAGCAAGAGACTTTATCATCAGAGTGCTTTAAAAAATGCTCTAACCAATGATTCAGAAATTATCTGATGTGTTGACCTGAATCAGCTCCCAATATGTACTGTATGGGTTCTTCTTGTTTGATCCTGTTTATTCCCTTATTTCCCCTTTCTTTTATTTTTGCTGTTACATTTTTGATCCATGGACGTTTAGTGGGCCTGTGACTTTAAGACAACCCAGCCTGCACCTTTAATTCAAACAGGATGATCCAGAAAGCTGTGCTGTTTTAAGCTGACACCATTGATGACTCAGATTGATTGATGTGGCTGATGACCAACTAAAGGGCCTAGAAGGTGTACCTCTGCCCGGTAGCAGGTGGTGATTAGTTTTGTTTCTACTGAAATGGTTCAGAGTTCAAAGAGGTTTAAGTTTTGCTATGGCAGCGAAGGGAGAAAAGCTCTCTTTTTCACACTGTTTTCTCCAGAAGCAACCAGCGAAATGCCACCACAAGGTCACTGTGGGAACCAGCTCTCTCTCTGCAGAAAAGGCTGATGCCAGCAGGGACCAGAATCTGATAACCCTCTCTGAAGAACAGGCTGTCCTGAAGCTCTGCTGGAAAAGCTGTGAGTAAGATATTGATAACTGCAAGGCTGTTATTATGGGCTGTAAACCAGAGACTTTAAACCAAACTCATACGGTAAAGAACGAACACTGAAGAACTCAACATCTGAAACCAGGACTCTTATCTTTTGACCTTAATCCTTATTATTTTTACCCCTTTCCACCCTTTGTCTTTCTCTGTCTTGTGTGTGTGGGTAGAGGGTGGGACAGTTAAAGCGGGAAGTCAGGTTTTAGCTTGTCGTTAAGCAGCTGTCCTTCCAGCTGACCTCCAATTTGTTCTTGTCATAAAAAACAGTAGCTGTGGTTAAAAAACAAACCTGGTGACTGTAATTATTGCACAGCCAGGGCCATGGATTTGGGGAATTTTTATCATAATTATTGGTTAATTCACTTGTGCGGTGGCTCTGGGGCCTGTGGGACTGGAATTGACTGTGCTCCAGCCCAGGGAAATCTTCTGCATTTCTGGGGTCCGTATCCCTCTATTCCCATCCTATTCATGTATTTGTCAAGATGCCCCTTAAACGTCACGATTGTCCCTGCTTCCACCACCTCCTCCGGCAGCGAGTTCCAGGCACCCACTACCCTCTGTGTAAAAAAACTTGCCTCGTACATCTCCTCTAAACCTTGCCCCTCGCACCTTAAACCTATGGCCCCTAGTAATTGACCCTTCTATCCTGGGAAAAAGCCTCCGACTATCCACTTGTAAATGCCCCTCATAATTTTGTAGACCACTATCAGGCCGCCCCTCAACCTCCATTGTACCAGTGAGAACAAACCAAGTTTATTCAACCTCTCCTCATAGCTGATGCCCTCCATACCAGGCAACATCCTGGTAAATCTCTTCTGCACCTTCTCTAAGCCTCCACATCCTTCTGGTAGTGTGGTGACCAGAATTGAACACTATGCTCCAAGTGTGGCCGAACTAAGGTTCTATACAGCTGCAACATGACTTGCCAATTTTTATACTCAATAATACCAAAATGCATTACCTCACATTTGTCCGGATTAAACTCCATCTGCCATCTCTCTGCCCAGGTCTCCAAACAATCTAAATCCTGCTGTATCCTCTGACAGTCCTCATTGCTATCCACAATTCCACCAACCTTTGTGTCATCAACAATCTTACTAATCCGACCAGTTACATTTTCCTCCAAATCATTTATATATACTACGAACGGCAAAGGTCCCAGCACTGATCCCTGCGGAACATCACTAGTCTCAGTCCTCCAATCAGAAAAGCACCCTTCTATGACCTAGCCAGTTCTGTATCCATCTTGCCAGCTCACCCCTGATCCCGTATGACTTCACCTTTTGTACCAGCCTGCCATGAGGAACCTTGTCAAATGCCTTACTGAAGTCCATATAGACAACATCCACTGCCCTACCTGCATCAATCATCTTTGTGACCTCCTCGAAAAACTCAATTTAGTGAGACACAACCTCCCCTTCACAAAACCGTGTTGCCTCTCGCTAATATGTCAATTTGCTTCTAAATGGGAGTAGGTCCTGTCTCGAAGAATTCTATCCAGTAATTTTCCTACCACTGACGTAAAGCTTACTGGCCTGTAGTTCCCTGGATTATCCTTGCTACCCGTCTTAAACAAAGGAACAATATTGGCTATTCTCCAGTCCTACGGGACATCACATGAAGACAGTGAGGATCCAAAGATTTCTGTCAAGGCCTCAGCAATTTCCTCTCGCCTCCTTCAGTATTCTGGGGTAGATCCCATCAGGCCCTGGGGACTTATCTACCGTAATATTTTTCAAGACGCCTAACGTCTCATCTTTTTGGATCTCAATCTGACCCAGGCTATCTACACACACTTCTCAAGACTCAACATCCACCAATTCCTTCTCGTTGGTGAATACTGATGCAAAGTATTCATTTCATAACTCGCCATTTCCTCTGGCTCCACACATAGATTCCCTTGCCTGTCCTTCAGTGGGCCTACCCTTTCCCTGGCTACCCTCTTGCTTTTTATGTACGTGTAAAAAGCCTTGGGAATTTCTTTAACCCTATTTGCCAATGACTTTTCGTGACCCCTTTTAGCCCTCCTGACTCCTTGCTGAGGTTCCTTCCTACTTTCCTTATATTCCACTCAGGCTTCATCTGTTCCCAGCCTTCTGGCCCTGACAAATGGTTCTTTTTTCTTTTTGATGAGGCCTACAACATCTCTCGTTATCTAAGGTTCCAGAAATTTGCTGTATTTATCCTTCTTCCGCACAGGAACATGCCGGTCCTGAATTCCTTCCAACTGACATTTGAAAGCCTCCCATATGTCAGATGTTGATTTACCCTCAAATATCCGCCCCCAATCTAGGGGAGTGATTCTTCGCTCCCCACGCCGGGTGGGAGAATCGCGGGAGGGCCACTCTGGCACCCCCCACAATTCTCCCCCCCCCCCCCAAAATGGCGTGTCGCGTTTTGCGACATGCCGCTCGGAGAAACGCCGCTCGCCGTTTTTCACGCCGACCGGCGATTCTCCGGTCCGGATGGGCCGAGCGGTCTGACGACCCCGACCTGCTCACGCCGGCGTCAACCACAGCTGGTCGCTTCCGGCATGAACAGCGCGCGACAGGTGGGGCCTGTGGGGGGCGGAGAAAGGATCGAGCACCACGGGCGTGCTCGTCAGATGTCTGGCCCACGATCGGTGCCCACGATCGTCGGGCCGGCATCTCTAAGAGACGCACTCTTTCCCCTCCGCCGCCCTGCAAGATCAAGCCGCCACATCTTGCGGGGCAGCGGGTTTCACTCCGGCGTCGGCCGTTGCGGAGAATCACGCCCTCGGTTCTTCAGTTCCTGCCTAATATTGTTATAATTAGCCTTCCCCCAATTTAGCACATTCACCCTAGGACCACTCTTGTCCTTGTCCACCAGCACTTTAAAACTGACTGAATTGTGGTCACTGTTCCCGAAATGCTCCCCTACTGAAACTTCTACCACCTGGCCGGGCTCATTCCCCAATACCAGGTCCAGTACAGCCCCTTCCCTAGTTGGACTATCTACATATTGTTTTAAAAAGCCCTCCTGGATTCTCCTTACAAAATCTGCCCCGTCTAAGCCCCGAGCACTGTGAGTCCCAGTCAATATTGGGGAAGTTTCCCATCAGAACAACCCTGTTGTTTTTACGCCTTTCCAAAATCTGTCTACCTATCTGCTCCTCTATCTCCTGCTGGCTGTTGGGAGGCCTGTAGTAAACCCTCAACATTGTGACTGCACCCTTCTTATTCTGGATCTCTATC
This sequence comes from Scyliorhinus canicula, assembly GCF_902713615.1. NCBI lineage: Eukaryota > Metazoa > Chordata > Chondrichthyes > Carcharhiniformes > Scyliorhinidae > Scyliorhinus > Scyliorhinus canicula. Next base: position 56,178,064 of record NC_052158.1, on the reverse strand, counting down.
CATATAGCCTCGCTGCCCTCTGAGGTGTCCTCCCGCAGTACAGCTGTGATATTCTCCCTAACCAGTAGTGCAACTCCGCCACCCCTTTTACATCCCTCTCTATCACGCCTGAAACATCTAAATCCTGGAATGTTTAGCTGCTAATCCTGTCCTTCCCTCAACCAGGTCTCTGTAATGGCAACAACATCATAGTTCCAAGTACTAATCCAAGCTCTACGTTCATCTGCCTTACCCGTTATACTTCTTGCATTAAAACATATGCACTTCAGGCCACCAGTCCTGCTGTTTTCAGCAAAATCTCCCTGTCTGCTCTTCCTCAGAGCCATACTGGCCCTATTCCCTAGTTCTACCTCAATTTTTTCACGTTCTGACCTATTGCTCAGGTGCCCACCCCCCTGCCATACTAGTTTAAACCCTCCCGTGTGACACTAGCAAACCTCGCCGCCACGATATTTATTCCTCTCCAGTTTAGATGCAACCCGTCCTTTTTATACAGGTCACACCTGCTCCGGATATGCTCCCAATGGTCCAGATAACGGAAACCCTCCCTCCTACACCAGCTGTTTAGCCACGTGTTTAGCTGCTCTATCTTCCTATTTCTAGCCTCATTGGCACGTGGAACATGGAGTAATCCTGAGATCACAACACTCGAGGTCCTGTCTTTTAACTTTCTGCCTAGCTTCCTGAACTCCTGCTGCAGGACCTCATTGCCCTTCCTGCCTATGTCGTTAGTACCAATATGTACAATGACCTCTGTCTGTTTGCCCTCCCCCTTCAGGATGCCTGCTACCCGTTCAGAGACATCCTGGACCCTGGCACCAGGGAGGCAACATACCATCCTGGAGTCTCTTTCATTTCATTTCATTTCATAGAATTTACAGTGCAGAAGGAGGCCATTCGGCCCATCGAGTCTGCACCGGCTCCTGGAAAGAGCACCCTACCCATGGTTAACATCTCCACCCTATCCCCATAACCCAGTAACCCCACCCAACACTAAGGGCAATTTTGGACACTAAGGGCAATTTATCATGGCCAATCCACCTAACCTGCACATCTTTGGACTGTGGGAGGAAACTGGAGCACCCAGAGGAAACCCACGCACACACGGAGAGGATGTGCAGACTCCGCACAGACAGTGACCCAAGCCGGAATCAAACCTGGGACCCTGGAGCTGTGAAGCGATTGTGCTATCCACAATGCTACCGTGCTGCCCCAGAATGTCCACAGAAGCGCCTATCTGTGCCCCTGACTATAGAATCCCCTATGACTATTGCTCTTCTGTGCTTTGACCCTCCCTGCTGAACTTCAGAGCCAGCTCTGGTGCCACTGCTCTGGCTGCTGCTGTTTCCCCTGATAGGCTATCCCCCCCCCCGACAGTATCCAAAGGGGTATACCTGTTCGAGAGGGGGCAACCACAGGGGATTCCTGCACTGACTGCCTGCCCCTGCCCCGAACCACAGGGTCTGTGAGGAGCTGCCATTGTTTACACTTGCTGCAGGTGGCAAGTGTACAGATGTGGGACCAATGATTCCTTACCCCTTTGATGATTCAGTAACATAATACATACATCCTCAGACTTCTCAAAATTAGGTCGTCGTCAAAGGAAAACCTGGTTGTCTCACACCATGACTACTGCTCTCTGCTACTCCAGCTGAATTTCTACATCTCTTTCAGACAAACTGGGGGAAATCTGGCGGGTGTATAAGAGAGTCCACTCGGTAATACACAAGTGGACTAAACAAGGGGCAAGTGAGACTTCCACCCTCATTGGAATTAAATCCTGTTCTGAAGAGCTGCCAGCCAATCTGACCCAGCAGTGCCAGAAGCAAGTAGTGACTGCTGCAGTGCAGCCGAGGATACTGAGTGCAAAGCTGAGCGTTTGGTGAGTGGGGTATCTCAAATGTTAATTTTGCTCTTAAAATCTAATCTACTTTGTAATCAGCAGCAACTGGAAAAGATTGTGTAAGCAGACTCATTTTCTTTCTTAACTTAGACAGGGGTAAACACACTCTGATGCGAAAGCTAACTGGTTTCTTGGGGGTAACTGCCAAAAGGTGAAGGGGGTGCCAGCGAGGGGGTGCCAGCGAGGGGGGAGGGGGCACTGGCAGAGGCACTGGTGCCAGAAAGGTCAATGAACCGGGTCTGAAGACTGAAGGTATAGATAGTAAAGACACAGAAGCAGGAGGCTTAAAGCACAGAGGGTGAAAGCTGAAAGTACAGGGGCTGAGGTTTGAAGGCACGGGCTGAAGGAAATGAGGCGATAGGGGCAATGGAACCAGTACAATGGGGCAAAGGTCACAGTGCCAAAAGTGGGGAAGAGGTGCGCCTAGAAAGGAGAGGGCTTAGAATCAGAAGGGGGAGACAGCCAAGTTTTAAAAAGACCACACCCGAAGCTGCATTCTTCTGCTGCTGCGTCTCTGACTTGTTAAAGGGTCCTGACACTGGGAAGGGAAGCCTTCAGCTAGAACTCAATTAACATGCCTGTAATCTGACTACTCACCCAATGCCGACTAAATCACTACTGATGTATGTGAGAGCAACTGATTGCCACTCAGCAGTTAATCATTGGTATGCTGACCTCCACATTCAGTGGCTGTTATGTCTCCCTGCATCATTGGCCGAGTGGGCAGGCACATACATCCCCGTTGACAGTGAGCAAGGGCACACTGGCTGAGGAGAGCACTCTGTGCCATCAGATGTGTGTGGAGCTGTGTTTTGACAAGTGGTCCCCATTGACCAGGCTGCATGTAAGCCCTTAGAGTGAAGCTGGGGACAATGCCTGTGCCTTACATCAAAGCTCAGGATGCAATAGAGTGGTCAAAGCTGTGGCCACTCGGTCAAGCTGTGTGGGGTAAGGGTTGTCTGGGTTCTTGTTCATTCTGGGAGAAAATTAAGGATTGGTCATCAATGATACGGCCATCACATGAGTCACTGCCCACCGAGATGCATCAACCAAGGGTAAATGGGCAAAAGCTAACCGCCAACATTCTCTGTTTATTTTTGCAGTGATTAGCGTGAAGGAGAGATGGAGCCGATGGACTGGCTAGCATACTTCTGGCACACAGAGTGGAGAGAAGACATCAACGGAGATTCCTGGCTCCCCAGAGGCAGGAATAAAACGCTGAGAGGAAGGAGTGGTGAGGCATGATCCACTGGCACAACCGGTACCCTAGAGAGAGTGGCCTGCTCCTCGGGCACAGGGGAGAATCACTGATGATGCGGCTAATGATGGCTGAGCGGAGACCACAGATTGCAGTTGAGGCCAGATGCAATGAAGCTCATGCCGCCACTCGAACTTCGGTGGAGCAGATCAAAGGATACTGAAAATGAGTTTCCGGTGCCTGGACAAGTCTGGTGGAATTCAACAGTACAATCCACAGAGGCTGCCACGCATCCTGATTGTCTGCTGTGCCCATCACAACCTCGCATTTCAACAGTGGAGTAAATACTTGAGGAGATGTAATAGCAGTACAGTTCCTCAAGTGAGGAGGACATAGAGATGGAAGTGGAGAGTCAGGAGGTTGGCCATTAGACCATAAGATGTAGGAGCAGAATTAGGCCACTCGGTCCATCAAGTCTGCTCTGCCATTCAATCGTAGCTGATATTTTTCTCATCCCCATTTTCCTGTCCACTCCCCATAACCCCTGATCCCCTTATTAATCAAGAACCTATCTATCTCTTTCTTAAGACACTCAGTGGTTTGGCTTCCTCAGCCTTCTGCACAAAGAATTACACAGATTCGCTATCCTCCAGCTGAAGAAATTCCTCCTCATCTCCGTTTTAAAGTATCGTCCCTTTAGTCTGAGATTGTGTCCTCTGGTTCTAGCTTTTTCTACAAGTTGAAACATTCTCTCCATGTCCACTCCATCCAGGCCTCGCAGTATCCTGTAATTTTCAATAAGATCCCCACTCATCTTTCTAAACTCCAACGAGTACAGACCCAGAGTCCTCAACTGTTTCTCATACGACAAGCTGTTCAGTCCAGGGATCATTCTTGTGAGCCTCCTCTGGACCCTTTCCAAGGCCAGCAGATCTTTCCTTAGATATGGGGCCCAAAACTGCTCACAGTACTCCAAATGGGATCTGACCAGAGCCTTATACAGCCTCAGAAGTACATCCCTGGTCTTGTCTTCTAGCCCCCTTGACATGAACGTAAACATTGCATTTGCCTTCTTAACTGCCGACTGAACGTGCACGTTAACCTTAAGAGAATCATGAACATTTGGCAGAGTTCGCTCTGCTGTTGGTTATCCATTGCTCACGAAAGGCAATTGGTATTAACTCTTCGATGGAGTTATGGTTTCCTGGACGCCAAACTGTTTGCTGGGCCCTTCAAACTAAGAAATTATCAATGATTGTTTTCTCTTTACAAAGTATTGGCAAAGTATTGGGTTGTTATGAGTATAATCTAGCCATCTGTTTTGGCAATACTATTTTATTTGGATGCATTCATTACCCTGCTGTTCTGCTTGCTTAATCCCTTGTAATCTCTTTTCTGTGGCACATATGTGTTTATTAATGAGAAAAATATATGTTTTCACTTCCTCAATAAAATTAAAATCTTCCAGTTTGACCTATTCCACTGGTATTCTTGACAAAGCATCTGCTGTTGCCTGGTATTTCACATGCACTCAGTAACTCATAGAGGCATAGTCATAGAATCTCTATAGTGCAGAAGGAGGCCATTCGGCCTATCGAGTTTGCACCCTCGAGTACCCTCCTTGGCCCACGCCCCGAACCTATCCCAGTAACCCCACCTAACCTTTTGGACATTAAGGGGCAATTTAGGTGGCCAATCCACCTACCCTGCATATCTTTGGACTGTGAGGGGAAACTGGAGCACCCGGAGGAAACCCACGCAGACACGTGGAGAAAGTGCAAATTCTAGACAGTTACCCCAGGCCGGAATTGAACCCGGGTCCCTGGCGCTGTGAGGCAGCAGTGCTAACCACTGTGCCACAGTGCGTCCCCTCAGTAACTCATAGAATCACAGAGTCAAGAGTTTTACAGCACAGAAAGAGGCCCTGCGGCACATCATGTCAGGACCTGCTGACAAACTAGTCTAGTCCCATTTTCCTACAGTTGGATGCAGTGGCATTTCAAGTGCACATCTAAATGCTTCTTTAAACGTTGTGAGGATTCCTGCCTCAACCACCCTTTCAGGCAGCGAGTTCCAGATCCCTACCACCCTCTGGGTGAAAATGTTTTTCCTGAAATTCCCTCTAAATCTTACCTTATCTTTACCTTAAATGTAGTGACACCTCTTGAGGGAAAACATTTCTTCCTGTCTACCCTATCTATGCCCCTCATAGGTTTGTACACACCTCAGCCTTCGTACTCTAAACAACCCCAGTCTATCCAGCCGAACTTGATAGCTGAAACGCAACATCCTTGTGTATCACCTCTGCACCCTTCCTGTAGTGTGGTGACCAGAACTGTACACTGTACTGTCATTATGGTCTAACAGAATTTTATATAACTCCATTATAACCTCCCTGCTCTTATAATCTATCCTTTGGGTGAGTAAAGGCAAGTACTCCATATGGCTTCTTAACCACCTTCTCTACCTGTCCTGCTGCCTGTAGGGATCTTTGGACATGCACCCCAAGGCTCCTCTGGTCCTCTGTACTTCCTAGTGTCCAGCCATTCATTGTGTATCCCCTTGCCTGTTAGTTCTCCCAAAATGCATCATCCCACACTTTTCAGGGTTAAATTTGCCACTGTTCTGCCCATTTGACCAGCCCATTGAAATCAGTCAAAGACTTTCCTCCTCGCTATTTACCACACCACCAATTTTCATGTCATCTGCGAACTTTCTGATCACACCTCTCACACCCGCATCTCAATCATTAACGTACACTACAAACAGCAAGGGACCCAGCATTGAACCCAGCGGTACATCACTGGTCACAGCCTTCCAGTCACAAAAACAATCTCCCTCTGCCCTCTGTCTCCTGCCACTAAGCCAATTTTGGATCCAATTTGCCAAATTGCCCTGGATCCCATGGAGTTTCACCTTCTTGATCAGTCTCCTGCACGGGACCTTGTCAAAAGCCTTACTGAAGTCCATATAGATTACATCACTGCACTGCCCTCATCAACACACCTGATTGTGATGTTCTTTCTTTGTTTAAATTAATATTATTAAGGTTGTAGTGTTGCTCCAAAGAACATGCAGACTTTGTACGAAATCAAAGACAATTTATTTACACTACGCTATAAATTATGAATTCTTAAGTATGCCAAAAAGCTAAGAATTGGATCAAATAACTACAATACACAGAACTACTGAAAAACACAACTGTCTCCAACCCTTTCTCCTCTCACTTCAAGAGCACGTGAACTACCGTGTGGGTTGGTAGATGTGCTCTTACTCCATCTTGTGGTTGGATGCTGTAATTACACACTATTCTACATGATCATTCACATACACAAAGATGATATATATATATATATATATATATACAAAGATGATATACTAGATATCATTACACTGATTATTATGTCAGACTCACTGGCCTATGATTACACGATTTCTCCCCACTTCCATTCTTGAATAATAGTAGAACATTTGTTGTCCTCCAGTCCTCTGACATCTCTCCTGTGGCCAGAGAGAATTTGAAAATTAGCGTCAGAGTCCTGAAATTTCCTCCCCTGCCTCACACGGCAGCCTGGGATACATCTCACCTGGGCCGGGGATTTATCCACCTTTAAGCCCATTAGAACCATCAACACCCCCTCCCTCTCAATGTTAATCTGTTCAATTATATGACAGCCCCCATCCCTGCTTTCTAAAACGCCATTGTCCTTCTTCATAGCGAACACAGATGCAAAATACTCATTTAATACCTCACAAAAGTCTTTCAGTTCCACAAATGGGTCCTACTCTTTCTCTGGTTAACCTCTTGCATTTAGTAACCTATCGAACACTTTGTGATTTTTCTTTACTTTGTCCACCAGTGTTTTTTCATGTCCCCTTTTCGCTCACCTAATTTATTTTTAAGTACCTCCCTGAACTTTCCCCTCAAGGGCTTCCACTGATTTGAGGCCCCTGTATCTGCCATAGGCCTCCCTTTTTTCTCTTATCCAATCCTGTATGTTCCTTTACCTTTACAGGAACATGTTGGCCCTGTGTTCTCTCTATTTCCTTTTTGAATGGCCCCACTGCTTTGATGAGGATTTTCCGACACGTAGCTGCTCCCTATCCACTTTGGGCAGACCCTCATCTCGCCTGAAGGTTCTATACCCTGAGTATTGAGCTGCCAGTCCTGCTCCTCCCTTAACTACGTCTCTGTAATAGCAATGATATCATACTCCCATGTGTTAATGAAAGCCCTCAATTCATCAGCCTGTCCTGTAACAATCCTTCCATTAAAATGAATGCCATCCAGCCTTGCCTTATTTCCTTGTGCCTCAACCTGTCTCTCTTTCCTCTGCCTTCCAGACTGATTTAGGTTTTCTTCCATATGTGGCTGTGCATCATCCACACTGTACCTTCACTCAGTATCTCAGCCCACTGCCAAATTAGTTCAAAGCACCTCCACCCAACAGCACCAGCAAACCTGCCCACAAGGATGCTGGTCCCGTTTAGGCTCGGGTGAAACCGATCAAACTTGTACAAGTCCCACCTTCCCCACAAACAGACCCAGTGATCCAAGAAACTGAAACCCTTGCTCTACTCAACAACACATTCATCTGCTCTATTCTTCTATTCAAGATATCCAAAGATGTGCAGGTTAGGTGGATTGGCCATGATCAATGCGTGGGATTATGGGGATAGAACTGTGGAATTTGCCTGGGAGGGTTGTTGCAGACTCTATGGACCTTACAAGCATGTGGCCCCGATAGTAATCTAGAGATTACAACCTGCCTTTCAATCTGTGGCCTAGCTTCCTAAATTCTTGCTGCAGAACCTCAGCCTTCTTTCTGCCGATGTTGTTTGGTACCAATGTGAACTACAGCATCTGACTGTTTACCTCTCCCATCAGAATGCCCTGGAGCCATTCAGTGATATCCTGAATCATGGGCGCGATTCTCTCAACGGGAGACTAAGTGCTGACGCCAGAGTGAAAACCGGAGTGTTTCACTCCGGCGTCGGAGGCCGCTCCGGGCCCCTATTCTCCCACCCCCAGGGGGCTAGGAGCGACGCCGCGTCAATTTTGCGCACCGGGTCTTGGCACCCGCGTCAAAGCGGCGCCGCCTAAATGACGTGGCCAGCGGCGCTTAAATGACGTCACCCGCACATGCGCAGGTTGGCTGGTGCCAACCTGCGCATGCACAGTAGCCGTCCTCCCCATGGCAAGACATGGAGGATTGATTTTGCGGGGCAGCGGAGGAAAAAGAGCGCGTCCTTTAGAGATGCCGGCCCGCCGATCGGTGGGCACTGATCGCGGGCCAGACCTCTCCGCCCCAGGTGCTTGGTCCTCCCTCCCTCCCCCACAGGCCATACACGCAGCGTTCGCGCACTGTTCACGCTGGCAGCGACCAGGTGTGGTTGGCACCTGCGTGAACCGGTCGGATTGGGCAGGCTGCTCAGCCCATCCGGGCCGGAGAATCGCCGCTCAACCGTTTTGTGGGGGTGTGGGAGAATCACGTGCGGGTGCCAGGGCAGCATGGCAGGAATCGCCCGGCACTCCCGCGATTCTCCCACTCGGCGTGGGGGTTGGAGAATCGCGCCCCATATCTCATGCGTTTCGGTCGAAAACCGAGGTGGTGATCGAATACCTATAGTGCAGAAGGAAGCAATTCAGCCCATCGAGTATGCACCGATTATTTGAAAGAGCACCCTACCCATGTGCACCCTGCCCAATATCTTGAACCGCATAACCTAACCTGCAAATCCCTGGACATGAAGAGGCACATCTTTGGATGATGGGAGGAAACCGGAGCACCCAGAGGAAACCCACTGAGACATATGGACAAAGTGCAAACTCCACACAGACAGTCACCCAAAGGCCAGAATCAAACCCATTTCCCTGGCTCTGTGAGACTGCAGTGCTAACTACTGTGCCACCATGCCATCATGGTATTTTTGAAATTTACTTTCGGTTAAGGAGAGTAAGCAAAGAATTGTGGTCAGTTTAAATTTTAAACCATAATCCCATCACATAATCAGAGAACTTGTCAAAAGCATTTTGCTGGTCCATGTACCAGCACCACTGTTGACCTTGTTGTAACATCTTATAGATTCCTGCTGTAGCCATCTGGGGTGGCCACGTTCCGATTACAAAATGGACACTTTGCAAAGAATGCAGGGAAAAAGGACAATACTGAGAAAGCAAGCAGGTGCAATGTTTGGCTGTTGATTGGAGCCGCAGCTCCCATACAAGACCGATACTGCAAAGCCATTACCATACTAATGAGCCATCTCCGGGGACAAAAGGGTAACATTTAAGTAAACAATACCAAGGCAGACACCCCGGCGCCAGAGGAGATTAGAACAAAGCAGGCCAACAGCCACCTAGGACCCGCCCAGCAATCAGGGCACCCACCCCTTTATTGGAGGAAATCGATAGGAATGATCGAGAAATGGCCCAATTAATTGGAGCCAAGTTCAAGGCCCACCCAAAAGCGCATGAAGCCCCTTTTGGGTATAAGAAGGATCCCCAAGAGAATCGCTCTCTTGGCCTTGGCTCTCAGCGAGGAGAGACTTGCCTAGCAGCTGCACCAGAACAAGTAAGTCCAAAGTCAACGCACGCTACGAGACAGACGCTCTTATCTACTATTTGGTACCAGCTCAACCCCAGCAGCCTCAGAACCGGACAACGGCCATTGTTCCTCTGACTGAGTGGGCGCCGGAAGCTAAGTATTGGCTTTAGTAGTAGTGATAGTTTAGTTGGTAGAGTTTTCGGCATGAGTATATTTGACTGTGTGTGTAAATAAATGAATATTGATTTCGAACTTACTAACTGGTGTCTACTAATTAAGTCTTTGATCAGTATTCGGTTTTGAACCTTGTGGCGGTATCGAAAGATACCTGGCGACTCTTGAGCAAACGTAATTAGAATTAAGGAAGACGACCATATTAACCGCCATAAACAAAGCCAATTAAAGAGAGAACACAATTAGCAACACTGCCAAGTTTGGTACAAACCCATCTTCTTAATTGACCATCCCAAGAAATGTTTGTAATTCTGTGATGTTTTAAGGCTGTAGAAACTCTCCAATCAAACTCTCCAAACTCTCCAAATTTCCGTACCGGCCTCTCCAAACAGGGGCCGGAATGTGGCGACTAGGGGCTTTTCACAGTAACTTCATTTGAAGCCTACTTGTGACAATAAGCGATTTTCATTTCATTTTCAATCATTTTCGTTTTCCGTGGGTCTGTGGTTATTCCCTCAACTTGCACAATGTAACTCAAGAATTTTAACAAAGGCTTTGCAAATTTGCATTTGTCATTCTGTTCTCACTTAGTCCTCCTTTGATGAATCATGTATGTCATCTCTATGACGTATGATGCCTTCCACCCCTTCCAGGGCCTGCGACCTCATTCTTGAGAATACCTTAGATACGGACAAAATTCCGAACAGTAACCTATTAAAACAATAATGACCAAATGGGGCAATACCAGTAGTCAGTGATCCTTTGTCCAGAATCAGCTTCCAAAAACCACTGGTAGCATCCAATTTTGTGAAGAGAGTCCTTTTTGTTAAATTGGCAAGACTTCCATCCCCTGATGCTATCGGGTGGATCTCACGCTCTACTGACTTGAGTCAAGTCCACATAGATCTTGTCGAACCATTACATTTTGGTACTGTGATCAATACCTTTTTGACGGTATGGTTACTGGAGAGATGACTCTTTGTTGTAACATGTGCTCAATCTCGCTTTTGACTTTGTCTAAGACTGGGTGAGGGACCTTCCTCACTATGAAGCGTTATATAGTCTTGGCATCTGCCATTAGGGTTATGTGATTTTCTGTCTTCAGCTTTTCCAAGTTGGAAAATCGGGATGGAGAATCATTCCTGAAAACATTACCGGACTCCTCATAGCAATTTCAACAACCTTATAAATCAACTGCGAATGCGTTTCTGCTTCATAATGATGACTTCTGGTTCTGTGTACCATACAGTTCAATCATTTCTTTATTTTGTACCTCAATCTTGCCAATCTTACTTTTAGTGCAAACCCTCCTTGACCTTGCAGCTGGATTGTGGAAGGCTGTAATGTGATATTTTTAATCCACTTTACTTCAGTATCTCACTTGAATTCTGTGGGGTGACCATCAACTTCTCATTTAATGCTTCAAGAATTATCTTGTGTTTTGTTAACTTCTCCGAGAAAGGTTATATGCTTTTTCCACAGCTCTTCCACTTCTTCATTTTGATTTGGCCTGGCTGTTATTTTCTTCCTTCCTATGAGTTATTTGTATCTTAGATCGACAGACAGCTTTGAAACGTCCTAGCTTTTCACAGTTGTGACACTCTGCTGCCCCTGCTGGGCATTCTTCCCGCTTGCACAGATTTTTCCCACCACACCGAGAGCATTGCAAGATGGCGGGTGGTGCGGTTTTTCCCGATTTCACTGGCTTTTGCTTCACTGCATTTTCTCTCTTTTTGTCGGCCATATTGAACAACTTAATTCATTCTTTTCTTAAGGGTTATCACTTTCCTCACAAACAGCCACTCTGTTTAGCTTCCAAAGCTCAGTCTGTCATGCTATTTATATTGCCTTTAAGAGTTAATTATTGCCTGGTATGGAGGGCATTATGGGAAGGCAGTGGCAGAGTGGTATTGTCGCTGGACTAATAATCCAGAAATCCAAGGTAATACTCTGGGGACCCAGACTCGAATCCCACCATGCATTCAATAAAAATATGGAATTAAACGTCTAAAGGTTACCATGAGACCATTATCGATTGTCATAAAAGCCCATCTGGTTTGTTAATGTCCTTTCGGGAAGGAAATCTGTTATCCTTACATGGTCTGGCCTACATGTGACTCCAGACTCACAGCAATGTGGTTGACTCTGAATAACCCTCAGGGATGGTCAATAACTGTTGACCCAACCAGCGACGCCCACATCCCATGGACGAATAAAATAAAAGCTATCAGGAGAGGTTGGATTTTCACTGGAGCGACAGGGCAACCTAATTGAAGTGCATGGACAGAGTGGATAGTCTGAAGCTTTTTTCCATGCTGGAAAAGTCAATTACTAGGGGACATAGGTTTACGGTGCGAGGGGCAAAGTTTAGAGGAGATGTATGAGGGAATGTAGACTCCAAACTTGTCCAAAGCTCTGAATACTTTTCTGCTTCAGTACATTGTGATCTGTGCTTATGGCTGTCTTCGCTCTTGCATCTGCTGCTCCCACTATGCAACATTTTCACATGAGTCTTCAATCTTTTATTTTCTTATCCTTCCTTCATGAATTTGTAGGTCTTTCAGGTCTGCAATCTTCTCTTGGAGTTTTTCTGGGTCCTTAAGTTCTGTCCACTCCACCATATTTCAGATGGTGCATATGAAATTCGACAGAAACCGCCTGTTGCCACCATGCTTCGTCTTGTCTTTGGGATCTAGCTGGGGTTTCTTTAGGGTTTTCCTGTTACCATAAGAATGCTACCACAGACTGTTATTCATACAATCAATTATTGTTTATTCACAGATCTATATACATTTCAGTCCTCTACACATGACTATATTTCTGCTTTCCACCACATCTTAGCTGCTGAACCATTTCAGCAACTTATTTCTATCAGTAGTTACATCAGTATTGGGTGCTCCTTATGTTAGCTCTTTATTCTGCACTTGGCACATCTAGGAATCTAAAGCCTCCATATAACCCATGCCAGCTCCAAGGGAGTTTACAGTGTATGAGGGCAGAGAGGAGGCAGAAAGTGTTGTTAAGGCCACAGTCAGATCAGCTATGACTTTATTGCATGACGGAGCAAGTTCGAGGGGCTAAATGGTCCACTGTATTCCTATTTCTTATGTTCCTAGGTTCCTACTTGGTGGGAGTTCCTTTCAGCCTCACACTAAGTCAGACATACAACTCCTCCCTTCACCTTGACATGAGATGAACGGGTCAGGTGGAAAGATTCAGGATTTCAGAACTGTGGAAGAACATTAAACCTTCCGGGTCTAGATAAAAGTAAAGTCGCCATAGTCCCAGGTAACGATTGACTGCTTTCCCCTTTGAGAGGGAGGGCTGACTGGTGATTTAATCTGAGGCGAGGAGTAAGGTTGAGAAGGTGGGGCCTTCATGAATAACCTCAGCCGGTACGAGAATTGAACCTGCGCTGTTGCCGTTGCTCTGCATCTTGAACCAGCTATCCGACCAACTGAAGATGCCTGAAACTTTCTTCTCAGACTTTATTACTTCACTTGTACTTCTCTGCACTCCCACTTTCTCTTTATGATCCTTTCATTTTTTTATTTCTCTGACTCCTTCCCTCAGCTCCAATTCCTTTCTGCAATGATTCATCTCCCTTTTCAAACATGTTTGCCAAACTTAAGTGGCCAGATTCTCAATACAGGTTCGAGAATTCAACACCCAGATGAATTTGGGGTCCCAGTCCCCTTCCTGTACTCCGTTGCTCTTGCAATGTTATGTTGATATGTGAATGCCCTTGCCCTTGGGCAGGAGGCAAGATCGCCACCCAATTTGAGGTGCTGAGCACCTCCAAGAAGCCGGTACTGCACGCCTGGTGCAAGGGCCAAAGGCAGTTGCATCCTTATTGGAGGCTGCGAATGCCTTGCTGAGGAGAGAAGGCAGCTTATGAAAGTGCCTTGAAAGATCAAGGCAAGGCTAAGTGGCCATGGACACCATAGAAATAGAATCCCTACAGTGCCGACAGAGGCCATTTGGCTCATGGAGTCTGCACCCATCCTCTGAAAGAGTACTCTACCTAGGCCCACTCTCCACTCCTCCACATCTTTGTACAGAAAGGGGCAATTTAGCGTGCCAAATCCACCTAACCTGCATATCTTTGGACTGTGGGAGGAAACTGGAGCATCCAGAGGAAACACACACAGACACGCAAGGCTGGAATCGAACCGGGGTCCCTGGTACTGTGAGGCTGCAGTGCTACCCACTGTGCCACTGTGCCGCCCTAAAGCTGAGATGCAGCCCTTGGCCAAGTGCCATTTGGCACCTCATCTTTCAGGTATTCAGAAATGGAAACAAATTTTATTTTTCCCCACAGTGACCACAACAGCTGTGTGCCTGCTTACCCTACTCTGTTTGGGATTGCTGAAATCAGGTGTCAATCATTGCTTACCTGAACTGCGCTCAGTTTTCCTGAACTACCTTACCAAACTCCCTATGGGCTAGTAATTGGTGGGTTCCCTGTTCCTTGCATGTTCCCCCAACGCTGTCAGCGCTTTGAAAATTGCAAACTGTCCCAGTGGTATTGGGATCCTGAGGCGACCTCAAGGGCCATGATTTTCCAGCTTTGATTCCCGACCCAATGGTCATTTGAAGATCCAATTCCTGGAATCGACAACTTTGAATAAGCACAGGGAGCTCACTGGGTGATCTAGGAACATGAGAAAAACCTGGAGCAACCAGTCTGCAATGAAAGACTCCTCACCAATTCACTGCCACCCCCCCCACCCCCGCCGACATTTTTACCAGGATATGCCTGAAGGATAGTGCTGTCAGTAAACCCCAAAGTGCTAGTCAGCTAATGATGCCGTTTTTTTTAAGTGTAGTCACTGATGTCAGAAACTCGGCAACAATTTACACACAGTCAGTTCCCACACACAGCAATGAGGTAATGATCAGATAATTTGCCTTTTAATCATATTATTTGAGAGATAAATATTGTTAGAACATGGGGAGAAATCCTCCGCTCTTATTCAGATGCTGCCATCGGAACTTTTATATCAATTGAGAGAACAGACAAGGCATTGTTTTTGTTAAATGTCTCATGGCCGGGATTCTCCCAAATCCGGGCTAAGTGTTGATGCCGGTGTAAACACGGGAGTGTTTTACCGGTGTCAATGGGCCTCTTGGCCCAGCAATTCAGTGACCCACAGGGGGCCAGCACGGTGCCGGAGTGCTCCACGCAGCTCTGGCACCGATACGCGGCCCTGCAGTGCCGGCGCAGGTCCGTGCATGCACGCAGCGGCTGTTTCCGTGCAGGCGCATGAGCGTGGTGGCGTTTCTGCACCGGCGCCACGCACACCGCGGGCCCGGGCAGAAGAAGGTAGGCCCGTTCCCCAGATCGCGCGCGCCCACCGATCGGTAGCCCCTGATCGCGGGCCTGGCCGTCGTGGAGGACCCCCCCACCCCCGGCGTCTGATCCCCCCCCCCCCCCCCCCCCACCAGGACGGTCACCGCAAAAGAAGTCCGAGCTCCCGCCGGGTGGTACCATATTTGAACCACTGCGGCGGAACTCGGCCGATCGACCGGGGAGCAGCATCACGGGGGCCTGTTTCAACGGCCCCCGACCAGCGCTGCGTCGATCACGCGCGCACGACTGCTGCCGATTCTCTGGTTGGCGGAGAATTGCGCCCCAGTGTCGGAGCAGCGTGGCGGGAATTTTTGACACAGTTCTCTTCTGTCGCAGTAGCCCATGTATTAACTTGCTGTAAGACGACGATTGATGAGTTTGTACAACCTTTGGTCACCCTGAGGAGTCCAGGAACGTACCACCTGTATATTAAATGGGTGTTGAATTGTGTGCTTATGGTGGTCTTTGACTGGAGATTTGCCTGTACTTCTATTCAAATCGAAGCAGGTTGAAGCTGAGATTTTTCAATTGGAGATTTTCTGTTAATAGAAGTTTGCAAGTTTATAAATACTCGGCTTCATAGGGGCTGGTTTAGCAAGGGCTAAATCGCTGGCTTTGAAAGCAGACCAAGGCAGGCCAGCAGCACGGTTCAATTCCCTTACTAGACTCCCCGAACAGGCACCGGAATGTGGCGACGAGGGGCTTTTCACAGTAACTTCATTTGAAGCCTACTTGTGACAATAAGTGATTTTCATTTCATTTCATTTCGAAAGAATAATTTCAGGCCAAATCTGTGCTTGTGTGGACGAAGCCAGCATTGCTGGCTTCCCAGATGGTCTCCTAAAATGAGATTTAGGTCCCTTTAGATTTCTAAATAACCAGAAATTGGATTGGGTTGAACAGAGTCTGACCTCCTGCCCTCCATACTCTCCCTGCAGCTTTACTATCCAGCAACAAATGGTGAGTTTCTCTACAAAGAAAAGTGCTCCGATAGAGCCTGAAGGGCTTTCCTGAACCCCATTGTCCTTATGATTGTTCCCTCCAACCCTCCGCACCTGCCTGGTTTACATTCTGGTCGGATGGGCGAAGGCTGCTTTCACAGCTCTTCAGTGGTTTCCGTGCCTTGCTCATTAGCAACAATCTGGTTGCTAAGAGATCTGACTGCAGGATTTTTTTGTTGCCTCTCACAATAGATAAGATCTGAGCCGCGCATCTAAAGTCTGAACCATCTTACCTTATTTCGACATGAGAGCAAAAAGCAGCTCAATTAAAATAATGGCAGTGATAAAGCAGTCTTTCTGTAGGACACTGTAATCGGGAATTACAGATTCACAGATGATTATTCTAATGATTTATAATGTGGATTTAAGTCATGTTCTGCTGAGCAAAGGACAAGTGGAATGTTTTCTGTGAATGTGCACAATCTCGGAAACAATTTTTCATGAGCTGGAATTGAGCCTGTAATTGGAAACAACATTAGCTGCTGCAGGGAATCTGGGTTTCAGATCAGAAATACATCTTTTATTCAAACGCAACAATGCTGACAACTACGAAAATCAAAACCGATTAGAAAAGAAATCGTACTCAAGAAGAGCAGTAATTTTATTTACAGTAAAATAGTTTTTGAACCGTGCCTCTATTTAGAAGGTTGTGGTTGCTCATTGCTCATATTCCATTGTTGTTCATCTTATTTTTCTGATTAAACAAAGGCTATTTACTGTTACAATAGTTATACTGTTAACCAGCGGTGACAGCTGAAAGCAAAGAATCAACAAGAAGACTGACTACTACACACCACCCACTAAGCTAACACATTTGATGCATCACATCAACCAGTGACAAACTACTTGCCACCTCTTGCTTTTAGCCCTTCCCACTGGCTATCGGTATGACTCTCCCTCAGCAGCCATGACCCCCGGTCCTTGTTTTTAAATATCTGTAGTGAACTTCGGCTGTATGACTTACGGCTAGCAGGGGCGGAGCATCGCGGAGGCCCGGAGAATATCGTGCCAAATCTGGTAATGATATGATAATGCATGCAAAGGCCAGTTTTGTGGGCCGTGGAGGGCATGGATCGGGCTGTTGCCACCAGCGGGACCCTGGAGCATGGTGGTTGATTCGTCGCCCGTCGTCAACCTCGATTTTCGGCGGACACCCGATTCTCTGCCCGATCATGATCCGCGTTTCCGACATGGCAGGGCAGAGAATCCACCCCTACATGTTCTTCAGGCAAAGGAAAACTCAAGAAGCAACACAGTGAAAAATGCTCTCCTTGCACTGATTGATCCCCCATCAGAAGTCTGAGAGAAACTCCTTATTCTTCACTTGTCAACAAACATTGGCCCAGTTACTCTCATTTGCATTAATGCCCCAAATCTCCACTCCTTCCCAGGTGTCAAGGAGAAATTCTATGAGGCACTAGGCACTGCCACCAGGGGAATTCCCAGAACTGAAGCACTGTACGTTCTTGAGGACTTCAACTCAAGGGCATGTATCAACTACACAGATTGGCCATCATGCACAAGGCACCAGAGAATTGGCAAGATGAACGAAAACAGAAAACAGTGCCGACTGTGATTCTGATCCTTCGCTGGTGTGTAGCAAGATCAGGTTTCAGCCAAGGAAATTACACCATTCCAAGAAGAAAGGACATCCACACACCACCAAACAACTGATCCAGAAAGGACAAAGGCATTCCTTATATCCTCTATCAGGTTCTTTCATACAATAAGGGACTGAAGGTATAGTTACTAAATTTGCTGATGACACAAAGAAAGTTAGGAAAGTAAATTGTGAAGAAGACACAAATTGTGAAGAGGCTACAAACGGACATAGGTCGACTAAGTGGACAGGCAAAAATCTGGCAAACGGAGTCTAATGCAAGCAAATGTGAATTGTCTATCTTGGCAGAAAGGATAAATAAAATCTCCATGGTGAGGGATTATAGAGCTCTGAGATTCAGAGGGATCTGGGTGTCCTAGTGCTTGAATCACAAAAGGCTAGTATGCAGGTGCAGCAAGTAATTAAGAAAGCTAATAGAATATTATTATTTATTGTAAGCAGAATTGAATACAAAAGTAGAGAAGTTATATTTCATTATACAGGGAATTAGTGAGACACATCAAGGAAAACCCCAAGGCCTTTTACACATATGTGAGAAATATGAGAATGACTAGAGCGAGGGTAGGTCCGATCAAGGACAGTAGCGGGAGATTGTGTATTGAGTCTGAAGAGATAGGAGAGGTCTTGAACAAGTATTTTTCTTCAGTATTTACAAACGAGAAGGGCCATATTGTTGGAGAGGACAGTGTGAAACAGACTGATAAGCTCGAGGAGATACTTGTCAGGAAGGAAGATGTGTTGCGCATTTTGAAAAACTTGAGGATAGACAAGTCCCCCGGGCCTGACGCGATATATCCAAGGATTCTATGGGAAGCAAGAAATGAAATTGCAGAGCCGTTGGCAATGATCTTTTCATCCTCGCTGTCAACAGGGGTGGTACCAGAGGATTGGAGAGTGGCGAATGTCGTGCCCCTGTTTAAAAAAGGGAATAGGGATAACCCTGGGAATTACAGGTCAGTTAGTCTTACTTCGGTGGTAGGCAAAGTAATGGAAAGGGTACTGAGGGATAGGATTTCTGAGCATCTGGAAAGGAACTGCTTGATTAGGGATAGTCAGCACGGATTTGTGAGGGGTAGGTCTTGCCTTACAAGTCTTATTGACTTCTTTGAGGAGGTGACCAAGCATGTGGATGAAGGTAAAGCAGTGGATGTAGTGTACATGGATTTTAGTAAGGCATTTGATAAGGTTCCCCATTGTAGGCTTGTGCAGAAAGTAAGGAGGCATGGGATAGTGGGAAATTTGGCCAGTTGGATAACAAACTGGCTAACTGATAGAAGACAGAGAGTGGTGGTGGATGGCAAATATTCAGCCTGGAGCCCAGTTATCAGTGGTGTACCGCAGGGATCAGTTCTGGGTCCTCTGCTGTTTGTGATTTTCATTAACGACTTGGATGAGGGAATTGAAGGGTGGGTCAGTAAATTTGCAGATGGTACGAAGATTGGTGGAGTTGTGGATAGTGAGGAGGGCTGTTGTTGGCTTCAAAGAGACATAGATAGAATGCAGAGCTGGGCTGAGAAGTGGCAGATGAAGTTTAACCCTGACAAGTGTGAGGTTGTCCATTTTGGAAGGACAAGTATGAATGCGGAATACAGGGTTAACGGTAGGGTTCTTGGCAATGTGGAGGAGCAAATAGATCTTGGGGTCTATGTTCATAGATATTTGAAAGTTGCCACTCAAGTGGATAGAGTTGTGAAGAAGGCCTATGGTGTGCTAGCGTTCATTAGCAGAGGGATTGAATTTAAGAGCCATGAGGTGATGATGCAGCTGTACAAAACCTTGGTCAGGCCACATTTGGAGTACTGTGTGCAGTTCTGGTCGCCTCATTTTAGGAAGGATGTGGAAGCTTTGGAAAAGGTGCAAAGGAGATTTACCAGGATGTTGCCTGGAATGGAGAGTAGGTCTTACGAGGAAAGGTTGAGGGTGTGAGGCCTTTTCTCATTAGAACGGAGAAGGATGAGGGGAGACTTGATAGAGGTTTATAAGATGATTAGGAGAATAGATAGAGTAGACAGTCAGAGACTTTTTCCCCGGGTGGAACACACCATTACAAGAGGACATAAATTTAAGATAAATGGTGGAAGATATAGAGGGGATGTCAGAGGTAGGTTCTTTACTCAGAGAGTAGTGGGGGCATGGAATCCACTGCCTGTGGAAGTAGTTGAGTCAGAAATGTTAGGGACCTTCAAGCGGCTATTGGATAGGTACATGGATTAGGGTAGAATAATGGAGTGTAGGTTAACTTCTTAAGGGCAGCATGGTAGCATTGTGGATAGCACAATTGCTTCACAGCTCCAGGGTCCCAAGTTCGATTTCGACTTGGGTCGCTGTCTGTGTGGAGTCTGCACATCCTCCCCACGACTGCGTGGGTTTCCTCCGGGTACTCCGGTTTCCTCCCACAGTCCAAAGATGTGCAGGTTGGGTGGATTGACCATGAAAAATTGTCCAAAATTCTTTGATTAACCTAGGACAAAAGTTCGGCGCAACATCGTGGGCCGAAGGGCCTGTTCTGTGCTGTATTTCTCTATCTAATCTGGAGCATTGTGTAAAGTATTAGTCTCCTTAATCAAGGAGGTATAAATGTTTTGGAAGCAGTTCAATGAAGGTTTACTAGGCTAATATCAGGAATGGGAGGGTTCACTTATGAGGAAAGGTTGGAGAGGTTAGCATTTGTATCCATTAGGATTTTGAAGAGTAAGAGGTGACTTGATTGGGACCTGTACAAGAAAGATGGGTTGCATCTAAACTGGAAAGGCACCATTATCCTGGCTGGGAGGTTTGCCAGAGTCACTCAGGAGGATTTAAACTTGTATGGCAGGTGGGTGGGAAGCATTAGCTTCGAAGATATCATAACTGAAGGGGAAATAGAGAACAAAAATAAGAGAACATCACCCACAGGTAGAGCAAAAATGGTGACATGTGAGAAGGGAGGTAGTCAATGCAGGACTGAGGGCGTTGTGCATAAATGCGCACAGTATAAGGAACAAAATAAATGAGCTGGTTGCGCACATTGAAATTGGCCAGTACGACATTGTGGGCACCACAGAGAAGTGGCTGCAAGGGGATCAAGGCTGGGATCGAAATATACCAGGATATTTGTCCTATCAAAAGGACAGGCAGATGTGCAAAGGGAGCTGGATTGCACTGTTAGTAAGGAATGAAAGTAAATCGATAGCAAGGAGCGATATAGGATCAGAAGGCATGGAATCTCTGTAGGTAGAGTTGCAGAAATCGCAAAGGTAAAAAGACCCTGATGGGAGTTATGTACAGGCCACCTATCAGTCGTCAGGATATGGGGCACAAAATAAATCAGGAGACAGAAAGGGCATGTAAAAAAGGCAATACAGTAGTCCCCCTTTATAACGCGGGTGTTGGGGTCCAAGACAGCCACCCGCGTTGCATCCGAGCCGCGGATATCCACGATGGGGGTTTTAAATTTATTTAAAAATCTATGCTAGCGCTTCCCATTGAGAGTCTACGGGGGCGGGGGGAGAGGTCAGACCCCCGTAGACTCACAATGGGAAGCGCTAGCATAGATTTTAAAATAAATTTAAAACCCCCATCGTGGATCTAATTAAAACAGTGTCAATTTCAGCGGCCGGCTCACTTTGACCCGGAGAGGGAAGCTGCTCTCACTGAAGCAACCAGCCGGCCGCTGAAATTGACACTGCCCGCTGCTCTCTCCCTCCAATCCAACTTTTAAGTTTTAATGTTTCTGATTGGAGGGAGAGAGCAGCCGGCAGTGTCAACTTCAGCGGCCGGCTGATTGTTTCAGTGAGAGAGCAGCTTCCCTCTCCGGATCAAAGTGAGCCGGCCGCTGAAATTGACACTGCCGGCTGATTGGAGGGAGAGAGCAGAGAACACAGGAGGAGGTCATACAGGCCTCTGCAAGACCAGCATGGTCTCACATCGCCCCTCCCCTCTGTAGCTGGGGTTCAGGCTGTGGCTGCTGGGGTACAGGCTGTGGCTCCTGGGGTACAGGCCGTGGCTGCTGGGCTTCAGGCTGTGGCTGCTGGGGTACTGTGGCTGCTGGGGTTCAGGCTGTGGCTGCTGAGGTACAGGCTGTGGCTGCTGGGGTACTGATTGGAGGGAGAGAGCAGCGGGCAGTGTCAATTTCAGCGGCCGGCTGATTGCTTCAGTGAGAGAGCAGCTTCCCTCTCCGGATCAAAGTGAGCTGGCCGCTGAAATTGACACTGCCGGCTGCTCTCTCCCTCCAATCAGAAACATTAAAACTTGAAAGTTGGATTGGAGGGAGAGAGCAGCGGGCAGTGTCAATTTCAGCGGCCGGAGAGGGAAGCTGCTCTCTGACTGAAGCAATCAGCGGGGGGCGGTATATCGCGAACCGCGGTATTGCGGAGCGCGGTATAACGGGGGACTACTGTATTACAATAATCATGGGAGACTTCAATATGTAGGTGGACTGGAAAAATCAGATTGGTAGTGGATCCCAAGAAAAGGAATTTGTGGAATGTCTAAGAGATTTTCTTTTGGAATAGCTTGTGACAGAGTCCACGAGGGAACAGGTAATTCTGAATTTGGTGATGTGTAATAAGGCAACATGTCAAGGGGAGGCCAAGGTATCCATGGCTGATGAGAGAAGTCAAGGACAGCATAAAAGCAAAAGAAAAAGCATACAAAGTGGCGAGGATTAGTGGGAAGCCAGAAGCCTTTGAGAATGAGCGGAGGACAACTAAAAAGTAATAACAGGGGAGAAGATGAAATATGAGTGCTAGTAATATAAAAGAGGATAGTAAGAATTTTTTTCAATATATAAAAGATAAGGAGAGAGGCAAAAATAGACATTGGACCACTGGAAAAGGTGGCTGGAGAAGTAATGATAAGTAACAAAGAAATGGCAGAAGAACTGAATAGTTACTTTGCATCATTCTTCATGGTGGAAGACACCAGTGGGATGCCAGAGCTCTGGGAGAATCAGGGGCCAGAGGTGAGTGCAGTGACCATTACTAAGGAGAAGGTTCTGGGCAACTGAAAGGTCTGAAGCTGGATATATCATCTGGACCGGATGGACCGGAAGGAGATACTGAGGAGATTATGGAGGCACTTGTGGTGATCTTTCAGGAATCACTGGAGGCAGGAAGGGTCCAAGAGGACTGGAAAGTGGCTAATGTAATATTAAGAAGGGAGGGAGGCAGAAGACAGGAAATTATAGGCCGGTTAGCCATTGGTAAGATCGCAGAGTACTTGGAAGTGCCTGATAAAATAGGACTGAGTCAGCGCGGCTTCTTCAAGGGGAGGTCATGTCTGACAAATCTGTTCGAGTTCTTTGAGGAAGTAACAAGGAATTTAGGCACAAGAGAATCAGTGGATGTGATTTATTTAGATTTCCAGAAGGCCTTTGACAAGGTGCCACATAGGAGACTGTTAAATAAGTTAAGAGCCCATGATGTTAAGGGTAAGATCCTGGCCTGGATTGATGATTGGCTGACTGACAGAAGGCAGAGAGTGGGAATAAAGGGGTCTTTTTCAGGATGGCAGCTGGTGACTAGTGGTGTCTCTCAGGGGTCTGTGCTGGGACCACAACTTTTCACGATATACATTAATGATCTGGAAGACGGAACTGAAGGCACTATTGCTCGGTTTGCAGATGATACAAAGATCTGTAGAGGGACAGGCAGTATTGAGGAGGCAGGGGGCCTGCAGTAGGACTTGGACAGGCTAGGAGAGTGGGCAATGAAGTGGCAGACGGAATACAATGTGGAAAAGTGTGAGGTTATGCACTTTGGAAGGAGGAATTTAGGCATAGACTATTTTCTAAATGGGAAGTTGCTTAGGAAATCAGAAACACAAAGGGACTTGGGAGTCCTTGTCACAATTCTCTTAGGTTAAAGTGCAGGTTCAGTTGGCAGTTAACAAGGCAAATGCAATGTTTGTGTTCATGTCTAGAGGGCTAGAATACAAGATCAGAGGTATACTTCTGATGCTATATAAGGCTCTGGTGTGACCCCATTTGGAGTATGTGAGCAGTTTTGGGCCCCGTATCTAAGGAAGGATGTGCTGGTCTTTGAAAGGGTCCAGAGGAGATTCATAAGAATAATCGCTGGAATGAAGAACTTGTCGTATGAGGAACAATTGAGGACTCTGGGTCTGTATTCATTGAAGTTTAGAAGGATGAGGGGGATCTTATTGAAACTAAGAGGACATTGCGAGGCCTGAATAGAGTGGATGTGGAGAGGATGTTTCCACTTGTAGGAAAAACTAGAACCAGAGGACACAATCTCAGATGAAAGGGACAATCCTTCAAAACAAAGATGAGGAGGAATTTCTTCAGCCAGGGGGCGGTGAATCTGTGGAACTCTTTGCCGCAGAAAGCTGTGGAGGCCAAATCAAGTGTCTTTAAAACATAGATAGATAGGTTCTTGATTAATAAGGGAATCAGAGGTTATGGGGAGAAAGCAGGAGAATGGGGATGTGAAAAATGGCAGAGCAGACTCGATGGGCCGAGTGGCCTAATTGAGCTCCTATGTCTTGTGATCAAAACTTTTAATATCCTGAAGGGTAGTGACATGGTGGATGTGGAGAGATTGTTTCCTCATGTGGGAGAACTAGGGGTCACTGTATAAAAATAAGAGGTTGTTCATTTAAGACAGAGATGAGGAAATGTTTCTCTCTCAGAGGGTAGTGAGTCTCTGGTACTCTCTTCCTCAAAAGGCGGTGGAAGCTGGGCTTGATAGATTCTTGATTAACAAGGGGGTGAAGGGCAGCACGGTGGCACAGTGGTTAGCATTGCTGCCTGCGGTGCTGAGGACCTGGGTTCAAATCCCGGCCCTGGGTCACTGTCTGTGTGGAGTTTGCACGTTCTCCCGTGTCTGCGTGGGTTTCACCCCCACAACCCAAAAGATGTGCAGTGTAGGTGGATTGGCCACACTAAATTACCCCTCAATTGGAAAAATAGTTGGATAATCCGAATTTATAAAAAAAAACAAGGGGGTGAAACAAAGAGGTAGGCAGGAATATGGAGTTGAGGTTATAATCAGAATTCTTATTGAATGGTGGAGCAGGCTTGAGGGGCTGAGTGGCCTACTCCTAATTCATATGGCCTCCTTCTGCACTGTAAATTATATGATCTATGATATGTTTGTGTATCACAATGCCCAAGGGTAGAGTGTGGTGTCAAAGTTGTACAACACCATCGATACTCACTGTGTCATGCCCATGTGACTTCCTCGTCCAAATTCCGATTTCACACCATGTGGTAGTCACCACTGATATATATATTGTATATATGGGATGTTGATATAGGTGCTTTACAGTAAGGACCCTGTACTACAGGTACAGGGGTAGATCCCTGGCTACTGGCTCCGCCCAGTAGGCGGAGTATAAATATGGGTGCTTCCCGTACAGCAGCCATTTCGTCAGCTGCTGTAGGAGGCCACACATCTCAGTGTAATAAAGCCTCGATTACATTCTACTCTCATCTTTGCATAATTGATAGTGCATCAATTTATTACACTGTTTTTCAGAGATGGACCTCCGCATCAAGCCGGATCGCCTGCAGCTGCATCCTCAAGCAGACAACGCGAAAAAGGACTTTGAACATTGGCTAGCCTGTTTCGAAGTGTACATCGGGTCTGCGCCAGACACAATTCCAGAAGCTCCGGAGACGACCATCCCATCGTGGACCCCATCAGCTACCGCCCTCAGCCAACCCCACGCCTGTGCCGCGTGGCAGCCATCCAATCCCCGGGGCCCAAATGCTACTTCTGTGGGCAGTCAAAACACCCCCGGCAGTGCTGCCTGGCGCGGAACGCCCTCTGCAAGGCCTGTGGCAAGAAGGGAAATTTTGCTTCAGTGTGCCAGACCCGCTCAATCGCCGCTATTGTCCCAGCAACCCGCACGTGCGGCCAGTGTGCGCCACCATCTTCCCCTCCTCGGACCACTTGCAGCCTGTGAATGCCATCATCTTGCTCGACTCGCAACATGTGAGGCTCATGGTGGGCGCCGCCATCTTGTTCCTCCCAGGACAACGGGCGCCTCCATCTCGCCTTCCCCACGACAAGTGCGGTTCGTGGGCGCCGCCATCTTACCCGACTCAGGACCCCTGACCATCGGGCATCTCATCCGGCTGCTCATCGCCTGTAACCGCCGATGACCAGCCGCGCCTCACCTTGGTCATGATTAACCAGTCTCGACCACACAACCTCGTGACTGCTTCAACTAAAGTGAAAGTCAATGGACATGAGATCTCCTGCCTGCTGGAATCCGGGAGCATTGAGAGCTTCATTTACCCTGATACGGTAAGGCACTGCTCCCTCGCGTTACACTCCACTAACCAGAGAATCTCCCTGGCCTCCAGATCCTACTCAATGGCGATCCGGGGGTACTGCATCGTCACTCTCACTGTCCAGGTCGTGGAGTTCAGGAGCTTCCGTCTCTACGTTCCCCCCAACCTGTGCACTGCCTGGCTAGCCGGCCTGGACTCCCAGTGCAACCTCCAGAGCTAACCGTGAAATTTGGTGGGCCCCTAGCACCCCTTACTGTGTGCGGCCTCGCGAACCTTAAGGTCGAACCAACTTCCCTTTTTGCAAACCTAACCCCGGATTGCAAACCCATTGCCACCAGGAGCAGACGGTACAGCGCCCAGGACAGGACCTTCATCAGGCCTGAAGTCCAGCGGCTGTTTTGGGAAGGCATCATTAAAGCCAGCCACAGCCCTTGGAGAGCCCAAGTGTTAGTGGTCAAAACTAGGGAGAAAAACAGGATGGTCGTTAACTACAGTTAGACCATCAATCGGTACACGCAGCTCGACGTGCACCCCCCTCCCACGCATATCTGATATGGTCAATCAGATTGCACAGTACCGGGTCTTCTCGACAGTGGATCTGAAATCTGCCTACCACCAGCTCCCCATCCGCAAGGCGGACCGCCCATACATGGCGTTCGAAGCAGACGGCAGCCTTTACCATTTCCTTAGGGTTCCCTTCGGCGTCACCAACGGGGTCTCGGTCTTCCAACGGGAGATGGACCAAATGGTTGACCGGTACTGACTGCGGGCCACCTTCCCGTACCTGGACAATGTCACTATCTGCGGCCATGATCAGCAGGACCATGACCTTGCCAAATTCCTCCACACCGCCACTCTCCTCAACCTCACGTATAACAAGGAGAAGTGCGTGTTCAGCACAAACAGCTTAGCCATCCTCGTCTATGTGATCCAGAATGGAGTTCTGGGGCCCGATCCCGATTGCATGCGTCCCCTCATGGAACTCCCCCTCCCCCACTGCCCCAAGGCCCTCAAACGATGCCTGGGGTTCTTTTTGTATGATGCCCAGTGGTTCCCAAACTATGCGGACAAGGCCCGCCCACTCATTCAGTCCACTGTTTTTTCCTCTGATGGCCGAGGCTCAGCAGGCCTTCAACCGTATCAAGGCCAACATCGCCAAGGCCGTGATGCACGCGGTCGATGAGAGGTTACCATTCCAAGTGGAGAGCGATGCATCAGACGTTGCTCTGGCCGCCACCCTCAACCGGCATGCAGGCCCGTGGCATTCTTTACCCACACCCTCCATGCCTCCGAAATTCGGCACTCCTCTGTCGAAAAACAGGCCCAAGCTATAGTTGAAGCTGTGTGGCATTGGAGGCATTACCTGGCCGGCAGGAGATTCACACTCCTCACTGACCAACGGTTGGTAGCCTTCATGTTCAATAACACACAGCAGGGCAAGATCAAAAATGATAAGATCTTGAGGTGGAGGATCGAGCTCTCCAGCTACAACTACGAGATTTTGTATCGCCCCGGTAAGATCAACGACCCCCCGATGCCCTATCCCGAGGTACATGTGCCAGCGCACAAGTGGACCGACTCCAGACCCTGCACGACAACCTCTGTCACCCAGGGGTCACACGTTTTTATCATTTCATCAAGGCCCGCAAC
The DNA here is from genome assembly GCF_902713615.1 of Scyliorhinus canicula. Lineage (NCBI taxonomy): Eukaryota > Metazoa > Chordata > Chondrichthyes > Carcharhiniformes > Scyliorhinidae > Scyliorhinus > Scyliorhinus canicula. Next base: position 56,150,377 of record NC_052158.1, on the reverse strand, counting down.
CTGCCCTACTCAATCGAGAAAGTCAGGGCTATCACCAGAGACTGCCAGGTCTGCGCAGAGTGTAAACCGCATTTCTACTGGCCAGACCGTGTGTGCCTGCTGAAGGCCTCCCTCCCCTTTGAATGCCTCAGCGTAGACTTCAAAGGCCCCCTCCCCTCCACCGACCGCAACAAGCACTTTCTCAGTGTGGTCCCCTTTGCTGTCCCATGCCCCAACATCACGTCTGCCACCATCATCAAGGCCCTCGACCATCTTCGCACTGTTCGGTTTCCCTGCCTACGTCCACAGCGACCGGGGATCCTCATTCATGAGCGATGAGCTGTGCCAGTACCTGCTCAACAGCGGCATTGCCTCGAGCAGGACGACCAGCTAAAATCCCCAGGGGAAACGGGCAGGTGGAGAGGGAGAACGGGATGGTCTTGAGGGCCGTCCAGCTGGTCCTACGGTCCAGAAATCTTCCGGCCTCCTGCTGGCAGGAGGTCCTCCCCGACGCACTTCACTCCATTCGGTCGCTCCTATGCACCGCGACTAATGAAACCCCCCATGAACGTCTCTTTGCCTTCCCTAGGAAGTCCACCTTCTGGGGTTTCGCTCCCGACATGGCTGGCAGCTCCAGGACTCGTTCTCCTCCATAGACACGTTCGACTCCACAAGGCGGACCCGTTGGTTGAGAGGGTACAGCTACTTCACGCCAACCCGCAGTACCCCGACGGCCGCCAAGACAGTCTCCCTCAGGGACCTGGCATCAGCTGGTTCCCCACAAACCCCCCCCCTCCGTCCCGGCGCCACCCTCCCTTCCCCCGGCGCACCCCACCGCAGCACCCGCTCCGGGACAAGCCGTTCTCCCCTTGCCTACACCCGGGGATGAAGAGGATTTCGACACGCTCCCAGAGTCACCGAAGACCAAACCAACGTCGGAGTCGCCACCAGCGGTTACACCGCCGGTGCTCCCGGCGACAGATCAAGGCACCGTCCGCCTGAATTTGTAAAGTCATCTGTACTTTTAAAACACAATTTTCTATATATAGTTCTCCACTCCCCCCCTCCCCGCGCCCCCCCCCCCCTCCACCCGCTGGACTCATTTTTAACAGGGGGTGAATGTGGTAATCACCACTGATGTATATATTGTATATATAGGATGTTGATATAGGTGCTTTACGGTAAGGCCCCTGTACTACAGGTACGGGGGTAGATCCCTGCCTGCTGGCTCCGCCCAGTAGGCAGAGTATAAATATGTGTGCTCCCCATACAGCAGCCATTTTGTCAGCTGCTGTAGGAGGCCACACATCTCAGTGTAATAAACCTCGATTACATTCTACTTTGGTGTTTGCGTAATTGATAGTGCATCACGCCACCAGTGCCATTTTGGAAATCATGGTTCTGGTTAATGCCCTCTCTTAACCTCACAGCTGAGTACTAATTGCAGAGTGTAATCTGTTTACACATTAACTATTAGAGGTTAGCAGCTGGTTCGTTTTTTTCTGCTTGTTGCTATGATTCCAGAATACTTCAATGTTTTCTGAAGATACTTCGAAGTGCAAAGGCCTACAGGTGCTGAACAACATTTTCCTGACTTTAAACCTTCTGCACAAAGTAGCCATTTCTCTTGGAGTAAAGATGAGCTGAAGGACTCTCAGAAAGATGCATGTCCCATTCACCAGTTTTCCAAGAGCAGTTTTGTGACCTGAATCTCAGGCGACAAACAATGTGTCAAATGTCTGAGTTTTGCCAAAGATGTCCTGACTGGAATATGCCTCCTGTTGCGGCGACCAATACGACCGCAGAACACCATAGGGATTACGCAGTCAGAAAGTCCAAAAAGGAAGTGCTAGAAATCGCTGGGGAAAAGAAGAGATTAATACAAAACATCAAAGAGAGAAAGATACATTACTTCAGTCACATAACGTGAGCAGATGACAGAGCTATTGGAGAGGAAGATCAATGGAAAATGCAGGAGAGTGAAGCTCAGGTAAAAATGGATAGACCGGATGGGATGCAGTTGACCGATGTTGAATCAACCTTCTGGGAATAAAATGATACCACCGAATGAGCAAAGCTTAACCCTTACAATCCTGATAACGATCAAAGCTTAACCCTTACATTCCAGATATAAATCAGGTAAATATTCAGCAATCCCATGGACAAGGATCCCAAACTCTCTGCTTCTCTATTCTATCTAGCCTTTCATCGTTTATAAAATAATCTGCTCCATCCCTGTTTAGTGGATAACCTTGCTTGTGCCTACACTGAAGTCTATCTGCCACAATTTTTCCTATTCACTTGAACTATTCATATCACTTTGTAATGTTATGCTTCCACCTACACTGCTCACAATGTTGCCTATCTTTCTGCCTTTAAGCAACTTGATTGTGTGGCTTTCTCACGTGCTCTATAAATCATTAATAAAAATGATGACTATTTCATAACCTAAATGTGACACAAACGGAGTGCACAGGGTGAGACGGGAATGAAAGGTTCCATCCTAGGGGAGTTAATTCTTATTATGGACCATGCTGATGTTAAATGTGAGGGTCTCCGAAAACCCAGAGGATAATTTGGAACACTGGTTCATGTTTTTCCCATTATATGTTTTTTTCCGGTATAATGTCAGTTCATTCGTTGTGTGAACAACTAATAAAGAATATTTATTAACTTAACAGAAAAACAACAACACACGTGACAAGATGGGCTATGACACTTAAGGAGACTGATGATTATTCAGATATATATTTTTTGCGTGAAAATATCCCTTGGTCCTCAACTGCCTACCTTTACCTGAGCTCTGGGACACAGCTTTTCCCAAACAATATCCAATTTTGAGTAACTTTATGAGCTAAACCAATGAGCTAAAATGACCACACTCAGGTTAAGTTGTCCACTTCTGGGATATAGTCTTCAGGATCAGCGAAAATGGAAAATGGTTGCTTCGTTCAGGAGACTATGGGTGCGATTCAGAGGCCTCGTCGCACCCAATGGAATCTCGCAAGATGTTGCAATCTGGGTCTTGCCCTCTCAGGGCAAGATCCAGATCTGAATATTTAAATCAGCATAATTGCCCATTTAAATACCTGGACATCAGATTCACCCTCACCACACAAACGTGGACACTTTGGGGAGGTCACCTTGGGTAGGTCTCTCAGGCTATTGGAGACCCCCAGGTGATCGGAAAGAGAGCAGGCTGGTACCTTGGAATCCCCTCTGGCAGCCAGGGACCTTGGCACTGCCAGCTTGATGGTGCCACCTGGGCACCTTGGCAATGCCGTCCTGGTAGTGCCAGAGTTCTTGGTGACACTTCCAGGGGCACTACCAAGGTGCCAGGTTGGCAGTGGCAGGATGCCCAGGTGCCAGGTTGGAACTGCAAGGGATCAGGCCCATGGGGGCCCTGCCAGGAGATGTGGAGTAGGGTGGGGGGGGGGGGGGGGTTTCCAGGACCCTTCCCATGTTTGGGGGGTTAGGGGGTTCCAAATACGGGGGGCTGAATGTGGGGGGAAGATCAAGGCAGCCGGATGTTCTGCAAGAAGCCTTTCCTGCTGGTGAGCTGAAGCTCTCCAAATGAAACCTCTCTAGCGGAGAGACTTAGCGGAGAGAATGCCCCTGAGGCCAGAACAAAAATCAAAGTGCCATCGAATAGCAGGATGTTTCTCAGCTCAATCGCATCCTATATCTGCAAATGATACAGTTCTGATGTTAGCTGTCTCTTTCTCTCTCCCTTTTTCTTGAGTTTGTTCTATAGTTGTACTGTTTCTTTCCTATTGATGTTATTCACCCTGTGGAGTTGGCCTTTGGCAGGTGTGAGCCCATCTTCTTATCTCTCCACTTTGGGGCAGCACGGTGGCACAGTGGTTAGCATTGCTGCCTACGGCGCTGAGGACCCGGGTTCGAATCCCGGCCCTGGGTCACTGTCCGTGTGGAATTTACACATTCTCCCCGTGTCTGCGTGGGTTTCACCCCCACAACCCAAAGATGTGCAGGATAGGTAGATTGGCCATTCTAAATTGCCCCTTAATTGGAATAAATAATTGGGTACTCTAAATTTATAAAAAAAATATATCTCCACTTTGAAGTTAGCGCCTCTGTAGCCCCATTGTTTTTTCTAATCACACAGGTAAAATACTTGTTTTCCACTGATTGGCAAATTTGCATCTCATCATTTCCCTTCACGTCTGCCTCGAATCAATTTCCTGATTCCCTTTGTATTTTTTAATCTTTCATTTTCCCCAATGCTTAACAACGTTCACTAATGAAGAAAAGTTTTTATTTAAAAGTCAATTTCATTCCCAACCATTTCATATTGTTCCAACCTTATCAACCGGTACAAAGATTTAAAAAGAATGCATTAACGTAAAATATACCCCAGAGTATTTAAAGACACTCAGTGGCTTGGCCTTCTGCGGATAAGACCATAAGACATAGGAGCAGAATTAGGCTATTCGGATTATCAAGTCTGCTCTACTATGCCTGATATGTTTGTCATCCCCATTTTCCTGCCTTCTCCCCATTACCCCTGATCCCCTTATTAATCAAGAATTTATCTATCTTTGTCTTTTACATCCAATATTCCCAAATAGTCCACAACGACGCTTTCTCTCCCAGCCACATAAATGATTTTTAAATTGAATGGTTGTAGTTACAAACTCCATCAAAACCTGGTGTTCTGATGTTACAATTTCTCCAGAACTTTTAGGGGTTTATGGACTGTGTATATGATTGACTCTGTTGGATTATTGGTAATATAAATCTTGAAATGTTGCAATGCCAATACCAAACTGAAAGTCTCTTTTTCAATTGTAGAATATTTCTATTGGTGATGATTCAATTTCCTTGAGAAATACCCCACAGGCTTCTCAAGTCCTCATTTACCCTCTTGTAACAATACAGCACCCATACCAATGTCAACAGCATCCACAGCCAGTTTAAATTGTTTATCATAATTCGGTGAGGCTAACACAGACAGAGGGGGATTCTCCAACACTGCGCCGGGTCGGGGAATTACCAGCAGGCTGCGTAAATCGAGCAACGCCGCCCCGACTCCGGGACGTGATTCTCTACAGAGGAGAATCGGCGCCATTGGGGCCAGGGTGGTCGGCGAGGTGCCAGACGGGGGCTGCTCTACGCGGCCCACCCGCGATTCTCCATCCCGGATGGGCAAAGTAGCCATAAAAATAAAAAATAAAACTAGTCCAGCCGGCGCCGTTCTCACCTGCTCTGAGCCGGCAGGACCTCAGCGTTGACGGGTCCAGGGGCAGCCTGTGGGAGGAGAGGGGGGTCCGACTCCAAGGGGGCCTCCGATGTGGCCTGGCCCACGATCAGGACCCACTGATCAGTGGGCCGGCCTCGCTGTCTCCCGGCCTCGACCCAAAATGGCGCAGGAGTTCAGGCGCGGACAAGGGAGGCACCCCGCTTGCGAGGAAATCGTGCCGGTGGGAATGCGCATGCGCGGGTTTGCGCCGGACCCACTGTGCATGCGTGCATCCCCTGGCACCCATTTCACGGCTGGATCAGCAGCTGGAGCGGCGTGAACCATTCCAGCGCCCTGCTGGTCCCCTGTAGAGGCCAAAATTGCTGATCCTGGGGCCGTGTTGACACTGTTGCCCACAATTGTTCACAATCTACATAGATGATTTGGAGTTGGGGACCAATGGCAATGTGTCCAAGTTTGCAGATGACACTAAGATGAGTGGTAAAGCGAAAAGTGCAGAGGATACTGGAAGTCTGCAGAGGGATTTGGATAGGTTAAGTGAATGGGCTAGGGTCTGGCAAATGGAATACAATGTTGACAAATGTGAGGTTATCCATTTTGGTAGGAATAACAGCAAACGGGATTATTATTTAAACGATAAAATATTAAAGCATGCCGCTGTTCAGAGAGACTTGGGTGTGCTAGTGCATGAGTCACAGAAGGTTGGTTTACAAGTGCAACAGGTGATTAAGAAGGCAAATGGAATTTTGTCCTTCATTGCTAGAGGGATGGAGTTTAAGACTAGGGAGGTTATGCTGCAATTGTATAAGGTGTTAGTGAGGCCACACCTGGAGTATTGTGTTCAGTTTTGGTCTCCTTACTTGAGAAAGGACGTACTGGCACTGGAGGGTGTGCAGAGGAGATTCACGAGGTTAATCCCAGAGCTGAAGGGGTTGGATTACGAGGAGAGGTTGAGTAGACTGGGACTGTACTCATTGGAATTTAGAAGGATGAGGGGGGATCTTATCGAAACATTTAAAATTATGAAGGGAATAGATAGCATAGATGCGGGCAGGTTGTTTCCACTGGCGGGTGAAAGCAAAACTAGGGGGCAAAACCTCAAAATAAGGGGAAGTAGATTTAGGACTGAGTTTAGGAGGAACTTCTTCACCCAAAGGGTTGTGAATCTATGGAATTCCTTGCCCAGTGAAGCAGTTGAGGCTCCTTCATTAAATGTTTTTAAGGTAATGATAGATAGTTTTTTGAAGAAAAAAGGGATTAAGGGTTATGGTGTTCAGGCCGTAAAGTGGAGCTGAGTCCACAAAAGATCAGCCATGATCTCATTGAATGGCGGAGCAGGCTTGGGGGGCCAGATGGACTACTCCTGCTCCTAGTTCTTATGTTCTTATGTTCTTAAAGGTTGGAAGGCAGTTTGGCACTCCTCCATTAGTGGTGCCACCATACTAAAGTTCCGCAGAAACCTACGATAAAATCCATTAATTTCCAGAAACCTTAAAACCGTTTCCTTGCTGTAGGTTCTGGAATACCCTGAACGGCCTGTATTTTTGCATCTCGTGGGTTTTTTTGACGATGTATCTGAAATTTGGGGCGGTATTCTCCGCTCCCGATAAAAATTGGGATGGCCGTTGTGAAATCGGCTGAGGTTCACGACGGCCTCAGGGCCCGCCCCCCGCACCTAATTCACCCCCACCCGGGGGGCTAGGAGCGGGCCTCCGTCATTCCCGGTCGGGACCTTTTTGCGCCGGAAATGACGCGGAAACTGCGCTTTTCTGATGTCATCCGCGCATTCGCTGGTTGCCTGTTCCAACCCGCGCATGGGCGGATGACATCAGCGCGCAGACGGCACGAACCCGCGCATGCGCGGTGGCCGTCTTTCTCCACCGCCGCCCGGCTAGACGTGGCGGCTTGATCTTGCCGGGTGGCAGAGGGGAAAGAGTGCGTTCGTTTTGGACGCTGGCCCGACGATCGGTGGGCACCGATCGAGGGCCTGTCACCTCCTGAGCACAGTCGCGATGCTCCCGTCCAAATCGGGCCCCTAGATGCCCCAAACGGGCATCTCGCACCCGTTTCTTTAATGCAGTATCCAGGTGCGGTTGCTGCCATGTTGAAATGGGCGTGAAGGTCCGGCCGCTCTGCCCATCGGCTCGGAGAATCGGCGTTCGCCGTGAAAAACGGCAAGCGGCGATTTGTTCGAGCGGGGGGTGGGGAGAATCGTTCGGGGGCGCCACAAAATGTTGGGAGGCCCTCCCACGATTCTCCCACGCCACGTGGGGAGCGGAGAATTCCGCCCATGATCTTTAGCAAATTTGCTTTCACCAAATTCAAGGTGAGATTAGACTTTTTTAATTGTTCAAACAGTTATTTCAAGTGTTGTAGATCTTCTATCCAACCTCAGTTGAACACGACAGAATCGTCAATGTACACTATATATTGATTTAGTCCTTGAATAACTTTTGTCATTAGTCCCTGAAATTTTGTGGGAGCATTTTTCAAACCGAAAGACGTAACTTGAAATTGATAAACATCCATTTGGTGTCACTCATGTCGAAATTTCCTTTGCCCTCTCAAGCAAAGTTACTTGCCAACAGACCTTTAGCAAGTCTATTCTTGTGATGAATGTAGACTGTCCAACTCTTTCAATGCAATCCTCCAATGGTGGCACAGGAAACAAGTCCCACCTGGAGATGGCATTCACTTTCTTGGGTCCACACAAGGTTGTTGTGTTCCATCTGGCTTTGGCACCATTACGATAGAAGAGTTCCAATCACTGGAAGTCAATTCAGTAATGGAATTTTGGAGCATATATTCAATTTCCTTGTGATAACTTTGCTGGATTTAACCCCTATGGATGTTTTTTTGGGACTGTTTCCCCCACGACTATATTATGCATCGCTATCTCCATCTCTAATTTATTCCCACAAATGCATTCATAAGTCTGTAGTAATTTTTCCAATTCCAGCTCTTAACTGGAAGACAACTTAATCAGTTGTGTTAATTTTTCAGTACTTCCTCATTACCCAAATGAAGTGCAAAACAAACAAAAGAACAAAGAACAAAACAGCACAGGAACAGGCCCTTCGGCCCTCCAAGCCTGCGCCAATCACGTGTCCTATCTAGACCAACCGTCTGTATCCTTCTATACTCAGTCTGTTCATGTGCCTGTCAGGATAAGTCTTTTCTTTTTTAAATTTAGAGTACCCAATTCATTTTTTTTCCAATTAAGGGGCAATTTAGCGTGGCCAATCCACCTAATCTGCACATCTTTGGGTTGTGGGGGAGAAACCCACGCAGACACGGGGAGAATGTGCAAACTCCACACAGACAGTGACCCAGAGCCGGGATCGAACCTGGGACCTCGGCGCCATGAGGCAGCAGTGCTAACCACTGCGCCACCGTGCCGCCCTGGATAAGTCTTAAAGGTCCCTAACGTATTTGCTTCAACCATCTCACTTGGCAGTGCATTCCAGGCCACCGCCACCCTCTGTGTAAAAACCTTCCCCTGTACAACTCCACTGAACCTATCCCTCCTCACCTTGAACTCGTGCCCCCTTGTAATTGTCATTTCTGCCCTGGGAAACAGTCTCTAACTATTCTCCCTATCCATACCCCTAATAATTTAAACTTCGATCAGGTCGCCCTTCAGCCTTGTCTCTCCAGGCAGAACCATACCAGTTTATTCAATCCCTCCTCATAGCTAATACCCTCCATACCAGGCAATATCCAGGTAAACCTTTTCTGTACTCTCTCCAAAGCCTCCACGTCCTTCTGGTAGTGCGGTGAAGTAGAGGGAAGTCACACAGAATTTAACCTTTGCTCTTCTCCCTGCTTCATTCCGACCAAGACTTTGGGCGGGATTCTCCGATCCCCCCGCCAGGTCGGAGAATCCCTGGGGGGGCAGAGTGAATTCCGCCCTGCCACAACGATGCCGGCTGCCGTATTCTCCGATGCCTGTTTTCGGGCGGGGGCGGGGATCATGCCACGCCGGTCGGGGGCCATTGGCAGCTGCCCCTCCCGCAATTATCTGTGCCCCAATGGGCTGAACGACCGTCAGTTTCTGGCCAGTCCCGCCGGCGTGAATTGGACATGGTCCCACATGGTGGGATCTGGCTGGCAGGCCGGATGGTGCGGTCCTTAGGGAGGCATGGCCCCTGGGGGCGTGGGGGGGTGCATGGTGGCCTGGCCAGCCATCAGGGCCCACCGATCTGTGGGCAGGCCTGTTACATGGGAGAACTTCTTCCTTCCATGCCATCCCCGGTAGGGCTCCGCCATGGCCGGCGTGGAGAAGACATCCCCCTACTCCGGCCGGTCTGCGCATGCGTGGAACCACTCCAGCGGCTCTGCACATGCGCTAACTTGCGCCGGCCCTTCGCCGCCAGCCTAACCCCGGAAATGTGGAGGATTCCGTAACTACCGGTCGTCCCAGCGCCGGAGTGGTTCATGCCATTTTTTACGTCGGCGTTGGGCCATCGCGGGGATTCGGGAGAATGCCACACCTTATGTTTGTCCTCACCTCCTCTATCCCAATACTTCTTAAGCATGTTAATGTGACCCATTCTATGAGATTTCCATCTGTCTGATGTGTGTACCAGGTAATTTTCACTCAGTTTTCTTTCAATTTGATACGGTCCACTAAATCCAATTTTAATGGTTCACCCAACACAGGTAATAGCACTGGCACATTCTGCTCTGCTGCAAAACTACGAGTCTGTAATGTCCTATCAGCCATGACTTTCATTCCTTGCTGTTCTGTCTTTAAATGCTACTTTGCCACTTCACAAGTCCTATTCAGTCTTTCTCTGAAATTCGATACATAATCCAAAAGTGTAAGCTCTGACTTCTTAATTAATAGTTTTTCTTGAATTGATTTCAGGGGTCTTCCAACTTCATGTCCATAGATCAATTCAAAAAGACTAAATCTGGTTGAATCATTTAGTACATAATAGCAAATAATAAAAATGGGATCAATTTGTCCCAATCATGACTGTATGCTCTCATCATTTTTTCAACATTTGAAATCACCTTTCTAATGCTCCCTGTGACTCTGGATGATACACTGATAATTTGAATGGTTTTATTTCCAGACTATTCATGACCTTTTTAAATAGTCCTGACGTGTAATTTGATTCTTGATCCGATCGTATCTCCTTTGGTAAGCCACATCTAGGAAATAACTTGGTTAATTTCTCTACCACTCTCTTGGTTGTAATGGTTCTTAATGGATAGGCTCCATGTCATGGGAGTGTCTCTTTAAGAAATGTTTTGTCTTATCAAATGGCTTCAGTGATGTCATTGTGTGGGTGGAGCTGGGCTGTGGCTCTGAGTTTTACTTTTGTTTTTGGGCTGGGAGCTGTTGTGTGGCTATGAGATTTTCTGCTTTCATTTTCACATTTGGATGCTGTATTCATACAGACAAGTATCTTGAAGTGTCTCTCTCTACCTTCAGTTTAAAAAGTGTCTCCAGATTACTTGATAACTTAAAAGTGATAACTGTTTTCTGGAAGCAATTCAAACCTGCTGTTTTGGTAAAAGGGTTTCCTGGTTTATGGGATGCGGTTATTAAATTGAAACAGCTGAAAGGGGGAATTTATTAAGGGCCATACATAGAGTACTGTAGCTGTGTGGGGTATTTATGTTTGTAGTGGATAAAAATGCTTACTGTGTGTTTAAATGTTAACTAAATTCGTAGAATAAACTTTGTTTTTGATTAAAGATGCTTCAGGCCACTAACACTTGAAAGGTAGGCCTTTGTGCTCCTCATAATGATCAGAGGGTTAGATAGTTAGATAGGGTGGACAGCGAGAGCCTTCTCCCGCGGATGGGGGTGGCTAGCACGAGGGGACATAGCCTTAAATTGAGGGGTAATAGATATAGGACAGAGGTCAGAGGTGGGTTTTTTACGCAAAGAGTGGTGAGGCCGTGGAATGCCCTACCTGCAACAGTAGTGAACTCGCCAACATTGAGGGCATTTAAAAATTTATTGGATAAGCATATGGATGATAAGGGCATAGTGTAGGTTAGATGGCCTTTAGTTTTTTTTTCCATGTCGGTGCAACATCGAGGGCCGAAGGGCCTGTACTGCGCTGTATCGTTCTATGTTCTATGTTCTATGTTCTATAACCAAAATTTATAAACAGTTGTAGGTCAGGTGAACTCCATGATCTACGTTGGGGTTTTCTAAACCCTGGCCCATAACACCAGGGAAATATTGGATTTGTCCATTATAGGTAAGATAGCACAGTGGTTAGCACGGTTGCTTCACAGCGCCAGGATCCCAGGTTCAATTCCTGCTTGGGTCACTGTCTGCGCAGAGTCTGCACGTTCTCCCCGTGTCTGTGTGGGTTTCCTCCGGGTGCTCCAATTTCCTCCTGCAGGTCCTGAAAGACGTGTTGTTAGGTGAATTGGACATTCTGAATTCTCCCAGTGAACCCAAACAGGCGCCGGAATGTGGCGACTAGGGAATTTTCACAGTAACTTCATTGCAGTGTTGATGTAAGACTACTTATGACAATAATATAGATTATTATTATTATTTCCACTTTATGTTTTTGAAAACAGTTCTACACCGTCGACTAGAAATTTTGGAAATGGTTCTCCAAAAGTTGGAATACGCTTATTGCAGCTTTTGGCTTGACTATTACTCAACATGTGTGACGTGTTTGTCAAAACCTAACTACATCTTTATGTAGTCCTGGCCAGTAAAACATGTTTCTGTACCTTCGCTTATGTTTTCTTTATTCCGTGATGTCCCCCAAATGAAATTTTATGAGCTATCCTATACTCGGGAGGTAATATAGTTTGATGTATTTCTGCCCATTTCTCATTTTCACTTGTACGTGGGGGATGCCATTTTCTCATTAATGTGTGATCCTTTACAAAATAACATTCAAGAATACACTGAGCCTCCAATTCTGAATAAGCCATTTGGTAGATTTGTTTTAATTTGAATCACTCTGCTGTAATTCTATCTCTTTGATATTTTTTGATATGACTGATGTTGCTCCTGGCATGCTCTCCTGCATTCCTGATCAACCTCAGGGTTGATCCCCTGGCGTGGTGTAAGTTTAGGGCAGCACGGTAGCATTGTGGAGAGCACAATCGCTTCACAGCTCCAGGGTCCCAGGTTCGATACCGGCTTGGGTCACTGTCTGTGCGGAGTCTGCACATCCTCCCCGTGTGTGCGTGGGTTTCCTCTGGGTGCTCCGGTTTCCTCCCACAGTCCAAAGATGTGCAGGTTAGGTGGATTGGCCATGATAAATTGCCCTTAGTGTCCAAAATTGCCCTTAGTGTTGGGTGGGGTTACTGGGTTATGGGGATAGGGTGGAGTTGTTGACCTTGGGTAGGGTGCTCTTTCCAAGAGCCGGTGCAGACTCGATGGGCTGAATGGCCTCCTTCTGCACTGTAAATTCTATGAAAACTAGACCCATTGGTTTCTTCCCCTTCATCTGTTCCATCTTCAGTCAGCTTCCTAAAGATTATGTCAGATAACCTTACGTCACTTTTCTCATCCTATTTAGGAATTTTGAATATGAAGGGAAAGTTTTTTCATATGTACAAAATGGGATGGGGGGGGGGGGGGGGGGGGGGAGGTATTGACATTTTAAGAGATACAGGAATGAGTCAATGCCTAATGTTGGGGGATAAGGATATTTGTCAGCAGGCATTTAAAACATATATATTTTATTCCAAACTTATATAAACTTATAAAAATGTTTACAACACCTGAAACTTCCGGGGACAAACTCCCCAACGCGCAATTGTACAGTTTGTACAAATTCTTTCCCCTTTTTCACCCCCGTGATGAACAACTCCTCAAATATAGGTCATGAACATCGCCAACCTTGCCTCGAAGCCTTCAGCTGAACCCTTCAATTCGTATTTGATCTTTTTCAGCTGAGGAAAGTTGGATAAATCACCCAGCCAGGCCGCCACCCCCCCGGCGGCATTGCCGACGGCCATTCCAATAGAATCCTTCACCGGGCAATCAGAGAGGCAAAGGCCACAACATTGGTCTTCCCCCCACCATCAGCTCCGGCTTCTCCGATAGCCCAAATATCGCCACCAAAGCCCAACCTCTTCCCCAGTATCCTCATTGGTGTTGTGAACACTCCCATCCAGTATCTCTCCAGCTTCTCACAACCCCAGAACATATGTAAATGAAAAAATGAAATGAAATGAAAATTGCTTATCGTCACGAGTAGGCTTCAATGAAGTTACTGTGAAAAGCCCCTAGTCGCCACATTCCGGCGCCTGTTCGGGGAGGCGGTTACGGGAATCGAACCGTGCTGCTGGCCTGCTTTCAAAGCCAGTGATTTAGCCCTGTGTGCTAAACAGCCCACCCACCCTTCTTGCACTCGTCTATCACCCCCTGGAAGAACCCACTCATTCTTGCCCGGGTCATATGTACCTTAGGTACCATCTTGAACTGTATCAGGCTTATCCTTGCACACGATGAAGTCGTGTTTACCCTTCATAGGGCCTCACTCCCCATTTTACCTCCCTTCCCAGCTCCCCCTTCCACTTCTTCTTAATCTTCACCACCTGCCCACCCCGCTGCTCTCTCAGCCACCTATATATGTCTTTGATCCTGCCCTCCCCTTCCACGTCTGGAAGCAACAATCACTCCAACAGGCCATACCTCAGTTACCTGGGGAACACTTTCCAAACCTTCCATGTAATGTCCCTTACCTGAGGGTACCTCAACTCTTACGAACTCTACCCTCTCCTTCAATGCCTCTGTACTGGCAAACCTCTCTTCCAGGTACAGATTCCTCACCTTAAATAGCCCTACTTCTCTCCTCTACATACCGTCTGTCTCATCCCGGCTCGAATCCATCATTTTTGCACAGCAGCGTCAACACTGACATCCCGTTTACCCTAAAGTGTCCCCTCAGCTGGTTCCAGACCTTTACTGTGGACTGTACCACGGGGCTCTCCATGTATTTCCTTGGCAACACCGGCATCAATATTGCCCTCAGGCAGGACTCCCTACGGGATTCTTCCTTTATCCTGACCCACTCTGCCCCCTCTCCTTCCCACCATCGCCTCACCTTCTCCACGTTCGCCACCCAGTAATAATGCAACAGGTACGGCAATTCCAAACCACCTCCGCCAACATCATCCCACCCCGCTCGCCCCCTCTTCTGCCTCTGTCTCTGTAAGAGGGCTCGCTTAAACCTTGGCATCTCCCTGCCCACACAAAGTCTGAGATAATCTTATCCAGTTTCTGGAAAAAAGACCTTGGAACAAAAATCGGAAGCATCTGGCATATGAACAGGAACCTCGGCAAAACATTCATCTTCACCACATGGACCTTCCCTGCCAGATGCAGATGCAGCGTGTCCGACCTCGAGATGCTGCTTAACCTCCTCCACCAGCTTTGTTAAATTCCACTTATGCATTATCGCCTACTCTCTCACTACCTGAATCCTGAGATATCTAAACCTGTCTCTGGCCTCCTTGAATGGCAACCCCCTAAGGTGGCTCACCGACCCTACTCGTTCACCAGGAACACTTCACTTTCCCCATATGTTTAATTTATATCCTAAGAACGCCCAAACTTCTCCAACAGGCCCATGATGCTCCCCATGCTCTTCAGCAGGTCCGATAATTACAATAGCAGGTCATCTGCATGTAGTGACACCCAATGCTCCCTATTCTCCGTAATCACTCGCCACTCTGTCGATATCCACTCCCCCCCCCACCCCCCCTGTTGTTTTGGGGGATGTGACCTGTGGTTTGAGGTGTGCCTTTGCTTGCGTGAGGGAGGGAGAGGTCCACGGAGAGCCTTCTTCACAGAACAAAGAGGTGAGGGGGAGGGGTGAGAGGGGTCAGTAGGAGGAGGCTTTGGGCAGGAGTTGTTACGCTGGCAGGTAATGCTAGTGAATGAAAGTGAGGTAGGGAAGAAGGCTGCGAGAGATGGACAAGGGGAGAAGGGAGAGGAGGAGGGGATATGGGGGGGAAGGGAGGGAGATGTGGCACGGAAGGGTTGGAGAAGAAGTGTGGTCAGGGACGGAGAAGGGTACC
This sequence comes from Scyliorhinus canicula, assembly GCF_902713615.1. NCBI lineage: Eukaryota > Metazoa > Chordata > Chondrichthyes > Carcharhiniformes > Scyliorhinidae > Scyliorhinus > Scyliorhinus canicula. The sequence continues at coordinate 56,135,154 of NC_052158.1, read as the reverse complement.
ATCTTGGATGGACCAGATACGGGGGGAAATCAATGGAATAGAGGCAAAAGGGGAGGATGTGAGATGGTAGAGGGGAATGGAGGTGCTAGCCCCCAGTAAGACTTATAACATGGAACATGTGAGAGCTCAATGCCGCTTAAACGTCACTATCGTACCTGCATCCACCATCTCCTCTGGCAGCGAGTTCCAGGCACCCACTACCCTCTGTGTAAAAAGCTTCACTCGCACATAGTCCTCTAAACTTCACCTCTTGCATCTTAAACCTATATCCCCTAATAATTCACTTTTCCACCCTGGAAAGCACTTCTGACTATCCACTCTGTCCATGCCCCTCATAATTTTGTAGACATCTATCAGGTCGCCTCTCAACCTCCAGTGAGAGCAAACTGTTTATCCAAACTTTCCTCATAGCTAATGCCCTCCATACCAGGAAACATCCTAGTAAACCTCTTCTGTACCCTCTACAAAGCTTCCACAACCTTCTGGTAGTGTGGCAACCAGAATTGAATGCTATATTCCAAGTGAGGCCTAACTAGGGTGCTGTTCACTGCAGCATGACTTGCCAATTTTTATACTCAATTCCCCCGCCGATGAAGGCAAGCATGCCGTATACTTTCTTGACTAACTTATCCACTTGCGTTGCCACTTTCAGTGATGGGTGGACTGTACGCCCAGATCCCACTGCCTCAATATCAGTAAGGGTTCTGCCATTTACTGTTTATTTCTCACCTGAATTAGACTTTCCAAAATACATCACCTCACATTTGTCTGGATTAAACTCTATCTTTCATCTCTCTGCCCAACCTCCAAACGATCTAAATCCTGCTGTATCCTCTGACAGTCCCCATAGCTATCCGCAATACCACCAACCTTTGTGTCGTCTGCAAACTTACAGTTGCGTTTTCCTCCAAATCATTTATATGTACTATAAACATCAAAGGTCCCAGCACTGATCCCTGCGGAACACCACTAGGCACAGCCCTTCATTCAGAAAAGCATCCTTCCACTGCAACTTTCTGTCTCCTATGACTGAGCTAGTTCTGTATCCATCTTGCGAGCTCACCTTTGAACCCATGTGTCTTCACCTACTGTACCAGTCTACCTTGTCAAAGGCCTTATTGAAGTCTATGTGGAAAACACCCTGATGCACGATCAATTGCACGAAAGGCTCCGATTGGTACAACTGTGGCTTTATTACAGTCAGATGCGTTGCCTCCTACTGCAGCTGGCAAAATGGCTAATCAGGAGGAGGTCACGCATATTTATATGGCTCCTTGTGGGCGGAGCTAGCCGGCAGGGGCGACCGGCGAACCTGTAGTGCAGGTCCTACCATACATCCCCTAATACAGGTGCACAGTGGTTCACCACATTCACCCCCTGTTAAAAATGAGTCCGGCAGGGGTGGCGTGGAACTATATACAGATTTACAAATAATTTACAGTGGGGAGGTGAAAACAAATATGTCCATTTTGGTAGTCCGATGCCCGTCAGAGGTTAAGTCGGTCCGGTGGTTTGATGGTTCGCTGGGAGTGACGTAACGGTGGCGGCGATGTCAGTGCTGGTGGTGCTGGTGTCACCGACGTCGGTGCTGGCGGTGTTGGTGCTGGCCAGTATTCGGATGACTCCGGGAGCGTGCCAAAATCTTCCTCGTCCTCTAGCATGGGCAGGGGAAGAAAGGATGGACCTGGTGGGGCTAATGTTGGGAGCGCCAGGGGAGTGGAGGGTGGCGCATGGGAGTGGAACCCGAGGGAGCCAGGTCCCTGAGTGAGACCGTATCCTGGCGGCCGTCAGGAAACTCCACATAAGCATATTGGGGGTTGGCATAGACCAAGGGGTCCGCTTTGTGGGTTCGGACATGCCTACGTAGAAGGACCGGTCCTGGAGCTGCGAGCCAAGTCGGGAGCGACACCCCGGATGTGGACTTCCTGGGGAAGGTACAAATACGTTCATGGGGTGTGTTATTTGTGGTGGTGCACAGTAGAGACCGTATGGAGTGTTGTGCATCCGGGAGGACCTGCTGCCAGCGAGCGGCTGGTAGGTTTCTGGACCGTAGGGCCAGATGGACGGCCCTCCAAACCGTCCCGTTCTCCCTCTCTAACTGCCCGTTTCCCCAGGGGTTGTAGCTGGTAGTCCTGTTGGAGGTGATACCCCTGCTGAGCAGGAACTGACGCAGCTCATCGCTCATGAATGAGGATCCCCTGTCGCTGTGGATGTAGGCGGAGAAACCGAACAGAGCGAAGATGGAGTTGAGGGCCTTGATGACGGTGGCAGACGTCATATCGGGACATGGGATGGCGAAGGAGAACCTGGAGAATTCATCGACCACACTGAGGATATATGTGTTGCAGTCGGTGGAGGGGAGGGGCCTTTTGAAATCCACGCTGAGGCGTTCAAAGGGGCGGGATGCTTTCACCAGGCGCGCGCGGTCCGGCACTCTGCACAGACCTGGCAGTCTCTGGTGACTGTCCGTACGTCCTCGACAGAGTAGGGCAGGTTGCGGGCTTTGATGAGGTGGTACAGTCGAGTGACCCCTGGGTGACAAAGGCTGTCGTGCAGGGCCCGGAGTTGGTCTACTTGTGCGCTGGCACATGTACCTCGGGAGAGGGCGTCTGGAGGCTCGTTGAGCTTGCCGGGGCGATACAAAATCCCGTAATTACAGGTGGAGAGCTCGATTCTTCACCGCAAGGTTTTATCATTTTTGATCTTGCCCCGCTGCGTGTTGCTGAACATGAAGGCTAACGGGCGTCGGTCAGTGAGGAGAGTGAATCTCCTGTCGGCCAGGTAATGCCTCCAATGCCGCACAGCTTCAACGATAGCCTGGGCCTCTTTTTCAATGGATGAGTGGTTTCAGAGGCATGAAGGGTGCGGGAAAAGAATGCCACGGGTCTGCATGCCTGGTTTAGAGTGGTGGCGAGGGCGGTGGGGGAGGGGGAGCTCCATGAGGGGGCGCATGCTGTCAGGATCGGGCCCCAGGAGTCCGTTTTGGACGACATAGCCGAGGATGGCTAGACGGGTCGTGCGGAACACACATTTCTCCTTGTTGTATGAAAGATTGAGGAGTGTGGCGGTGCGGAGAAATTGAGAGAGGTTAGCATTGTGGTCCTGCTGGTCATGGCCGCAGATGGTGACGTTGTCCAGGTATAGAAACGTGGCCCGCAGACCGTACCCGGTCGACCATTCGGTCCATCTCCCTTTGGAAGACCGAGACCTCGTTAGTGACGCCGAAGGGAACCCTAAGAAATTGATAGAGCCGACCATCCGCCTCGAAGGCAGTGTATGGACGGTCTGATTTACGGATGGGGAGCTAGTGGTAGGCGGATTTAAGGTCGATCGTTGAGAAGACCCGGTACTGTGCAATCTGATTGACCATATCAGATATGCGTGGGAGGGGGTACGCGTCGAGCTGCGTGTACCAATTGATGGTCTGGCTGTAGTCCACGACCATTCTGTGTTTCTCCCCAGTTTTAACCACTACCACTTGGGCTCTCCAGGGGCTATTGCTGGCCTCGATAATACCCTCCCGAAGCAGCCGCTGGACCTCGGACCTGATGAAGGCCTTGTCCTGGGCACTGTACCGTCTGCTCCTGGTGGCGGCAGGCTTGCAATCCGCAGTTAGATTGGCAAAGAGGGAGTGGGGGTCAACCTTGAAGGTTGTGAGGCCGCAAACGGTGAGTGGAGGTAGGGGCCCGCCGAATTTGAGGGTAAGACTCTGGAGATTACACTGAAAATCCAGACCCAGCAATAGTGCAGCGCAGAGGTTGGGGAGGACGTAGAAGCGGAAACCGCTGAATTCTACGCCCTGGACAGTGAGATTGACCACACAGAACCCTTGGATCGAGACAGAGTGGATTCCGGAGGCCAGGGAGATCCGTTGGTTGGCGGGGTGGACCGCGAGGGAGCAGCGCCTTCCCGTGTCTGGGTGAATGAAGCTTTCGGTGCTCCCGGAGTCCAGCAGGCAAGAGGTCACGTGGCCGTTGATTTTCACTGTCGTCGAAGCGGTGGCCAGGTTGTGAGGACGGGACTGGTCCAGCTTCATAGAGGCAAGCAGCGGGTGGTCATCCGAGGATTCAGATGGGGAGCGTCGGCGACCCGGATCCAGCGTGCCAGTCCTGTGGGGGAAACAAAATGGCGGCGTCCGGAGGACCTGTTGGGAACAAGATGGCAGCGTCCATGGAGCGCACGTTGTTGTGGTGGGGCAAGATGGCGGCATCCATGGAGCGCATGTTTTGGGGGTGGGGCAAGATGGCGGCGCCCATGGTACGCACATTGTGGGGGCGGGGCAAGATGGCGACGCCCACGGGCCACACGTGGACCTGGGGGAGAAGATGGCGGCGCCCACTGGTCGCACGTGGCCCCGGGAGGAGAGGATGGCGGCGCCCATTGTGCATTCGGCTGGGGGGAGGGGGCGATTGTGGGCGTGATAGCAGCGACTGCGCGGGCCTGGCACACAGCTGCGAAGTGGCCCTTTTTTACCGCAGGATTTGCAAATGGTGGTGCGGGCTGGGCAGCGTTGGCGGGGGTGCTTCTGCTGGCCACAGAAGTAGCATCGGGGACCCCCAGGGTGCGGGCATGGCGGGCGGCGCAGGCGTATTGATTAGGAGGGGCCCCAGCCGGGGGGGTCATTTGCGGGGTCCAGGAGGGGCAAGAGGGGTGGGCCGTGCGGCGAGCGGGGTAGGCTTCGACGTTTCGAGATGCGACTGTCATGGAGAGCACTAACGTTTTCATCTCCGTTAGGTCGAGCCTGGCCCCTTCCAGCAGTTGTTGTCGGATGCGGTCCGACGCAATCCCCGTTACGAATGCGTCACGCGTGAGGAGATTGGAATGTTCAGTGGCCGTGACGGCCTGACAGTCACAGTCCCGTACAAGTGGGATAAGAGCCCGCCAGAAGTCTTCGATCGACTCACCAGGTAGTTGTACGTGAATGGCGAGTACATGCCTTGCAAAAAGTGAGTTTGTCTTCTGAGCATAGTTCTCTTTTAGGAGTCATGATGTGGAGATGCCGGCGTTGGACTGGGGTGAGCACAGTAAGAAGTCTTACAACACCAGGTTAAAGTCCAACAGGTTTGTTTCAAACACGAGCTTTCGGAGCACGGCTCCTTCTTCAGGTGAATGGAAAGGCTTGTTCCAGAAATGTTTATATAGACACAGTCAGAGATGCCCCGGAATGCGAGCACCTGCAGGCAATCAAATCATCAAAGATGCAGAGAGAGAGGTAACTCCAGGTTAAAGAGGTGTGAATTGTCCCAAGCCAGTTCAGTCGGTAGGCCTCTGCAAGTCCAGGCTTGTTGGTGGGGGCCGAATGTAATGCGACATGAATCCCAGATCCCGGTTGAGTCCGCATTCATGCTCAGTAATACCCGAAGCGTGGTACATTGGCGAGACCATGCAGACACTGCGACAACGAATAAACGGGCATCGTGCGACTATCAACAGGCAGGACTGTTCCCTTCCAGTTGGGGAACACTTCAGCAGTCAAGGACATTCAGCCTCTGATCTCCGGGTCAGCATTCTACAAGGAGGCCTTCAGGAGACGCGACAACGCAAAATTGCTGAGCAAAAACTTATAGCTAAGTTCCGCACGCATGAATGCGGACTCAACCGGGATCTGGGATTCATGTCGCATTACATTCGGCCCCCACCAACAAGCCTGGACTTGCAGAGGCCTACCGACTGAACTGGCTTGGGACAATTCACACCTCTTTAACCTGGAGTTACCTCTCTCTCTGCATCTTTGATGATTTGATTGCCTGCAGGTGCTCGCATTCCGGGGCATCTCTGACTGTGTCTATATAAACATTTCTGGAACAAGCCTTTCCATTCACCTGAAGAAGGAGCCGTGCTCCGAAAGCTCGTGTTTGAAACAAACCTGTTGGACTTTAACCTGGTGTTGTAAGACTTCTTACTGTGCTCTTTTAGGAGTGTCATTGCTGCCGCGTAACCTGGGGCGTCCTGGATCAACGGGAGTATAGAACTTTGATCTTCTGAGCTTCCGTCGGCATGGTGGTCGCAGCGTTGATGTAGGCCTCAAAACAAGCCAGCCAGTGATTAAAGTCCTTTCTGGCGTCTGGCGATTGCGGATCCAGCTGCAGGCGATCTGGTTTGATCCTGATGTCCATATTGTAGAAAAATCTGACTGTAATATATTGATGCATGATCAATTACACGAAAGACTCAGATTGGTACAACTGTGGCTTTATTACAGTAACATGCGTGGCCTCCTACTGTTGCTGGCGAACTGGCTGATCAGGAGGAGGTCACGCATATTTACATAGCTCCTTGTGGGCGGAGCTAGCTGGCAGGAGCTGCCGGCAAACCTGTAGTGCAGGTCCTACCGTACATGCCCTAATACAGGTGCACAGTGGTTCACTACACACCCACTGCCCTACTCTCATCAATCATCTTTGTCCCTTCCTCTAAAAACTCGGTCAAGTTAGTGAGACATGACCTCCCCTTTACAAACCCAATCTGCCTCTCGCTAATACATCCATTTGCTTCCAAATGGGAGTAAATCCTGTCTCAAAGAATTCTCTGTAATAATTTCCCTACCACTGATGTGAGGCTCACCGGCCTGTAATTTCCTGGAGTAGCCTTGCTACCCTTCTTAAACAAAGGAACAACACTGGCTATTCGCCAGTCGTCTGGGATCTCACCTGTAGCCAGTGAGGATACAAATATATCTGTCAAGGACCCAGAAATTTCCTCCCTTGCCTCTCTCAGTATAGAACATAGAACAGTACAGCACAGAACAGGCCCTTCGGCCCTCGATGTTGTGCCGAGCAATGATCACCCTACTCAAACCCACGTATCCACCCTATACCCGTAACCCAACAACCCTCCCCCTTAACCTTACTATTTAGGACACTACGGGCAATTTAGCATGGCCAATCCACCTAAAGTATTCTGGGGTAGATCCCATCAGGCCCTGGGGATTTATCTATCTTAATGTTTTTCAAGACACCCAATACCTCCACCTTTTTGATCTCAATGTGACCAAGACTAACTGCACACCTTTCCCCAGACTCATCATCCACCAAGTCCTTTGCTTTGATGAAAACTGATGCAAAGTACTCATTCAGTACCTCGCTCATTTCTTCTGGTTCCACGCATAGAATCCCTCCCCGGGGATTGAGTGGACAATCCTTTCCCTGGCTACCCTCTTGCTCTTATATATGTTTAAAAAGCCTTTGGTTTTTCCTTAATCCTGTTTGCCAATTACTTTTAGCCCTCCTGACTCCTTGCTCAGGTTCCTTCTGCCATGTGAGTGTCCCTTTAAGAAATGTTTTTGTCTTACAACATGGCTTCAGTGGTGTCATTGTGTGGGTGAATCTGGGCTGTGGCTCTGTGAGCTTTTACTTTCGCTTTGGGTTTGGACTGGTTTGTACTGCACAGGTTGAAAGGCGTGTCTCTCTGTCTTCATTTTAAAAGCTGTTTCCAGACTGCTTGATAACTTAAAACAAATAATTGCTTTCTGGAAGGAATTCAAACCTGCTGTTTGAAAAGGAAACACATGTATAAATATAAGTCTTATACCAGTAAGAGTGCCGTATGCTGGGCCACACCTTTGAAAAGGTGGTTCTGTTTTTTACTTGGATCTTGTTATTAAATTGGAACAGTAAACGGGGGATTCATTAAGGGTATACATAGATTACTGCAGCGATGTGGGTTATTTATGTTTGTAGTTGATAAAAGTTCTTGCATGAGTGTGTTTATACAAATAAGGTTTTTTTTAATTAAAAGCTCTAAGAACTCAGTTGAATAACATGTGAAAGGCAGGCTCTTGTGCCCATCCCAGCCAAATTCAACAAACAGTTATAGGTCAGGTGAACTCCATCACATACTTTGGAGTTTTCTGAACCCTGGCCCATAACACTTTCTACTTTCCTTATATTCCTCATGGGCTTCATCTGTTTCCAGCCATCTAACCCTTACAAATGCTTCCTTTTTCTTTTGGATCAGGCTCATAATATCCCTCGTTATCCAAAGTTCCCAAAACTTGCCACATTTATACTTCTTCCTCACAGGAACATGCCAGTCCTGAATTGCTATCAACTGACATTTGAAAGCCTCCCACATGCTCGATGTTGATTTACCCTCAAAACTCCGTCCCCAGTCTAGATTCTTCAGTTCCTGCTGAATATTGTTATAATTAGCCTTCCCCAATTTAGAACCTTCACCCGAGGACTACTCTTATCTTTATCCAACAGTACCTTAAAACTTACTGAATTATGGTTACTGTTCCCAAAATGCTCCCCGACTGAAACATCAACCACCTAGCTGGGCTCAGTCCCCAATACCAGGTGCAGCACGGCCCCTTCTCTAGTTGGACTGTCTATATATTGTTTCAAGAAGCCCTCCTGGATGCTCCTTACAAACTCTGCCCCATCTAAACCCCCAGCATGAAGTGAGTTCCAGTCAATATTGGGGAAGTTAAAATCACCCATCACAACAATCCTGTTGCTTTTACACCATCCAAAATCTGTCCGCATATCTCCCACTGGCTGATGGGCGGCCTGTAATAAACACCCAACATTGTGACTACACCCTTCCTATTCCTGATCTCTACACAGATTGCCTCGCTGCATGAGCCCTTCGAGGTGTCCTCCCGCAGATCAGCTGTGATATTCTCCCTAACCAGTAGCGCAACTCCCCCACCCCTTTTACATCCCCCTCTATCCCGCCTGAAACATCTAAATCCTGGAACGTTTAGCTGCCAATCCTGTCCCTCCCTCAACCAAGTCTCTGTAATTTAACAACAATATCATAGTTCCATGTCCTACTACAAGCTCTAAGTTCATCTGCCTTACCTGTTATACTTCTTGCATTGAAACAAATGCACTTTGGATCACCACTCCCACTGCGTTTTGTAACATCTCCCTGCCTGCTCATCCTCTGAGTCTTACTGGCACTGCTCTCTAGTTCCACCTCAGATATTTCACCCGTTCAGAATGCCCCTGGCTGTTCAGAGATATCCTGGACCCTGGCACCAGTAGGCTAACATACCATCCCGGATTCCCTTCCAATGGCAAAGTGACAGGCCCAGGCCCCTGCTGGTGCTTTATAATTGGTGACTGGACCACAGGCAGGATATAATGTGTTGCTAACTTCACCCCCAGCCACACTCCAACTCCCATCCCAACGGCTTCCCCACAATTATTTAAAGCTCTGAGGAGTGTGAAGTGGCTGGAGGTGAAACTTCCACCCTGATCTCGGGGTCACGCCCTGCCGCAAAATGTGGCTGGCCAATCAAATGGCGTGCAGCTCTCTGGCCACAGCATTGCCACCAGGGGCTGTGGGGACTGATCCAGTCAGAGACAACGCGGAACCAGGAGATATGTTCTTGAGGTGATATCACTGGGAAGCTCCGCCGAGGTGAGGACAGGGTAAGGACAGGGTTAACAGATCTCAAAGGAGGGTGAAGAGGGAGATGACATTGGGGGTGGGGCTGTACAGATTCAGCTTCTGTGCCACATTTTTAATTGCAGTGGGAGCAGAAGCTAGCTGGTTAGGTAGGTGGCTATATAATTTTACATGCCCCCAACTCCCCATCCCCCTCTCCCCCACCTCCATCCCAGCCTAAAGCCAGCAGGGGTGGTGTAAAATCCAGCTGTTGCTATAAGCAGATTGACCAATGCAAAACCAGACATCTGGTCCCTGAACTGAAATGAGTAGATCGGTTGCCGGATTGAAGTTGGGCCATGATACCTGCGTTATATGAACCCATAAATGGAACGATCACTGCAGCAGCTGTCTGTGAAATGCTTTGGTAAATCTTACTGCAGTAAAGGTACCATAGAAATGCAAATTGCTGTTGTCTCCCACTCTTGGTGTAGGGAGAGTATGAGGCAGTAATGAAACTGGGAGTTAAATAGCAAAGAACAGCTTGCATGGAAACAATTACAAGGTAAAATGTGTATTCCCAATGCAAGGTGTGTGTTTGTGCGAAGACGTAATAATCAGAGAAATGGTCACATTCTACCCAGATTATAAGTAACCTGCATCCATCAGGCGGTGCCTGATTTAGTCCATGTATATTATTTTCATATCTGTAGCAGTCCTGCCAGCTGTACCAGGCATACCAGCTACACAAACTGTGTCAACTTTGCCAGCTGCTGCACAGAGCGAACTGTGCCAATTGTCACAGCCAGCCAGCTGCGATAGCATAGAACAGGACCTGGACTCTTCTCCAACTCCCCTGAGACAGAATTATTCAAAGTCAGGTAATAAATAGGTCGGACCATAGGGGATCTATCTGCCGTGCTGATGGATAGATAAGGGAGTAGGCATCTTAGCACTACTAACATTAGGGGACGACACACCCCTGCTATCAACTAAAATGCTTCCTCAGTGTCTATGTTGTGTATATGGTGCTCATTGCACAGGTACTGTAGGATAATGCATTTAGAGAGTGTATAAACCAAACTAGAGTGCGTGTACGTGGCTAACATTTCCTGTCCTGCCTGCCATGGGAATTGTTGCGGGTGAGACGGAAAATTTGAAGAACCATGGGATTATCTGGTCTTGGGGCAGGTGTGACCGGAAAATCCCGTCCAAGGTCAGGGATGTAACTGCAACTTAAATTTACGTAGCGCTCCACACGCATCAGGATGTCTCACAGCCGTTTGGACATGCTCCAGATTCCAGCATACAGGGACTCCACCAGAATTCCACACAGGGCTCCTGCGGTAGCCACTCACATCTCTGAGACCAAAGGTCTCAGGAAGAGATGACCAATCAGCACCTTGAACCCATCCACCATTCATAGTATTTTAACCAGTATCTTAACCATATGAGCCCGCCTTTGTTCCATATCTCTAAAAACTCATTCGCAACAAAAATTCATTTAACCTCAGTTTTGAAAACTCCAACTGCCCCCTTATCCACAATATTTGGTGGGAGGGGGCTCCAGATTTCCATTGTTCTTGTGTGAAAAAAATGCCCTTTGACATCTCACCTAAATCGACAGTTCAAATATTAAAATTGTGTCCTGCTTGTTCATAATTTCCTAGCAGAAGAAATAGTTCTTCACTATCAAATGCCTTTATTATTTGAAGCATTGTAGGAAGTGTTTTATAGAATCCCTATAGTGCAGAAGGGGGCCATTTGGCCCATTGAGTCTGTACCCACCCTCTGAAAGAGCATTCTACCTAGGCCCACCTCCACCCTACCCTCATGACCTCCCCTACCATTGGACACTAAGGGGTAATTTAGCATGGCCATCCACCTAACTTGCACATATTTGGACTGCAGGAGAAAACCGGAGCACCCGGAGGAAACCCATCCAGACAAGGGGAGAAAATGCCACCTCCACACAGACAGTCGCCCACGGTTGGATTCAAACCCAGGTCTCTGGCACTGAGAGGCAGCTATGCTCATCAGCATTGCCCAGTAACCTTTTCTCACACACAACATCCAGTTAATGTCTCCCAAAGGCAGTCATTCCAAGAGCGGGGTTTTAACTGAACTCTCACTGTGACGGGACCAGGCCAGGCATCTGTTTTACACTCTGCCCATTGAAGTCAATGGAAAACAGAATCAGGCAGGGTGTAAAATGGATGCCTGATCTAATCCTTCCAGTTTCTCAGCAAGCAGATTTTTAATAATTAATTTCTGGGATGTGGGCATTGCTGACGGGTCTGGCAGCTATTGCCCATCCCTAGTTGTCTTTCAGAAGGTGGTGTTGATTGATTCAATTGACTTCAAAGAGTCAGGTCTTCAGCATTTATACAGCACAGGACAGCTCAGCATAATAACCTGAAAGTGGTGCGGGGAAGAGCTGTGCAGTGAACCTCCCTGGATATCTCTTTGAAAGAGCTGGTTTGGGAACAATTGGCTTCCTTCTCAGCTGTAAAATGCCATGGCTGTCATAGAATATCACACTGATAATGATGGACATTAATCTGGTTCTACAAGCTGTCTATGCAAGGAGTGATTCACTGATCAATTAGTTCAATGCCCCATAGCCTGTTATCAATTCCTTAATCCCAGTGTCCTATGCTGGACAAAGACACCCACTCTGAGCCCATCTTGAGTTCCACCAGGAGACTCAACGACAGTTCAATGTGGGTCAAAAGCCACTTTCTCTGCATCCATTTATTCTTATGCCACAAATCCACCTCAACCATGGGATGTATTGTCATGTCAGCCGAGTGCACAGTTAACTAGTTCATTGGATGGGAGAAATGGATTCTGCTTAGCTCAACCTGCAATGGGCGCCCACCATGGACAATACTCATACCATTCACTGAACTGTATTCAATCAACCCATTTCTCTTGAAGAAGAAGTGACGTAGTTTTGCCGATGGACACCCAATCTATTTGGTTGCTTCATTACTGATAGGTTGTGTGGCATCAAATAAGAGTCAAGATCCTCTGATGCAACTGCTTATCTCTAGAAGGCATTTCAGTTTGGAGCTTCCTCCTGCCCTGCTCTTTGAACAGTAGAATACCATCAACGGAAGCAAAAAAAGAAAAATAACTTGTTTTATTATGTCTTTCAAACCTCAGGGCATTTCAAAGTACTTACAGTCAATGAAATGCCATTGAAATGTCATTACTAATGTCGAAGACCCAACAGTCAGCACAGTAAGCTCCCACAAACAGCAATGTGACAATCACGCTCAGTGACTTTAGATGAAGGGAGATTAAAAGCCCGTTTTAACCAATAGGAAATTGATTCAGGATTTTTGGTACAATTGCCTGCCCTTGTAGATGAATGCAACCCAATGATTATTTTTCAACTCCCTGATGGTCTTCCTGGCCTCACAATGCAGTGAATCATAATCAGATTTTGCAGCAGCTTTCAACTGTTCTGAAGAGGCTTCAAGTACTTCTTTAAAGGTCATCCCATTTTGTCTAACAACTCTCCTGCCATGAGCATGTATTGTACCGGGAACGTGCTCAGCACCGATTGGCCTGCAGAATTCTCACTTCAATGTACTTACGATTTAGTTGCAGAGGAGACAAAATGCCAAGATTGCAAGAAGGGGTGTTGCGATAGAGGGGTTTTAAATGATGAAAGGACAGATCAGAATAGGTAGAAGCAGACTTGTTCCACTGGCTGAGGCATTGGGAACAGAGGGAAATAGACTTAAGATGAAATGTAAAAGATTTATGGCTTACAGCGGGAGAAACATCATTGGAAAGAGGGATTGAGAATCTGCAGAATTTACTGGGCCGTAACCTATGAGCTCCATTGAGTGGGGGGTATCCCAAAAATACATGGGGGAATCCCCTTCAGAATTTCACAGGTAAGGTTTGCACAGCAATTGTCCAGAAGTGCAGATTCCCTCTGGGCAATTGCCCTGCTCTGGGAGCCAACCAAAAATGTGATTTCAATCAGAAACTTCCAATGGGTCTGATTGGGTTACATCAATAGTGTGGTGTACTCATGTTTGTTCCTAGTCAGAACAAGGTCAATTTAAGAATCTGATCATGTGAAATATTGATGATGTCATTAATTCTTCGTGCAGGAGAATGGGCAGTCTATCCAAACAGCTTGTAGAGTAAATACCTTTCTTTCTTATTTTTTTTTTTTAAATCCAATTAAGGGCCAACTTAGAGTGACCAATTCACCTACCCTACATATCTTTGGGTGGTGAGGGTGAGACCTACGCAGAAACGGGGAGAATGTGCACACGAACGGTGACCCAGGGCCGGGATCGAACGCAGTGCTCAGTTCCGTGAGGAAGCACTGCTAACCACTACGCCACTATGACACCCTGAGTAATCAAAGTTCTTGTTTGTTTGTACCTTTGTGTTCTGCAAGTCAATCCTTTAAAAATACCACAAAGAGAGCCAGTAACAAAGAGGTCGGAACCACGCTGGTTGACTCCTGAAGAAGTCAAAAATAATCGGAAAAATCGTTGATCTGTGCGCAGACATCCAAAAAGAATTAAGAAGCTAAAAGCTTTCTTACATCAAAGCTGGCTATGGAGCGGTGCCAAATATTGGCAGCAGCCATCGAAGAAACCAAAATTTAAATGTAGATTTCAGAGGAAACAACATTAAAAAGAAGCTTGCCCCGTGCACTGCCCAGAAAGATTTGGAACAGTACAGGGAGCACTGGGAGTAGCAAGTACCCTACGACAATAGTTTAGAGCTGGGGGGGGTTTACAAAACTGGGAAAGAAACAAGCTGAGCTCAGGGTTTCCTTGCTTGAAAAAAGAAGCAAAGTAGTGCTAAAAATGTTGTGGCACATCGTGCTTACTCAAACTCTTTGCATAATAGAAATGGCAGGGCGTTTTGCTGCCAAGTGACCGGAGAACACCAAGTAGTGGAGATCATATACTGAAAGATTCGATTATTTTGTCCAAGCGAATAAAATTGCAGCAGATATTGTAGTCCCAACTTTCCTGAGTACAACGGGGAGGGGCGGGAAACATACAACCTCTTGCGAAGTCTGGTGCAGCCAGAAAAACCAGGCTTAAAAACCTTTGAGAGATTGTGGAGATATTGGAGGGCCACTTCTCGTCTAAACCTTTGGCCTTCACTGAGAGTTTCAGGTTCCATAAATGTAACCAACAAGAAGGTGAATCGATCACACAGTCCGTAGATACTTTGACAAAATTAGCTGAATGCTGTGAATTTGGAGATGTCTAGAACAGCATCATTAGAGTCGGACTAATGACTGGGTTAAGAAGTGAAGCTGTCCAAAAAAGGCTGTAAACAGAAAGCAACTTAGACCTAAAGAAGGTTTTAGAAGTCGTGATCTCCATGGAAGTAACAGCTAAAGAAGTTCAACAATTAAGTTTGAGCACTAGATTCCGTAAAATGTCAGCTGAGAACCGAACACAGACATAGGCTCGTAATTGCCATTAGTGTGCAAAACCTGGGAACGCAGACTGCTGGTGCAAAGATAAAAAATGCAGGAATCATGGTAAAAAGGGGCATGTTGAACGTGCATGTTGGAAAAAGAAGCAACACAATCCAAGCCAGGACAAAAGAAAGCAAGAACCAAATGCATTAACTGGAAAACTGAACAGGGGGAAAATGATCCACGTGATACAAAAAGGACACAATAAAGGACCTGAGTCACAATCAGATGGCGAACTGCCGTTGGCCATTGTGGGCACAATGGATCGTTGCTGGGTTACTCCTTTACTGGACGTACAATTGGTGAAAATGGAGGTGGACACGGGAGCAGTAATTGCATTTGTACCAGAAACTGTTTACCAAGAGAAACTGTGACATATCATCTTAAAACACTCAAAAGATAATACTAAAATTCTACACTGGGGAAGCAGTTCTGTTGAGAGCCTGTATCAATGTTAATATGCAGCTAAATGGACAGATCGTGGACTTGTCCCTGCACAAAGAGAACAAAGGGGAAGCACGGTAGCATTGTGGATAGCACAATCGCTTCACAGCTCCAGGGTCCCAGGTTCAATTCCGGCTTGGGTCACTGTCTGTGCGGAGTCTGCACATCCTCCCCGTGTGTGCGTGGGTTTCCTCCGGGTGCTCCGGTTTCCTCCCACAGTCCAAAGATGTGCGGGTTAGGTGGATTGGCCATGATAAATTGCCCTTAGTGTCCGAAATTGCCCTTAGTGTTGGGTGGGGTTACTGAGTTATGGGCATAGGGTGGAGGTGTTGACCTTGGGTAGAGGGTAGGGTGCTCTTTCCAAGAGCCGGTGCAGACTCGATGGGCCGAATGGCCTCCTTCTGCACTGTAAATTCTATGTAAAGAACAAAGAAAATTACAGCACAGGAACAGGCCCTTCGTCCCTCCCAGCCTGCGCTGATCCAGATCCTTTATCTAAACCTGTCTCCTATTTTCCAAGTTCTACTTCCCTCTGTTGCCGCCCGTTCATATACCTGTCTAGATGCCTCTTAAATGATGCTATCGTGCCCGCCTCCACCACCTCCGCTGGTAAAGCATTCCAGGCACCCACCACCCTCTGCGTAAAAAACTTTCCACGCACATCTCCCTTAAAGTTTCCCCCTCTCACCTTGAAATCGTGACCCCTTGTAACTGACACCCCCACTCTTGGAAAAAGCTTGTTGCTATCCACCCTGTTCATACCTCTCATAATTTTGTATACCTCAATCAGGTCCCCCCTCAACCTCCGTCTTTCCAACGAAAACAATCCTAATCTACTCAACCTTTCTTCATAGCTAGCACCCTCCATACCAGGCAACATCCTGGTGAACCTCCTCTGCACCCTCTCCAAAGGATCCACATCCTTCTGGTAATGTGGCGACCAGAACTGCACGCAGTATTCCAAATGTGGCCTAACCAAAGTCCTATACAACTGTAACATGACCTGCCAACTCTTGTACTCAATATCCCGTCCGATGAAGGCAAGCATGCTGTATGCCTTCTTGACCACTCTATCAACCTGCGTTGCCACCTTCAGGGTACAATGGACCTGAACTCCCAGATCTCTCTGTACATCAATTTTCCCCAGGACCCTTCCATTGACCATATAGTCCGCTCTTGAATTTGATCTTCCAAAATGCATCACCTAGCATTTGCCTGGATTGAACTCCATCTGCCATTTCTCTGCCCAACTCTCCAATCTATCTATATTTTGTTGTATTCTCTGACAGTCCTCCTCGCTATCTGCAACTCCACCAATCTTAGTATCATCTGCAAACTTGCTAATCAGACCACCTATACCTTCCTCCAGGTCATTTATGTAGATCACAAACAACAGTGGTCTGAGCACGGATCCCTGTGGAACACCACTAGTCACCCTTCTCCAGGTGTATGAACGGGCAGCAGGGTAGCATGGTGGTTAGCATAAATGCTTCACAGCTCCAGGGTCCCAGGTTCAATTCCCGGCTGGGTCACTGTCTGTGTGGAGTCTGCACGTCCTCCCCCTGTGTGCGTGGGTTTCCTCCGGGTGCTCCGGTGGATTGGCCATGCTAAATTGCCCGTAGTGTCCTAATAAAAGTAAGGTTAAGAGGGGGGGGTTGTTGGGTTACGGGTATAGGGTGGATACGTGGTTTTGAGTAGGGTGATCATGGCTCGGCACAACATTGAGGGCTGAAGGGCCTGTTCTGTGCTGTACTGTTCTATGTTCTATTTTGAGACACTCCCTTCCACCACTACTCTCTGTCTCCTGTTGCCCAGCCAGTTCTTTATCCATCTAGCTAGTACACCCTGAACCCCATACAACTTCACTTTTGCCATCAACCTGCCATGGGAAACCTTATCAAACGCCTTACTAAAGTCCATGTATATGACATCTACAGCTCTTCCCTCATCAATTAACTTTGTCACTTCCTCAAAGAATTCTATTAGGTTTGTAAGACATGACCTTCCTTGCACAAAACCATGCTGCCTATCACTGATAAGTCTATTTTCTTCCAGATGTGAATTGATCCTATCCCTCAGTATCTTCTCCAACAGTTTGCCTACCACGTCGGTAAAGGTCACTATCCAGCCCTAATGGGGAGAACATTACTGGAGAGAATCAAGCTAAACTGGGCGGAGTTTGAGTCCGAAGCAGGTCTAACAAAGATTTCAAAGAAACATGTCATTGCATTTAATGGAGAACTGGGAAGCTTGAAAGAGATCTCATGTCAAGCTAAAGATTACGGACAGAAGCCAAGAAAGGTGCTTCAAAGCGAGGTCAGTGCTGCATGCCATCAGGCCTAAGGTCAAGGCACAATTACAGAGCCTGGTCAAGATGGGGTACTCAGATTAATATAACTGGTGGGCCATGCCAGCAGTACCAGCGATGAAGAAAGATGGTTCAGTACTCATGTGTGGTGATTTTAGCGTCGATACCAATTTGATACTGCCTGCCTTTAACTGATTATTCATTGGCTGAGTTGGCTGGAGCCCAGCATTTCAGTAAAGTTGACCTTTGTCAAGCTTATTGCCAGATAAATGTGGATCCAGATTCACCACAGTATTTGACAATCGTGACACACAAAGGGCCTTTCAGATATAAAAGACTTCCACTTGGCATCACGTAAGCCCCCGCGTTGTTCCAACATGCCATGCATCACATTCTAAGCAAACCAGAGGAGTCCAGTGCTACTTAGGTGATATCTCAGTTACTGGAAAGGATGAAGAAGTGCATCTTCAAAATTTAGAAGCTGCAGTCCAGAGACTAGAAGATTCCGGACTACGAGCATGGAAGGATAAATGTGATTTCTTCAGATCTTCTAAAGAATACCTGGGGCACACCATAAATGCAAAGGGACTGCACAAATCACCGTCAAAAGTAAAAGTCATAATGGAGGCACCCGCACCTCAAATCGATAATCAACTTCGATCGTTTCTGGGCTGAATAACCTATAATGGAAAGTTGCGCCTAATTTAGCAACTATTCTCAAACCTTTGCAAAACTTATTGTGTCATAACAGGAAATGGGTGGATCAGTGCAATAGGCCTTTGTACAAGCTAAAGAGGCACTACTAAAGTCAGAAGTCCTGACACACATTGATTCAAACTTATCCTTGCAACTGGCTTGTGACACATCACCTTATGGGGTGGGAGCAGTGGTTTCTCACATAATGCCCAACAGTGAAGAGAAGCCGTTGCTTTTTTGCATCAAGATCCGAGAACAAAGCATTAATGAACTAGGCACAGATAGAGAAGGATTTACCCAAGGTTACTACGGGAAGCGAGGGAGGAGATTGCTGCGCCGTTGGCGATGATCTTTGCGTCCTCACTCTCCACTGGAGTAGTACCGGATGGTTGGAGGGAGGCGAATGTTGGTCCCCTGTTCAAGAAAGGGAATAGGGAAATCCCTGGGAATTACGGACCCATCAGTCTTACGTCTGTGGTGAGCAAAATATTGGAAAGGATTCTGAGAGATAGGATTTCTGATTATTTAGGTGATATCTCAGTTACTGGAAAGGATGAAGAAGTGCATCTTCTGATTATTTAGAAGACAGTCAGCATGGCTTTGTGAGGGGCAGGTCATGCCTCACAAGCCTCATTAAATTCTTTGAGGATGTGACGAGACACATTTAGGAAGGTTGGGCAGTGGATGTGATGTATATGGATTTCAGTAAGGCGTTTAATAAGCTTTCCCATGATAGGCTCATTCAGAAAGTTAGGAGGCATGGGATACAGGGAAATTTGGCTGTCTGGATACAGAATTGGCTGGCCGAAAGAAGACAGTGAGTGGTAGTGGATGGAAAGTATTCTGCCTGGTGGTCGGTGACCAGTGGTGTCCCGTCAGGATCTATTCTGGGGCCTCTGCTCTTTGTGGTTTTTATAAATGACTTGGATGAGGAAGTGGAAGGGTGGGTTAATAAGTTTGCCGATGACATGACGGTTGGGGGAGTTGTAGATAGTGTTTAGTGTTATTGCAGATTACAGCAGGACATTGACAGGATGCAGAGCTGAGCTGAGAAGTGGCAGGTGGAGTTCAACCTTGATAAATGTGAAGTGATTCATTTTGGAAGGTCGAATTTGAATGATGAATACAGGGTTAAAGGTAGGATTCTTGGAAATGTGGAGGAACAGAGGAATCTTGGGGTCCACATTCATAAAACCCCTCAATGTTGCCAACCAGGTTGATAGGGTTGTTAAGAAGGCATATGGTGTGTTGCCTTTCATTATAGGGGGATTGAGTTTAAGAGCCGTGAGGTTTTTCTGCAGTTTTATAAAACTCTAGTTAGACCACAGTTGGAATATTGTGTCCAGTTCTGGTCGCCTCATTATCGGAAGGATGTGGATGCTTTGGAGAGGGTACAGAGGAGATTTACTAGGATGCTGCCTAGACTGGACGGCATGTCTTATGACGAAAGATTGAGGAAGCTGGGGATTTTCTCACTGGAGAGGAGAAGGCAGAGAGGTGACTTGATAGAAGTGTACAAGGTGATGAGAGGCATGGATAGAGTGGATAGCCAGAGAATTTTCCCCAGGGTGGAAATGGCTGTCACGAAGGGACATAATTTTAAGGTGATTGGAGGAAGGTATAGGGGAGATGTCAGAGGTAGGTTCTTTACACAGAGAGTGGTGGGTGTGTGGAATGCACTGCCAGCAGAGGTGGTGGAGTCAGAGTCATTAGGGACATTTAAGTGACTCATAGATAGGCACATGGACAGCAGTAAATTGAAGGGGTGTAGGTTGATCTTAGATTAGGATAAATGGTCAGCACAACATCGTGGGCTGAAGGGCCTGTGCTGTGCTGTACTGTTCTATGTTCTATGAAGCTCTAGGTGTCATCTTTGACTAACAAATCATTGGCCACTGACAAAAGCTTTTGGTCTGCACACCAGTAATCCATCTTTAGCAGTCAGTCAGATGCAGAGATGGGCATTGCTGTTGTCAGCATACGTGTACAAGATGAAATATCGTCAATCAAATTTCAATAGAAATGCTGATGGACTCTCTAGATTTTGCATTTACTTAATGAGCAACCAATGAATTGTTAGAGTGGTCACATTTTCTATTTTGAAGAAGTCAGGGACACTCTTGCAATCGCAGGACAAATTAAGACGTGTGTACCAGATATAATCCAGTGCCGTCAGAAGGTACTGACATGGCACTTCGTGGCAAACCCGGAATTTAAACCACATGCTACCTGAAGACTTAAACTGTCCATTCAGGCTAATTGTCTCTTCTGGGGAATGGGGGTCATCATTCCGCTATTGATAAGGAAACATGTCCTAAACCAATTTCATGAAGGTCACTGTCAGATATTAAGGGTGAAGGATATAGCCAGAAGCTATTTTTGGTGGCCAGGCCTCAATATCAAAATTGAGGAGAAGGCAGATATGTGTTGGTCTTGCGCAAAGGTTCAAAACCTGCCCCGCTAACGCCATTACACCCATGGGAATGGACAGAAGAGCTATGGCAAAGAGATCATATAGATTATGTGGGACAATTACTTTTCATTGTGGCGCATTCAAAATGGACCAAAGTCTCCATTATGAAGACTACATCGTCAGAGCAATTAACGGAACAACTGGGTGAGAATTTTGCAAGATTTTCTTTAACACTGAATCAACCTCCAAACACGACATCGACTCCGGTTGAGAAAATTATGGACAATGTGCAAACGAAACCAAAATCAGCAGAGGTTGCAGTCAACTCAAAAAGCAGATGCCTGAGGTTCGCCGACAAGCGCACAGATATCGACGTCCTCCGAAATGTTTTTTAAAATTCATTTGTGGGGTGTGGGTGTCACTGGTTAGGCCAGCATTTATTGCCCATCCCCAGTTGCCCTTCAGAAGGTGCTGGTGTGCTGCCTTCTTGAATCGCTGCAGTCCTTCAGGTGTAGGTACACTTACTGTGCTGTTAGGGAGGGAGTTCCAGGATGTTGCCCCAGAGACAGTGAAGGAACGGCGATATATTTCCAAGTCAGGATTGTGAGTGACTTGGAGGGGAACCACCAGGTGGTGGGGTTCCCCAGTATCTGCTGCTCTTGTCCTTCTAGATGGTAGAGGTTGTGGGTTTGGAAGTTACTGCAGTGCATCATATAGATGGTACACATGGCTGCCACTGTTCGTCGGTGGTGGAGGGTTTGAACGTTTGTGGAAGGGGTAACAATCAAGCGGGGCTGCTTTGTCCTGGGTGGTGTCAAGCCTCTTGAGTATTGTTGGAGCTGCACTCATCCAGGAAAGTGGAGAGTGTTCCATTACACTCCTGACTTGTGCCTTATAGATGATGGGTAGGCTTTGAGGAGTCAGGAGGTGAGTTACGCGCCATAGGATTTGTAACCTTTAACCTGCTCTGGTAGCCACAGTATTAGTGTGGCTCGTTCAGTTCCGTTTCTGATCAATGGTAGCCCTCAGGATGTTGATTGTGCAGGATTCAGTGACAGTAATGCCATTGAATGTCAAGGGGTGATGGTTAAATCCTCTCTTATAGGAGATGGTAAATATAACTAACCACTTGTCAGCCCAAGCCTGGATATAGTCCCCGTCTTGCTGCATTCGGACTTGGGCTGCTTTATCATCCGGGGAGTCATGAACGATGCTGAATATTGTGCAGTCATCCGCAAACATTCCTACTTCTGACCATATGATGGAAGGGAGGTCATTGATGAAGCAACGAAAAGTGGTTGGGCCTAGGACACAACCATAAGTTACTCTTGCAGGGGTGTCCTGGAGCTGAGATGATTGTCCTCCAACCACTGCAACCATCTTCTTTTGTGCCAGATATGGCTCAAATCAATGGAGAGTTTTCCCCCTGATTCCCATTTACTCCACTTTAGCTCGGCCTCCTTGATGCCACACTCGGTCAAATGCTGCCTTGATGTCTTGGGCAGTGACTCTCACCTCACCTCTGGCATTCAGCTCTTTTGTCCATATTTGAATCCAGGCTGTAATGAGGTCAGGAACTGAGTGATGTTGGCAGAACCCAAACTGAGCATCAGTGAGCAGGTGATTGCTGAGTAAGTGCCGCTTGGTAGCACTGTTGATGGCCCCTTCCATCACTTTACTGATGATTGAGAGTAGACTGGTGGTAATTGGCTGAGCTGAACCTTTCCTGTTTGTTGTGTACAGGACACATCTGGGCACATTATCGGGAAGATGCCAGTGTTGGAGCGGGACTGGAATAACTTGGCTAGGAGAATAGCATGTTCTGGAGCACAAGTCTTCAGAACTATTGCCGGAATATTGCCAGGACCCATAGCCTTTGCAGTATCCATTGCCTTCAGCAGTTCTTGATATGATGCGAAGTGAATTCTACTAACTGAAAACTGACATTTGTGATGCTGGGGACCTCCGAAGGAAACCGAGATGGATCATCTACCCAAAATTACTGGGTAAAGATTGTTGTGAATGCCTCAGCCTTGTCTTTTGTACATATGTGCTGGGCTCCTCCATCATTGAGGATGGGGAGATTTGTGGAACCTTCTCATCCAGTGAGTTGTTTAATAGTTCACCACCATTCACGGCTGGATGTGGCAGGACTGCAGAGCTTAGATCTGATGCGTTTGTTGTAGAATCGCTTAGCTCTGTCTATTACTTGCTGCATATGCTGTTTCGTACAAGTAGTCCCGTGTCGTAGCTTCACCAGGTTGACTTCATTTTTTGATATGACTGATGTTGCTCCTGGCATGCTCTCCTGCATTCCTGATCAACCTCAGTGTTGATCCCCTGGCTTGGTGTAAGTTTAGGGCCTGTAAGGCCTGAAAGGTAGACACCAGTTAAGTTGGCAGGGGTGCAGCAACAGCATAGCATCAGGGACTTGGGCACTAATCTGTACAAAATGTTTACCATTTCACAATAAACACTTGCCCGGTGCTCTGTCAGAAGGTGATGGGCTGAGTTAGGCTGGCTGTAGAGGGAGCATTGGGGGATAGGTGGGGTGAGATTGGCCGGTGTTGGGGGTGGACCTGGGCCAGAGACCCAATTCAGCACCGCTGCCCTACCCCCATCTCTCTCTTCCCCAAAACCCCGCTCCCCACCATCCCAGCTCTGCCACCACAAGGCTTCGGAGGGACTGTGTAATGGAATATCAGCTCGCATATCAGGATCACCCAGGTGAACAGTCAAAAGTGCTACTGTTGGCAGGGGTCAGATATTGTCAGAGGATGAGAAACATCAGAGTTCATTGCAGAACAGATTACATCATTCTCCATCCTATGGACCTCTGTCGCTGATACTACCAATCCAGGTCCCGCACCCCATAGTGAGGTAGGTAAGAACCACAGGGGTGGGGGTGGGGCGGGGTGGGGGGAGGGAAGTAGCGCATGGAGGGTGGTTATGGAAGGGGTGGTCAGCCGTGGGGGGGGGGGGGGGGGGCTGAGGGGCTGGGGTGTTTTTGCTGCTGGCCAGGCCTCTTAGTCAGTGAACTGGAAGGCAATTAGGTGGTCCTGTGCTCATCAGTCCAGGCGCACACATTGTGCGGCCTTCCGTGCCTGCCCGGGCACATGACCTGCCCATCCTCATTCTTCACCCGCATCTTCCTCAACCGCGAGGCTTGGCGTTCATCCTCCTCGACCAGCAGGTCACCCCTCTGCTGCGCAATGTAGTGGAGGACGCAGCAAGCCTGGATCCCTGATCCGATTACATTTTATTTTTTGGTATTTGGTAAAAACATTAGCTGGGATATTTTGTAATGGAATGGTCTCCAGAAATCTAGTAATCACATCCATTGTGGTCAAGAAATATTGATTCCCACTTTCATCTTTGGCAGGGGTCACATGCAATCAATTATGGCCTGAGTAAATGCCGCAACGAATGTTAAGAGTGCGGAATGATTACTGCTTGACGTTTTCCTACTACCCAACATAAGTCACATGTATGGCAAAATTCAACTACATCCTTATGCAGTCCAGGCCAATAAAAATGTTTTTGTATTTTTTCTTGTGTTTTCATTACTCCTAAATGACACCCTACTAGAACCTCAAGCACAACGCACATAACTTCCTTTCTATAGCCCACTGGTAATACCACTTGATGAACACTGCCCATTTCTCATCTGCTGTCGCAGGTTTAGGAATTCCTAGACTCAACTGATTAATCTTACATGTTTATTTCTGACTAACCGACAGGTGGAGGGAAAACTATCTTCCCACAAGACACAGAATCAGCTCTCACTTGAGGGAGATTAACAGTCCAGTACTTAAACAGTTAAACAGATTTCATTTACCTCCTAATGGAAGATTTTTCAAATAAGTCACCCATAACTAAACTGTTTACCTCTTTCGGTTGTGGATCATTTATCACTTAAGACTTCCGAGATAAGTGTCTAGGATCTAAAATTTATTTAAAGTAAAATGCACAATTTATATTTTTGAGTGGGAATCTTACTATGAAAACATTCTAGATTATAAAATACAAAATACAGAATTTAAAAATAGGAACCTGCTAATAGTTTGCTGTTATCTGTCAGCAGTTTATCTTCGTTAAGAGAAAGTTATATTTAAACATGGCAATCCGAAAGTTATCTCTCCTTCAAAACATTTAATAAAGTAATAAAGATAGACTTACAAAAAGTCCCAAAAGAATTTGTTTTGACGAGACAGGCTTGGAAGAGAGCATTTGGACTGCACTCTCTTTGGAGCAGGGAGTGAGTTTTGGCTCTGTCAAATCTGTCTCTTTTTACACATATTGCTTTCTATTCTGTGAATAGCCTGATTTGTCTCTTATTTCTATAATTAAGTATTTTCTTCAAGTTAAACAGCCAAGTTTGTGCTTTATCGACAATCTGTGATGAATATTTTTAATATTAGTTTGAGTGTCAAATGTTTTAAATATGAAGTTAGACAGAAAGTTACTATCGAAATAGCTCTATACTTGCATGTCAAGATTTTAAATATATAGTTGGTCAGAAAGTTTCAATTGCAAGTGGCGCTATCTCATGTGTTGAAAAGTTATATAGTTTGGACAGAAGGTCACTTAATTATTCTATTCGTTATCTCTGTGAGATACCCACAATTACGACACAGGAGAGAAGATAGGCGATTCAAAGGCTTTAATCATCTGAGAACTGTACAGCAGCTGAGACGTGTGCTCATCACATGTTGCCTGAGTGAGCCTTATCTTATATACCGTTTCCTGGGGGCGGAGCCAGAGGCGGAGTCCCCCAAGGTTCCAAGCCCGGTCTTAAAGGGCCAATGCATTAAAGGTAAGGTACCGTTATATCAGCTACTGATAACATTCATCACATTCACCCCCTGTTTAAAAAAAAACACATAGTCCGTCGGGGGTGAAGTGGTTACAAGTTCAGTCTTGCGGGTGGTTTGACCGTCCGTGCTGACTTTCTCTGCTCCAGAGGTGGTGCCGTGGATACGGTCGGTATTGATGGTGGCATATCCGGGAGCACGGTTGACTGAGCCTTTGCCCGCCTTGGAGCGGGGGGGGGGTATCCGGGATGACTAGGGTGATTGGTGCCGGTGACGGCTGGGGGGCAGGGGGCGCTATGGGGAGGGGGGGTCCGAGGGGGGGGCGGGGCCGGGGGGGGGGGGGCTGAGGGGCGGACCCGAGGCGGGGCGGGCGGACCCGAGGGGGGGGCGGACCGGCGGGGGGGGCCCGAGGGGGGGGGGGGTGGGGGGGCGGACCTGCGGGGGGGGGGGGGACCGAGGGGGGGGGCGGGGGGAGCGGACAGAGGGGGGGGCAGACCACGGGGGCGGACCGCGGGGGAGGGCGGCCACCGCGCATGCGCTGGTTGGCACCGGCCCAACTGCGCATGCGCGGGACCCGAGTCTCTGGCGCCCCCTAGCACATGGCGCCCCGGGCGACTGCCCGAGTTGCCGGTGCCTTGAGCCGGCCCTGCCCGGAGTCGTCAGCCAACGTGGAAGCGAGACCCCAGAGGTGGACTTCCTGGGGAAGACAAACAAACGATTGTGAGGGGTCTCGTTCGTGGCCGTGCAGAGGAGCGACCTAATGGAATGTAGGGCATCGAGTGGGACGTCCTGCCAGCGGGCGATTGGGAGACTCCTTGACCGTAGGGCTAGGAGGACAGCCTTCCAAACTGTCGGGTTCTCCCTCTCCACTTGCCCGTTTCCCCGCGGGTTATAGCTCGTCATTCTGCTCGAGGCGATGCCCTTGCTGAGCAGATATCGACACAGCTCATCGCTCATTAACGATGAACCCCGGTCACTGTGGATATAAGCGGGGAAACCAAACAGTGTGAAGATGCTGTGCAGTGCCTTGATCACGGAGGCCGAGGTCATATCGGGACAGGGGACAGCAAAAGGGAAGCGGGAGAACTCATCGATCACAGTGAGGAAATAGATGTTGCGGTTGGTGGATGGGAGGGGCCCTTTGAAGTCCACACTTAGTCGCTCAAAGGGCCCAGAGGCCTTTATCAGGCGGGCCCTGTCTGGTCGATAGAATTGCGGTTTGCATTCCGCACAGATCTGGCATGCCTTAGTCCTTGACCTCCCCTGTGGAGTAGGGAAGGTTGCGGGACTTGATGAAGTGGGCAAGCCGGGTGACCCCCAGGTGGCAGAGGTCATCGTGGATGGCTCTCAGGCGGTCTTTGTGCACGTTGGCACACGTGCTGCGGGACAGGGCATCTGAGGGCTCGTTGAGCTTCCCCGGGCGATATTTAATATGGTATGTGTAGGTGGAGAGCTCTATCCTCCACCTCAGAATTTTGTCATTCTTTATTTTGCCCCGTTGTGCGTTATCGAACAGAAAGGCGACCGACCGTTGGTCGGTGACGAGGGTAAACCTCCTACCAGCTAGGTAGTGCCTCCAGTGCCTCACGGCCTCCACTATGGCTTGTGCCTCCGTCTCGACTGCAGAGTGCCGAATTTCCAAGGCGGTGAGGGTTCGGGAGAAGAACGCTACTGGTCTGCCCGCCTGGTTGAGGGTAGCAGCCAGGGCGATGTCTAATGCGTCGCTTTCTACTTGGAAGGGAATGGCTTCGTCCACCGCGTGCATGGCGGCCTTGATGATGCTGGCCTTGATACGGTTAGAACATAGAACATAGAACACTACAGCGCAGTACGGGCCCTTCGGCCCTCGATGTTGCGCCGACCTGTGAAACCATCTGAAGCCTATCTGACCTACACTATTCCATTTTCATCCATATGTCTATCCAGTGACCACTTAAATGCCCTTAAAGTTGGCGACTCTACTACTGTTGCAGGCAGGGCGTTCCACACCCCGACTACTCTCTGAGTAAAGAAACTGCCTCTGACATCTGTCCTATATCTATCACCCCTCAATTTAAAGCTATGTCCCCTCGTGTTGGTCATCACCATCCGAGGAAAAAGACTCTCACTGTCCACCCTATCTAACCCTCTGACTATCTTATATGTCTCTATTAAGTCACCTTTCAGCCTTCTCCTCTCTAACGAAAACAACCTCAATTCCCTGAGCCTTTCCTCGTAAGACCTTCCCTCCATACCAGGCAACATCCTAGTAAATCTCCTCTGAACCCTTTCCAAAGCTTCCACATCCTTCCTATAATGTGGTGACCAGAACTGCACGCAGTACTCCAGGTGCGGCCGCACCAGAGTTATGTACAGCTGCAGCATGACCTTGTGGTTCCGAAACTCAATCCCCCTGCTTATAAAGGCTAGCACACCATGGGCGAGATTCTCCGGACTCACGACGGTTCGGAGAATAGCGGGCGTCGGAAATTTTTACGGCGACGCTGTTCCGACGCCCTCCCGCTATTCTCCGAACCCCGCAAAATGTCGGAGTCGCGATTCCCGACAAACGCCTCCTTCCCGCCCCTGACACGACCAGAATCGCCACTGATAGCCCCCCCCCCGCTATTCACCGGCCCGGATGGGCCGAAGTCCCGACGTCATGGCGCCCTGTTTGGACGTCGTGAAACACACCTGCTTTTTAAATTCGTCAACCAGTCGGCCTGGCTGACGACTGCTTGGAGGAGGTCAGGGCACCACTCTGCGCACCGCTCAGTGCACCGCTCAGCGCACCGCTCGAGTCTGGCCACAACGGGGAAGGCATCCCTGGGAACGGGAGGGGGTCCAGAGCGGGGGGAGTGTGGGGGAGACGGGGGAGGCAGTGGGGGCGACGGGGGAGGCAGTGGGGGAGACGGGAGAGGCAGTGGGGGAGACGGGGGAGGCAGTGGGGGAGAAGGGGGAGGCAGTGGGGGAGACGGGGGAGGCAGTGGGGGAGACGGGGGAGGCAGTGGGGGAGACGGGGGAGGCAGTGGGGAAGACGGGGGAGGCAGTGGGGGAGACGGGGGAGGCAGTGGGGGAGACGGGGGAGGCAGTGGGGGAGACGGGGGAGGCAGTGGGGGAGACGGGGGAGGCAGTGGGGGGCGACGGAGGGGGGGGGGTTAGGTAGAGAGTGAGCCGTCCAACCCCGTAACAAAATGTCTGCCAGCATGCCATGGTGTGCCGGTGACGAGGACACGGCCGCTGGTTCCCCTGTGGCTTCCGGACACAGGCCACTGACGCACCCGGGAGGAGGCCATAGTTTACTGGCCGTTGGATGCAGAAAGTGACCAGGGGTTAGGCTGACCGCGTGTCAGCAGCGCGACCAGGCCACCGAGACACACTGGTATCCCATGGCTGGCGGCTGCCGAGGTGTCGACTAACCTCCGTCTAACATGTCCCGTTTCTCTGCCCCCCACCACCCTTCTGTAGGTTAGCACGATGTATGGGAACAGAACGGCTATGTTCTGCGCAGTGGTTGGGGCCGCTCTACTGGATTTGGAGATGCAGCAGCATCCACACCCACAACCCGCAGTGGCTGCAGGGCCAGCTGCAGCAGCAGAGGGAAGGGCCGAGGAGTTGCCAGTCGTCGAGCAGCATGGGGGGGGGGGGGGGAGGAGGAGGAGGAGCAGGAGGAGGAAGAGGAAGAGGAGAGAGTGAGGGTGCAGCCACGGCGCCAGAGGCGACGACCAAAGCCGAGGGTGTACCGTGTCCGGGTCTCTTTCCTAACAATGCTGGACATCACCTGCAGGAGAAGACTCCGGCTGAGTAGGCAGACGGTGATACATATCTGCGAACTCCTGTCGCACCTCGCCCCACGTGGAACGGGGGGAGGACACGCGATCCCTGTAGCCATCAAGGTGACGGTCGCTCTGAACTTCTATGCTACCGGCTCCTTCCAGTCTCCGAGCGGGGACGTCTCTGGGATCTCCCAGTCATCGGTGCACAGGTGCATCCGGGATGTGACCGACGCCCTCTATGCCATCGCGGACCGCTACATCACCTTTCCCGAGGACCAAGCAAGTCAAGACTCACGAGCCCGTGGATTTGCCAGTGTGGCCGGGATACCGAGGGTTCAGGGGTCAATCGACTGTGTTCACGTCCCCATGCGCCCGCCTGCTGTGGACAAGGAAGTGTTCACAAACAGGAGGGGGACATACTCCATTAATGTCCAGGTGGTATGCGACCCCCTCATGAGGTTCATGACGTCTGTGCAAGGTTCCCAGGGAGTGTGCATGACTCCTACATACTAGCGCAGTCGTTCATCCCTGCGATGTTTGAGGGACGTCCCTCCCGGCTGAGGGGCTGGTTGCTAGGTGACAGGGGTTATCCGCTGAGGTCTTGGCTGATGACGCCTATACGGAGGCCTCAGACCAATGCGGAAACACGATACAACGAGGCCCATGCAGCAACCAGGGGTGTGGTGGAGCGCTGCCTTGGCCTCCTGAAGATGAGATTCAGGTGCCTGGACCGCTCCGGAGGGGCCCTGCAGTACCAGCCCAACAGGGTCGCTCGCATTGTTGTGATCTGCTGTGCGCTGCACAACATCGCGATGCAGAGGGGAGATGACCTGCTGCAGGAGGCGGAGGGAGAAGCTAGTGGCAGTGGTGCCAGCACAGAGGAGGAGGAGGAGGAGGAGGAGGAGGAGGAGGAGGAGGCTGGCGGAGTGGCGGGCGCAGAACGCAGACACGACCCAGGTGCTGGTGATGTCCAGGAGGCGGCACGACGGACCCGGCAAGGACGGCGGGCACGCGACGCCCTGGTGGCAGCACGGTTCACGCATCGCATGTGACGTCCCCGATGAACACCAAACCACCACCTGCATCGCTAGTCATGCAGAGGGTCACCACACAACTGCCACCACCCCCCCCCCCCCCCCCCCCCCCCCTCAGTGTACACTGCTCCACTTCGACATGACGCTTATCACTGGGTCCAGACGGCATGGCACAATATTGATGGCTGTGTCAGCGGGTGTGATCAGTGCCATGTGGAATGATGACAGCCCGCTCTGCGAAGAGCTGTGAGCTCAGAATCGTTAGAGAGAGTCTGACCCATGGCAATAGCTGAACCATCCACCTTGGTGGCCGCTGAGTTCGTCACTGACACTCCATCACGTGCCCGCGTGGGCTAGCTGTGGGAGGGGGGTAGGGGCAGGGACTGCACACCCGGCACCGAGGTTTCACCACCCGTCACCCCCAGCGACACTCGGTCACCATCACGATTCCTGTGGCTGTGGAACAATCACACGGTATTACAAGTAAGGTGGAACAGTGCGTTTAATATTAACAATTATTTACAGGTGCCCTAGCCCCTACAACTAAACTGTGCCCTTCACCCGTGCCAACTTACTCAGTGTCTATCTTAGTTGCCTTACCACTACGTCTAAGTGAATCCCCAGATGATACAGCAGGAGTGGAGGAGGATTGCTGCGAATCGCCCCCCTCGACTCGTTTCTCCTTGGCTATGCGTTTCCTGGGGCGACCCGGCCTTGATGGGCCAGGCTGCTCTGCGGGCGTCTCGGGTGACATTGTGCCACCCTGCTCTGCCTGCTGCCCACCCGATGCACCAGGGATGGGACGGGGGGAGGCCGAGAATTCCGGGACGTCCCGTGATGGAGTTAATGGGACGGGCCCCGAAACCTCCTCCTCCCTCGGGGAGCCCGGTGGCCCCCGGGCCTCACTTTGGGACAGAGGTTCCCCGTCGCACCACCGACACCTGGCGCTGCCAGTCCTGGAGGCCTGCAACGGTATCCACCAGGATCCGAAGGTTTGCAGAGACGGAGTCCAGGGAGTTAGACATTCCCGCCAGGGACTGTGCGATCTCAACCTGTGTGTGCACGACGCCATCCAGCACATGTGTCAGGCGGTTGATGCTCTCGGCGACTGACTGCTGGGACTGTGCCAGCGACTGCTGGGACTGTGCTATCGACTGCTGGGACTGTGCCATGGCGTGCTGCGACTGGCCAATGACCTGCTGAGACTCGGCCATGGCCCGCAGGGCGCCGGCAATGTCGTTTTGGCTCTGGCACATTGCTGCCTGTGAGAGGGCAACCCTGTCCAGGGCCGAGGATGACGCGTGCACATTAACCCCAACGTCTTGCATAACCTGACCCATTGCCTCCACCGCAGATGCCACCCGTGCGGTGTCGGACTGGGTCTCTGCCATGAGCGGCACCACTCCCTGCTCTTGGACGCGGTTCGACTCCTCTAACAGCGTCTGCAGAGCCAGGAAGGCTGCCCTCCTCCCGCCATTGTTTCCCTGGGTTTCCTGAGGCATCGGCTGTGCGGGTGGGTTGAGAAACTCCAGGAACTCTGAAAACGTCTGGGAGCCAGCTGCATCCTGGGCCTGGTCTGGCCTCCGCGAGTCCGGGCCCTCTGTTGCTCCGACCTCCACCTGCTGTACCTGCTCAGCTGTGATGTGCCAACCAGACTGTGCCCCAGGAGACTCATCACTAAATAGGCCCGCCGGGGTGTGTGTCTCTGGGATGATGGATGTGGTGGGAGAAAGCAGTGCCGCAAGCCCGACGCTCTCAATGTTTAGGGCTTCGTCCATGGTGTGGGGCTGCTCAGCGACAGGAGGGTTGTCCCTGGCCATTTCTGGTGGTGGTGGTGGACTTCGAACCCTCTGTGCGTCCTGGTCCGCAGATTGGGTTGGGGCGGATAGGGCTGCCTGCTGATCGGGCACCCTCTGTTGTGAGGCCCCGGGTGAGGTGGCGGCAGATTCCTGTCTCCGTCTGGAGGCAGACGGCCCTGGTCGTTCGGCATCACGTCCTAGGGAAGAGAATGAGACGGGTTATTTCGATTTGCTCGGCAGGCCGCTGGACGGTCCCAGTGGGCAGGGTGTGTGAAGGGACAGAGGATGGGGGAGTTGTCCCAGTGGGCAGGGTGTGTGAAGGGACAGAGGATGGGGGAGGTGTCCCAGTGGGCAGGGTGTGTGAAGGGACAGAGGATGGGGGAGGTGTCCCAGTGGGCAGGGTGTGTGAAGGGACAGAGGATGGGGGAGGTGTCCCAGTGGGCAGGGTTTGTGAAGGGACAGAGGATGGGGGAGGGGTGAGTGTTTGTCAGGGAGGGTTGTCTCACTTGCTGCAGTTCCGCCAACCTCGCATTGCGCGATATCGCGGGTGGCAGACCCCCCAACAAGGTCCAGTGCCCTCTGTTCAAAGGTGCTGAGGGGGTGCAGGTTGGGCGAACCCCCTCCAGTCTTGTGCCGCTCACGGTGGTTATGAGCGGCCTTGGCCTGTTGGGGAAGGGAACATAGGTAGATCATTACAAAACGGTAGGTATCAGCAGTCCGTTCAGATACTGGCACAGTTTGGGGGGGGCAAGTTGTCATCAGACGATTGCATCTCTCCTCGGGGCCAGAGCGCTGGGTCTGCGACAACTTTGTGAACCACCCTCAAATAACTCTGCCCCAATCCCTCCCTTGTTAAGGGGGAGGGATGGTTGTGACTAGGGGGCACCCTCATGGCACTTACCCTGGCAGACCTGGTGAGGTTGTGTAGCTTCTTCCTACATTGCTCTGCTGAGCGAAGGGGTCTGCCCCACAGCACTGACGGCAGCAGCCACGTCACGCCAGGCCTGGCGTACCGCGCTGGCAGGTTGGCGATGCCCTCTCCGCGGGCGGATGATGCCCCTCCTCTGCTCCACGGCATCGAGCAGCGCCTCGACGTCAGCATCTACAAAGCGAGGAGCAGCTCTCCTCGGCTCCGACATCCTGCCCGACAGATTCTGTGGTCGCCCGCGCCTTTTAACGGCGTCGGGCGGCGTCACATGGGCGTGTTCGTGTCGTCGTCGCGTTCCGTCGTCACCACGCACGTAATTGACGCGGCCGCGCTACTAGCCCATTTCCAGGAAGTGAATCCGTCGGGAAATGAAGCCTTCGCGACCGTCGTAAAACGGTTCCGATTTTTACGACGGTTTTGCGACTTTCCACGGGTGCGGAGAATTTCGCCCCATATGCCTTCTTAACAGTCCTATTAACCTGGGTGGCAACTTTCAGGGATTTATGTACCTGGATGCCAAGACACTACCAAGAATCTTGCCATTATCCCAGTACTCTGCATTCCTGTTACTCCTTCCAAAGTGAACCACCTCACACTTTTCCACATTAAACTCCATCTGCCACCTCTCAGCCCAGCTCTGCAGCTTATCTATGTCCCTCTGTATCCTATAACATCCTTCAGCACTATCCACAACTCCACCGACCTTCGTGTCATCTGCAAATTTACTAACCCATCCTTCTACACCCTCTTCCAGGTCATTTATAAAAATGACAAACAGCAGTGGCCCCAAAACAGATCCTTGCGGTACACCACTAGTAACTGAACTCCAGGATGAACATTTGCCATCAACCACCACCCTCTGTCTTCTTTCAGCTAGCCAATTACTGATCCAAACCGCTAAATCACCTTCAATTCCATACTTCCTTATTTTCTGCAATAGCCTACCGTGGGGAACCTTATCAAACGCCTTACTGAAATCCATATACACCACATCAACAGCTTTACCCTGATCCACCTGTTTGGTCACCTTCTCAAAAAACTCAATAAGGTTTGTGGGGCATGACCTACCCTTCACAAAACCGTGTTGACTATCGCTAATCAACTTGTTCTTTTCAAGATGATTATAAACCCTATCTCTTATAACCTTTTCCAACATTTTACCCACAACCGAAGTAAGGCTCACAGGTCTATAATTACCAGGGTTGTCTCTACTCTTCTTGAACAAGGGGACAACATTTGCTATCCTCCAGTCTTCCGGCACTATTCCTGTTGACAAAGACGACATAAAGATCAAGGACAAAGGCTCTGCAATCTCCTCCCTGGCTTCCCAGAGAATCCTAGGATAAATCCCACCTGGCCCAGGGGACTTACCTATTTTGACATTTTCTAAAATTGCTAATACCTCCTCCTTTTGAACCTCAATTCCATCTAGCCTGGTCGACTGAACCTGAGTGTTCTCCTCGACAACATTGTCTTTCTCCAGTGTAAACTG
Organism: Scyliorhinus canicula; assembly: GCF_902713615.1. Lineage (NCBI taxonomy): Eukaryota > Metazoa > Chordata > Chondrichthyes > Carcharhiniformes > Scyliorhinidae > Scyliorhinus > Scyliorhinus canicula. The sequence goes on along the minus strand of NC_052158.1, from coordinate 56,100,659 downwards.
ACGAAAAATATCCATTTAATGCTTCCCCTATCTCCTCTGATTCCACACACAACTTTCCACTACTATCCTTGATTTGCCCTAATCTTACTCTAGTCATTCTTTTGTTCCTGATATACTATAGAAAGCCTTAGGGTTTTCCTTGATCCTATCCGCCAACGACTTTTCGTGTCCTCTCCTCGCTCTTCTTAACTCTCCCTTTAGGTCCTTCCTGGCTAACTTGTAACTCTCAAGTGCCCTAACTGAGCCTTCATGTCTCATCCTAACATAAGCCTTCTTCTTCCTCTTGACAAGTACTTCAACTTCCTTAGTAAACCACGGTTCCCTTGCTCGACAACTTCCTCCCTGCCTGACAGGTACATACTTATCAAGGACACGCAGTAGCTGTTCCTTGAAAAAGCTCCACATTTCGATTGTACCCATCCCCTGCAGTTTCCTTCCCCATCCTATACATCCTAAATCTTGCCGAATAGCATCATAATTGCCTTTCCCCCAGCTATAATTCTTGCCTTGCGGTATATACCTATCCCTGCCTATTGCTAAAGTAAACATAACCGAGTTGTGATCACTATCACCATCTAAATAGCCCGCCTACATCTAAATCTAACACCTGGCCGGGTTCATTACCCAGTACCAAATCCAATGTGGCCTCGCCCCTTGTTGGCCTGTCTACATACTGTGTCAGAAAACCCTCCTGCACACACTGCACAAAAACTGACCCATCTATAGTACTCGAACTCCAGTCAATATTTGGAAAGTTAAAGTCCCCCATAACAACTACCCTGTTACTCTCGCTCCTGTCAAGAATCATTTTTGCAATCCTTTCCTCTACATCTCTGGAACTATTCGGAGGTCTATAGACAACTCCCAACAGGGTGACCTCTCCTCTACTGTTCCTAACCTCGGCCCATACTGCCTCAGTAGACGAGTCCTCAAGCATCGTTTCTACCGCCGTAATACTTTCCTTGATTAACAATGCCACACCCCCCCTCCCTCTTTTACCATCTTCTCTGTTCTTACTGAAACATCTAAATCCTGGAACCTGCAACAACCATTCCTGTCCCTGCTCTACCCATGTCTCCGAAATCGCCACAACATCGAGATCCCAGGTACCAACACATGCTGCAAGCTCACCCACCTTATTCCGGATGCTCCTGGCGTTGAAGTAGACACACTTCAAACCAGCGTCCTGCTTGCCGGTGCCCTCTTTTGAACTTTTAACCCTATCCCTGACCTCACTACTCTCAACATCCTGTACACTGGGACTACAATTTAGGTTCCCATCCCCCTGCTGAATTAGTTTAAACCCCCCCGAAGAGCACTAGCAAATCTCCCCCCCAGGATATTGGTACCCCTCTGGTTCAGGTGAAGACCATCCTGTTTGTAGAGGTCCCACCTACCCCAGAATGAGCCCCAATTATCCAGGAAACCAAAACCCTCCCTCCTGCACCATCCCTGTAGCCACGTGTTCAACTCCTCTCTCTCCTTATTTCTCACTTCGCTAGCACGTGGCACGGGTAACAACCCAGAGATAACAACTCTGTTTGTTCTAGCTCTCAGCTTCCACCCTAGCTCCCTGAATTTCTGTCTCAAATCCCCATCTCTCTTCCTACCTATGTCGTTGGTACCTATGTGGACCACGACTTGGGGCTGCTCCCCCTCCCCCTTAAGGATCCCAAAAACACGATCAGAGACATCACGAACCCTGGCACCTGGGAAGCAACGCACCAACCGTGAGTCTCTTTCGTTCCCACACAACCTCCTGTCTGTTCCTCTAACTATGGAGTCCTGTTGAAAGCCGACTGGGCCTCAGCCGTCAATGGAAAAACCGTGGTCTTAATGAGTGGCTGGGCTTTGTCCGCATATCTGGGGACCCACTGGGCATAATAGGAGAAAAGCCCCAAGCACCGTTTGAGTGCCTTGAGGCTACAGGGGAGGAGGAGTTTTTTAAGGAGATGCATGCGGTCGGTGTTTTCCACGACGTAGCTGAGGATGGCTAGCCGGGTTGTGTGGAACACGCATTTCTCTTTGTTGTACGTGAGGTTGAGGCCCCGGGCAATCTGGAGGAACTTCCTCAGGTTTGCGTCGTGGTCGTGCTGGTCATGGCCGCAGATGGTGACGTTGTCCAAGAACGGGAAGGTAGCCCGTAAGCCGTACTGGTCCACCATATGATCCATCGCCCTCTGGAAAATGGAGACTCCGTTTGTAACACCAAAAGGGACCCTGAGGAAGTGAAACAGCCGACCGGCTGCTTCAAACGCCGTGTAGGGGCAGGTCCTCTGGGCGGATAGGGAGTTGATGATAGGCCGATTTTAGGTCGACTGTGAATACCCGATACTGGGCGATGTGAGTCACCATTTCTGCTATGCGGGGAAGTGGGTAAGCATCGAGTTGCGTAAAGCGGTTTATGGTCTGGCTATAATTCTACCATTCGTTGCTTTTCCCCGGAGCGGACTACCAATACTTGAGCCCTCCAAGTGCTGTTGCTGACCTCTATGACCCCCTCTTTTAGTAGCCGCTGAACCTCTGACTTGATAAAAGTCATGTCTTGGGTACTGTACCGGCGACTCCTGGTGGCGACGGGCTTACAGTCGGGAGTGAGGTTCGCGAAGAGGGGGGTGGCGCAACTTTGAGTGTCGCCAGGCTGCATACCGTGACTGGGGGTAGGGGTCCGCCGAACTTCAGTGTCAGGCTCCGGTGGCTGCACTGAAAGTCCAGACCGAGCAGCAGGGGGGCGCAGAGTTGAGCAAAGATGTAAAGTTTAAAACGGGTGTATTCAGCGCCTTGAATTGCGAGGTCAGTGACACAATACTCTGTGATTTGGACCGAATGGGACCCAGAGGCGAGGGCGATAGTTTGGGAGGCGGGGTGGGTGTGCAGGGAGCAGCGTCTTACCGTGTCTGGATGGATAAAGCTTTCCGTGCTCCCGGAGTCGAATAGGCAGGGAGTGTCGTGGCCGTTGATTCGCACCTGCATCATCAAGTTACGCAGGTGTTTCGGCCGCAATTGATCGAGCATCATCACTCCTAGTTGCGGGTAGTCAGGGTCCTCGGTTAAGTTGGACTCACAAAATGGCCGCCTGGAGTCACAAAATGGCCACCGCCATCGGTCGCACGTGTCGGGGGTCGAAGATGGCCGCCACCAAGATGGCTGCTCCCATGACTCGCACGATGTCGATGATGCGTCGGAGGTGGGCGTGTCCGGCTTCTGCGCGGCCGCGTGTGAGACCGGGAGCTTGATTTCTGGGCCTGGTGAGGATTTTGTTTGTGGCCTTTGGGGCCAGCCAGGCAGACTTTAGCGAAGTGCCCTTTCTTCCCGCAGTCGTTGCAGATCGCGAAGCGGGCCGGGCAACGATGCCGTGGGTGCTGACCTTGCCCACAGAATTAGCATGGGGAACCCCGGAGTGAGCGGATCACCACGCAGCGCAGGCCTGTAGCGTGGCCGAGTCTGGAGGGGATCAAGAGGGGTTTGCAAAGTCCGTGGAGTATGTACGGAGGTTACGGTGGGCCGTTTCTAGGGAAGAGGCGAGCGTTACCGTGCCTTGCAGATCCTTTGCCCCGTCTTCCAGGAGCTGCTGCCGGATGTACGAGGACCTGATACCGGACACAAAGGCATTGCGAATATGCAAGTTCATGTGGGTTTCTGCCGTCACTGCTTTATGGTTGCAGTTTCTCGCGAGCACAGTGAGTCTCTCCGCGTACTCGTCCAGAGTTTCCCCGGAAACGCTGGCTGCAGGTTGAGAGCAAATATCTGGCATGTACCTCATTAATCGGCTTCACGAGTCGGAGGTCCACCCGGGCATGTAGTAAACGCAGTTTGCGAGCGCCGTCGACCTCAGTCGCTGAGGAGTCAATATAGTCCTCAAAACACCACAGCCAATATTAAAAAATTTCCGGGGCTTCCGGAGACCGAGCGCTGTCCATCTTGATGTGTCAGATGATCAAATTGAGATACCCTCAATCACGACACAGGAGAGAAGATAGACGATAATCACCTGAGAACTGTACAGCAGCCGAGAAGTGTGCTCATCACATGTTGCCTGAGTGAGCCTTATCTTCTATACCGTTTCCTGGGGGCGGAGCCAGAGGCGGAGTCCCCTAGGGTTCCAAGCCTGGTCTTAAAGGGCCAATGCTTTAAAGGTAAGGTACCGTTATATCAGCTACTGATAACATTAATCACACTCTGATATAGCATTCTTCATTCAGTTTGTAGCTACAGGTGAAGTGAGATAATTAAAAGGGATTTATGTTCTGCCAAATGAAGGATCTTTTACTTAGGCCCTTTGTTTGTGTAAAGTGACTTTAATAATAATAATTGCTTATTGTCACAAGTAGGCTTCAATGAAGTTACTGTGAAAAGCCCTTAGTTGCCACATTCCAGCGCCTGTTCGGGGAGGCCAGTACGGGAATTGAACCCGCGCTGCTGGCATTGTTCTGCATTACAAGGCAGCTGTTTAGCCCACTGTGCTAAACCAGCCTCTAAATTAATTATTTTAAGGGTGAAACATGTGACTTTATTTTTCACTGTGTCTAAGGGATTCTAAAATAAATGTCTGCTACAATAATGTTATTTTACTTGAATTAGATATACTGTGCATCAGCTTTAAATCTTTATCCTTAAAAAAGCTTGATTTTAATCTGAATTCTTTGGTCAGTGTGATGTGCCCAATTGTGCAAAGGTCTCCACTTCCTCATTATTACATTATTTGTAATGTAATGCACTCCGGTATAAACTGTATATTCTTTCTAATGCAACTGTGTTATCTCTGAATCCTTCTACTATAATTCTACCAATTTCCCAGAACTAAAGGTATCAGATTCATCCCCACTTGCTCTTGTTCTTTACCAACTGTCTGGTTAGAAATTGTCTCTGATAACTGAGCCTCAGCCTCCATATCTTTACTCCTTGATTTCTCCTCCTCCTGTCTCAACCTGTGCTTTTGTTATCTTGTTACCACATAATCAGGAAGCATCCCAGGATATGTTCCTGCAACTCCTCAGTTGTTTGACTTTCAACTGGCTTTTCAGCCACAGTAGGCATCACTCCCACCTATGATGCTGTATCATTATCCAGGATAGTCTGTAAACTGTATTCCTGAAAAGAGTAATGTCTCTCTTTCTCCTGCCACCACTTCACAGGACTTTTCATCAGACTCTCTAACTTTGCCTTACATAATCACTTCACCAGTAATTCCACATGTTACTACCTTTTCTGGCAATACTCTTTCTGAACTACATATCTCCTATTTCTCACCATTAAAGACTGACTTTATCTTCTGTATCTCGTAAGATCTTAACCTCCTTGCTTACTGCACCTTGTAAACATGAGTAAACTTTGCCCTCACAAATAAAAGCTTTAAAAAGATCGGACACCTTCCTATCACCCAACTTCCGAACAGGCTGTACACTCTTTTGCACCTCTTCAGCGGCAACATTTTATTTTCCACTTTAATAAAACCCACAGGTTTATCTCTGTTTTAAGAGTCTGTCTTCCCAGTACTCTTGTAAGCAGCCAACACTGCGACTTTGTGTGTCCAACTTTATTGCAATGAAAACATTTAATTTTCTTATCTCTTTGCCCCCTCACATGTTTCCATTTTAATCTCTTTAATCTCTTCAACTGGACGTCCTTGGCCTCAGCACTTGTGGAGTTCTCATTTCCTCAGTTTCTATCATTCACATATTGAACTTGATGTCAAAAACGAGACTTTGCTTTGTGAACTAATTCATAATCATCTGACATTTGTCCCAACTGTCCAGCAGTTTTAATCCTTTGTTCTTCCACATGAGTTCACATTACTGCTGGAAGGGAATCTTTAAACTGCTCCAAAATAACAATTTCCATCGAATCCGCAGAATCCCTACAGTGAGAAGCAGGCCATCTAGCTCATCAGGTCCGTACTGACCCTCTGAAAGAGCACCTTACCTAGACCCACTCCCTGCCCTATCCACATAACCCTGTAACTCCACATAACCTACACATCCTTGAACACTAAGGGACAACTTTAGCATGGCCAATACACCTAACTGAACATTGCTAAGACCTTCCTATGTTAGGTCTATTTTTAAAGCTTTTATCCACCTATCAAAATTATTTTGTTTGATTCTTTCAAATTATAAAAATGCCCAACCTCATTCTTTCCTTAGTTTTCTAAACTTCTGTCTGTAGGCTTCTGGCATTAGTTCATGTGCACTTCAAATTGCTTTTCTCACCTCATTATACTCCCTAGATACCTCCTTTGATAGTGATGTAAACACCTCACTAACCCTACTACTCACTTTGTTTGAACCAACAATACCCACATGGTCTTTTGCCAATTCAATTGTTTAGCTACTTTCTGAAATGAGTTTCCACATCTTTCCAGTCAAATCTCAGCAGTACTTGAATATACTAAACATATCCCCACTAGCATTTGACTAAGAGAGGTTACTCCTTCCTCGAGGCTTTCCTGAACATCTGCATTTAACTGCAAACTTTTAAGTTTCTAATCTCTTGGCAGTTCCATTTTCGAAAGTTCAAATTCTCTTGTGTTTTACATATTTTTTGCCATTGCCACTCTCTCCCTTTCCTTCTCTTCTGCGATTGCCACTCTCTCTCTTTCCTGCTTCTGCCATTCTCTCCATCTTTTCCTTTTAATTCCAATTCAAGCTGTCTCATTTCTTTATCATGTGCAACTGTTTCATTTGTTAGTGGATTTTAGCTAATTCCAATGATTCAGACTGTGTCTCTCGCAAACATATGCTAAGTTTTGCTCGAATTATCTCCAAATTCCTCACCCCTTCAGGGAAAGTCAATTGCAGCTGGACCACCAAATTCAAAGGCTTTATTTTAAACCAACCAGGGTGACCTCATCCATACCCAGAAATCTCTTATCCACTGAAAGAGCCATTTCACCCGCTATTTAAACTGACAAGAATATCAGCATCTGAAAGTAAGCATGAGTCCATCACACGCGCAGGGTGGGATTATCTCAGCCCATGCCGGGCCGGAGAATCGCCGGGCCGGGCACGAATCGCACAACGCCACCCTGATGCCAGCCCGCTGATTCACCAGTGAGTGGAGAAATGGCGCCATTTGCTGCACGCCGGCCCCTGTACCTCTATGCCATGTTGCGTCGGGGCCAGCGCAGAGAAGGGACCCACCGTGCATACGCGCAATCGCGCCGGTCGCACTGCACATGCACGCATTGGCACCGGTCGCAGCGCGCATGCACAGACCCATGGCGCCCATTTGATGCCAGCATCGGCAGCTGAAGCAGCGTGGGTCACTCCAGTGCTGTGCTGGCCTACTGAGGGGCTTGGAATCACTGCAGGGATGGTGCAGTAAGCTCAGGGAAGGTAAAAGAGGGGGAGGAGTGGCATTGTTAGTCAAGGACAGTATTACGGTGGCAGAACGGACGTTTGATGAGGACTCGTCTACTGAGGTAGTATGGGCTGAGGTTAGAAACAGGAAAGGAGAACCCCTGTTAAGAGTTTTCTATAGGCCTCTGAAAAGTTCCAGAGATGTAGAGGAAGGGATTGCAAAGATGATTCTGGATAGGAGCGAAAGTAACAGGGTAGTTGTTATGGGGGACTTTAACTTTCCAAATATTGACTGGAAATACTATAGTTCGAGTACTTTAGATGGATCCGTTTTTGTCCAATGTGTGCAGGAGGGTTTCCTGACAGAGTTTGTAGATAGGCCAACGAGAGGCGAGGCCATATTGGATTTGGTACTGGGTAGTGAACCAGGACAGGGGTTAGATTTGGAGGTAGGTGAGCACTTTGGTGATAGTGACCACAATTTGATGACGTTTACTTTAGCGATGGAAAGGGATAGGTATATACCGCAGGGCAAGAGTTATTGCTGGGGGAAAGGCAATTATGATGTGATAAGGCAAGACTTAGGATGCATCGGATGGGGAGGGAAACTGCAGGGGATGGGCACAATTGAAATGTGGAGCGTGTTCAAGGACAGCTACTGCGTATCCTTGAAAAGTATGCACCTGTCAAGCAGGGAGGAAGTGGTCGAGCGAATGAACCGTGGTTTACTAAAGTAGTTGAATCACTTGTCAAGAGGAAGAAGGAGGCTTATGTAAAGATGAGACGTGGAGGTTCAGTTAGGGCGCTCGAGAGTTACAAGTTAGCAAGGAAGGACCTAAAGAGAGAGCTAAGAAGAGCCAGGAGGGGACATGAGAAGTCTTTGGCAGGTAGGATCAAGGATAAAGGAGGCCGGGGCATAGTGGTATTGTCGCTGGACCAGAGTCATGCTCTGGGGACCTGGGGTCAAATCCCACCGTGGCTGTGGTGAAATTACAATTCAATAAAAATCTGGAATTAAAAGTCTTAAGGTGACCATGAAACTATTATGGGCAGCATGGTAGCATTGTGGATAGCACAATTGCTTCACAGCTCCAGGGTCCCAGGTTCGATTCCGGCTTGGGTCACTGTCTGTGCGGAGTCTGCACATCCTCCCCGTGTGTGCGTGGGTTTCCTCCGGGTGCTCCGGTTTCCTCCCACAATCCAAAGATGTTCAGGTTAGGTGGATTGGCCATGATAAATTGCCCTTAGTGTCCAAAATTGCCCTTAGTGTTGGGTGGGGTTACTGGGTTATGGGGATAGGGTGGAGGTGTTGATCTTGGGTAGGGTGCTCTTTCCAGGAGCCGGTGCAGACTCGATGGGCCGAATGGCCTCCTTCTGCACTGTAAATTCTATGATAACCCTAAAGATTTCTACAGATATGTCAGGAACAAAAGAATGACTAGGGTAAGAGTAGGGCCAGTCAAGGACAGTAGTGGGAAGTTGTCCGTGGAGTCCGAGGAGATAGGAGAGGTGGTAAATGAATATATTTTGTCAGTATTCACACAGGAAAAAGACAATCTTGTCGAGGAGAATACTGAGATACAGGCTACTAGACTAGAAGGGCTTGAGGTTCATAAGGAGGAGGTGTTAGCAATTCTGGAAAGTGTAAAATGGGTCCCCCAGGGCCGGATGGGATTTATCCTAGGATTCTCTGGGAAGCTAGGGAGGAGATTGCTGAGCCATTGGCTTTGGTCTTTATGTCATCATTGTCTACAGGAATAGTGCCAGAAGACTGGAGGATAGCAAATGTCGTCCCTTTGTTCAAGAAGGGGAGTAGAGACAACCCCGGTAACTATAGACCAGTGAGCCTTACTTCTGTTGTGGGCAAAGTCTTGGAAAGGTTTATAAGAGATAGGATGTATAATCATCTGGAAAGGAATAATTTGATTAGAGATAGTCAACACGGTTTTGTGATGGGTAGGTCGTGCCTCAAAAACCTTATTGAGTTCTTTGAAAAGAGACCAAACAGGTGGACGAGGGTAAAGCAGTTGATGTGGTGTATATGGATTTTAGTAAAGCATTTGATAAGGTTCCCCACGGTAGGCTATTGCAGAAAATACGGAGGCATGGGATTCAGGGTGATTTAGCAGTTTGGATCAGAAATTGGCTAGCTGGAAAAAGACAAAGGGTGGTGGTTGATGGGAAATCTTCAGACTGGAGTCCAGTTACCAGTGGTGTACCACAAGGATCTGTTTTGGGGCCACTGCTGCTTGTCATTTTTATAAATGTCCTAGAGGAGGACGTAGAAAGATGGGTGAGTAAATTTGAAGATGACACTAAAGTCGGTGGAGTTGTGGACAGTGCGGAAGGATGTTACAAGTTACAGAGGGACATAGATAAGCTGCAGAGCTGGGCTGAGAGGTGGCAAATGGAGTTTAATGCAGAAAAGTGTGAGGTGATTCATTTTGGAAGGAGTAACAGGAAGACAGAGTACTGGGCTAATGGTAAGATTCTTGGTAGTGTGGACGAGCAGAGAGATCTCGGTGTCCATGTACATAGATCCCTGAAAGTTGCCATCCAGATTGAGAGGGTTGTTAAGAAGACGTACGGTGTGTCAGCTTTTATTGGTAGAGGGATTGAGTTTCGGAGCCATGAGGTCATGTTGCAGCTGTACAAAACTCTGGTGCGACCGCATTTGGAGTATTGTGTGCAATTCTGGTCGCCGCATTGTAGGAAGGATGTATAAGCATTGGAAAGGGTGCAGAGGAGATTTACCAGGATGTTGCCTGGTATGGAGGGAAGATCATATGAGGAAAGGCTGAAGGACTTGAGGCTGTTTCCGTTAGAGAGAAGAAGGTTAAGAGGTGACTTAATTGAGGCATACAAGATGATCAGAGGATTAGATAGGGTGGACAGTGGGAGCCTTTTTCCTCGGATGGTGATGTCTAGCACGAGGGGACATAGCTTTAAATTGAGGGGAGATAGATATAGGACAGAGGTCAGAGGTAGGTTCTTTACTCAGAGAGTAGTAAGGGTGTGGAATAACCTGCCTGCAACATTAGTGGACTTGCCAACATTAAGGGCATTTAAATGGTCATTGGATAAACATATGGATGTTAAGGGAATAGCGAAGATGGGCTTTAGAGTGGTTTCACAGGTCGGCGCAACATCGAGGGCTGAAGGGCCTGCATGCGCTGTAATGGTCTATGTTCTATGCTCCTGAGTGCCTGTTGACGCCGTCGTGAAACGCGAGGGCGTTTGCGATGACGTCAGCACTTAGCCTCAGGTTCAGTGAATCCCGCCTGCTGTCTTTAAGTTTAATCATTCAAGGGCAGCACGGTAGCATGGTGGTTAGCATAAATGCTTCACAGCTCCAGGGTCCCAGGTTCGGTTCCCGGCTGGGTCACTGTCTGTGCGGAGTCTGCACGTCCTCCCCGTGTGTGCGTGGGTTTCCTCCGGGTGCTCCGGTTTCCTCCCACAGTCCAAAGATGTGCGGGTTAGGTGGATTGGCCACGATAAATTTCCCGTAGTGTCCTAAAAAGTAAGGTGGGGGGGTTGTTGGGATACGTGGGTTTGAGTAGGGTGATCATTGCTCGGCACAACATCGAGGGCCGAAGGGCCTGTTCTGTGCTGTACTGTTCTATGTTCTATTCTATATCTAATTCCAAGACAAGCTGGTAATTCTACTTTTAGATCCCAGCAAACAGCAGCCAATTTGGTTAGGACACCGGAACAGACTCAGAATTTGTTCGGCTACCAGGATTGGATTGGATTTGGATTAGATTTATTATCACGTGTACCAAGGTACAGTGAAAAGTATTGTTCTGCGTACAGTCCAGACAGATTATTCCATACATGAAAAACATACGACATACAGAAATACACAATGTAAATTCATAGGCACAGGCATCGGGAAAGCATGGGGAGTGTAGTACTACTCAGTAGAGATGCTGTGTGAAGAGATCAGTTCAATCCAGAAGAGAATCGATAAGGAGTCTGGTAACAGCGGGGAAGGAGTTTTTAAAAATCTGTTCGTGTGTGTTCTCAAACTTTCGTGTCAATGGAAGAAGTTGTAAGAGTGAATAACTGGGTGGAAGGGGTCTTGGATTGTGCTGCCCGCTTTCCCAAGTCAACACGAGGTGTAGACAGAGTCAATGGATGGGAGGCAGGTTCGCGTGATGGACGGGACTGTGTTCATGACTCTGTAGTTTCTTACAGTCTTGGGCCGAGCAGTTGCCATACTAGGCTGTGATGCATCCAAATAGGATACTTTCCATGGTGCATCTGTAAAAATTACATGCCAAATTTCTTTAGTGTCCTGAGGAAGTATATGCGCTGTTGTATTAAATCCTCCCCGTGTATGCGTGGGTTTCCTCCGGGTGCTCCGGTTTCCTCCCACAGTCCAAAGATGTGCGGGTTAGGTGGATTGGCCAGGCTAAATTGCCCGTAGTGTCCTAAAAAGTAAGGTTAAGAGGGGGGGGGGGTTGTTGGGTTACGGGTATAGGGTGGATACGTGGGTTTGAGTAGGGTGATCATTGCTCGGCACAACATCGAGGGCCGAAGGGCCTGTTCTGTGCTGTACTGTTCTATAATGTGGTGACCAGAACTGCACGCAGTACTCCAGGAGCGGCCGCACCAGAGTTATGTACAGCTGCAGCATGACCTTGTGGCTCCGAAACTCAATCCCCCTACTGATGAAGGCTAGCACACCATATGCCTTCTTAACAGCCCTATTAACCTGGGTGGCAACTTTCAGGGATTTATGTACCTGGATGCCGAGATCTCTCTGTTCATCTACACTACCAATAATCTTTCCATTAGCCCAGTACTCTGCATTCCTGTTACTCCTTCCAAAGTGAACGACCTCACACTTTTCCGCATTAAACTCCATCTACCACCTCTCAGCCCAGCTCTGCAGCTTATCTATGTCCCTCTGTAACCTATAACATCCTTCAGCACTATCCACAACTCCACCGACCTTCGTGTCATCTGCACATTTACTAACCCATCCTTCTACACCCTCTTCCAGGTCATTTATAAAAATGACAAACAGCAGTGGCCCCAAAACAGATCCTTGCAGTACACCACTAGTAACTGAACTCCAGGATGAACATTTGCCATCAACGACCACCCTCTGTCTTCTTTCAGCTAGCCAATTACTGATCCAAACCGCTAAATCACCTTCAATCCCATACTTCCTTATTTTCTGCAATAGCCTACGGTGGGGAACCTTATCAAACGGCTTACTGAAATCCATATACACCACATCAACCGCTTTACCCTCATCCACCTGTTTGGTCACCTTCTCAAAAAACTCAATAAGGTTTGTGAGGCATGACCTACCCTTTACAAAACCATGTTGACTATCGCTAATCAACTTGTTCTTTTCGAGATGATTATAAACCCTATCTCTTATAACCTTTTCCAACATTTTACCCACAAGCGAAGTAAGGCTCACAGGTCTATAATTACCAAGGTTGTCTCTACTCCCCTTCTTGAACAAGGGGACAACATTTGCTATCCTTCAGTCTTCCAACACTATTCCTGTCGACAAAGACGACATAAAGATCAAGGACAAAGGCTCTGCAATCTCCTCCCTGGCTTCCCAGAGAATCCTAGGATAAATCCTATCTGGCCCAGGGGACTTATCTATTTTTACATTTTCCAAAATTGCTAACACCTCCTCCCTGTGAACCTCAATTCCATCTAGCCTGGTCGACTGAACCTGAGTGTTCTCCTCGACAACATTGTCCTTCTCCAGCGTAAACACTGATGAAAAATATCCATTTAACGCTTCCCCTATCTCCTCTGATTCCACACACAACTTTCCGCTACTATCCTTGATTGGCCCTAATCTTACTCTAGTCATTCTTTTGCTCCTGATATGCCTATCAAAAGCCTTAGGGTTTTCCTTGATCCTATCCGCCAACAACTTTTCGTGTCCTCTCCTCGCTCTTCTTAACTCTCCCTTTAGGTCCTTCCTGGCTAACTTGTAACTCTCAAGTGCCCTAACTGAGCCTTCATGTCTCATCCTAACATAAGCCTTCTTCTTCCTCTTGACAAGTGCTTCAACTTCCTTAGTAAACCACGGTTCCCTTGCTCAACAACTTCCTCCCTGCCTGACAGGTACATACTTATCAAGGACACGCAGTTAGCTGTTCCTTGAAAAAGCTCCCCATTTCGATTGTACAAATCCCCTGCAGTTTCCTTCCCCATCCTATACATCCTAAATCTTGCTGAATAGCATCATAATTGCCTTTCCCCCAGCTATAATTCTTGCCTTACGGTATATACCTATCCCTGCCTATTGCTAAAGTAAACATAACCGAATTGTGATCACTATCACCAAAGTACTCACCTACATCTAAATCTAAGACCTGGCCGGGTTCATTACCCAGTACCAAATCCAATGTGGCCTCGCCCCTTGTTGGCCTGTCTACATACTGTGTCAGAAAACCCTCCTGCACACACTGCACAAAAACTGACCCATCTATAGTACTCAAACTATAGTATTTCCAGTCAATATTTGGAAAGTTAAAGTCCCCATAACAACTACCCTGTTACTCTCGTTCCTGTCGAGAATCATCTTTGCAATCCTTTCCTCTACATCTCTGGAACTATTCGGATGTCTATAGACAACTCCCAACAGGGTGACCTCTCCTCTCCTGTTCCTAACCTCGGCCCATACTACCTCAGTAGACGAGTCCTCAAACGTCCTTTCTACCGCCGTAATACTTTCCTTGATTAACAATGCCACCCCCCCCCCCCCCTCTTTTACCATCTTCTCTGTTCTTACAGAAACATCTAAATCCTGGAACCTGCAACAACCATTCCTGTCCCTGCTCTACCCATGTCTCCGAAATCGCCACAACATCAAGATCCCAGGTACCAACCCATGCTGCAAGCTCACCCACCTTATTCCGGATGCTCCTGGCGTTGAAGTAGACACACTTCAAACCAGCATGTTGCTTGCCGGTGCCCTCTTTCGAACTTGTAACCCTATCCCTGACCTCACTACTCTCAACATCCTGTACACTGGGTCTACAATTTAGGTTCCCATCCCCCTGCTGAATTAGTATTATAGGGAGCTAAGTACACAGTCTTGCGGGGCCCCGGTATTGAGGACTATCATGGAGGAGGTGTTGGTGCTTATTCTTACTGATTGGGGTTTATGGGTCAGATAGTCTGAGGACCAGTTGCAGAGGGAGGAGCCAAGTCCTAGGTTTTGAAGTTTTGATATGAGCTTGGCTGGGATTATGGTGTTGAAGACGGAGCTGTAGTCAATGAATAGATGTCTGAGGAGTCCTTCTTGTTGAGATTCTCTAGGGGTGAGTGTAGGGCCAGGGAGATGGCATCTGCTGTTGACCGGCTGTGGCGGTATGCAAATTGCAGTGGGTCAAGGGATTCTGGGAGTATAGAGTTGATGTGTCTCATGACCAACCTCTTGAAGCACTTCATAATGATAGATGTCAAGACAACCGGACGGTAGTCATTCAAGGACCCAAACAATTTTTTTAATTTGTAAAACTGTGAGGAAAGGATACTTTACCCCAGGAGAGATATCTCTGACCAATAGGTATATTTTATGTTAAAACAAAGTTTAATTTGAGCACAGAATTACTACATTTCATTTTTCCAATTAAGGGGAAATTTAGCATGTTCATTGCACCTACCCTGCACATCTTTTGGGTTGTAGGGATGAGACTCACGCAGACATGTGGAGAATGTGCAAATTCAGCACCGACAGTGACCCAGGGCCGGAATCAGACTTGGGTCCTCGACATAGTGAGACAGCAATGCTAACCACTGTGCCGCCCTGAATTACCACATTAACATCAAAGAAATAGCTTTACAGTTATCAGTTAAAGAGTTCTGAAGCAAAACTAAAAGCTTGAACTTACTATCTATACGTAGCACAAATTCCAATGAAGCAACCCAATTCAATTCAAATACCCTTATAAATAAGGTTTACGGGCAGCACGGTGGAGCAGTGGGCCTCACAGCGCCGAGGTCCCAGGTTCAATCCCGGCTCTGGGTCACTGTCCATGTGGAGTTTGCACATTCTCCCCGTGTTTGCGTGAGTTTCACCCCCACAACCCAAAAGATGTGCAGGGTAGGTGGATTGGCGACGCTAAATTGCCCCTTAATTGGAAAAAAATGAATTGGGTATTCTAAATTTATAAAAAAATTTTTTTTTAAATAAATAAATAAATAAATAAATAAGGTTTACAAACAAATTGCCTTCTTAATTGTGTAGAGACTTTTTGGAGAGAGAAAGACCCATTCAAGAGCAGATTGAGTACACTTCTGGTCAACTGAGCAGCATTTGGCAAAACTGCTGTTCAACTTAAAATCTTTTTGTTTTGACAGACCCAAATCCTATGGTAAACTGCAAAACTACAGACTAACCTGGCTCCTCCCATTAATTACACCATCACTATCCTGCTCAGATGTTACATGACCTGCTTAGCTAGAACTTAAAAAAAACCCTCGTAAACGGTCTACTCTCCAGGGAATCTCCAGCAATCATAACAATATCTCATGAATCCTTTATCTGTAACCTAGTAAGCAGTTGGAATCAATCCTGACCTCACCTTTTCTGACTCCGTAATTAGAGCTTTTGCAGACATATGGCCTGCATGTATTTTAAACCAAGGTTATTTAAAAATATTACTGCAACAAATGTGAAATATACATTGTAACAATTTCTACATTTATCGCATTGTCAAGACTACCATTTCAGCAGATCATGCCTGATTTGGGTAGAGCTACCTATCATGTCTGTGACTCCGACAGAACTAATGCAGAAACAGAACCAGAGGTCACCTCAGTCTTAGTCCCTAAACGTTACCGCTTCACCGTTCAGAAGATTTTTCAAGATGTACCTGACAGATCTAGCTCTCGATCCCGCCTCCTAATCACTCCCCACTTGGCTGGCCTTGGTTTCTTTACTTCTGTTTCCCTTTGTTCTCCTTCCACTGTGAAACATTTGAAAGCACTGTGCAGCTGGGAGCTGTTGGCAAATTCAGATATTCATCTCAGCGGTTCATGAACCTTCTTTGGCCTTTAGCACTGACACAACCCCGTGCTCCCATTGAGAAAATTAGAGCTCCTGAGGTAAGGATCCCACCTGCTGTGGATTTCATACAAACTACTGAGCTGGAGAGAAGCAGCCTACATAGTCTGCAAACCCAGTCTTGACGTGGAATAAAGCTTCGATCTCCAGCTGTGTCATGGTAGTTGCAGTAATTTTCTGTTACATCAAGCCCCTGACTCTTAACAACTGCTGCTTCATGTTGGTCAAATTCATGCAGTAGCCCATTAATAGATCAGAAGGCTTTGTGCAAAACCACTTTGTAAAATGTGAAACAACGGCTTTAAACCAGCTTATCTGATGTAAATAAGTCTAAGTGGAGCTAATGAATTCAAGACAAACAAATTCACTGCCAAAAAGCACCAACGAGGCCACAGAGGCAGGTGTTGCAGCTAGGACCACATTAACCTGAGGAATCCCGAGCCAAGCAGTCGCCTCCTGAATTATACAGCTGTGATCCAATGTGCTTTACTTCAGCTGGTTATCAAAGTCTGCTCATGGCCTTGAAAGATGATTGAAATCGCATCTGTCAGTGCAATTGAATGGGGATGGGAGCTTAGCAGTGCAGAGAAAAGGTAAGTAAGGAAGAGATATGAGAATAATTAAATGGGTTTGCTTCAGCAAGCAAAACAGTAAGGGGAGGTGAAAATTGTTTCCAATTAGGTGATGCCTGAGAGAACTGTGTGGTCCCTCCCCAAAATAAAATGTTTATTTATAGATCAGGGTAACTGCCAGATTTCATAAAATATGCATAAAGGGAACAGCAGGGGCATATTTACAATGAAGCATGCTGTGCCTCGGCACAGGATCCTGACTGTGGGTTGCACGGTGGGGGGGGGGGGGGGGAGTGGGGGTTGGGGTGGTGGTGGTGTTAGTGGTGGTGGTGATGGGGTCCTACCGCCTGCCACCCCATACCGTACTGGAACACTCAGTCAGCTGTGTGGAGTACATCAAAATAGCAAGTTAGGTCAACCAATCAGAGGATAACTCCTCACTGCATGAGCCTGTCAGCAGCAAATGCAGAGCAATATCAAAGTGCGATTGGATGAGAACCAAAGAGTGGATAAAAAGGTAAGTAGCCGTTACCAGCAGCAGGCAAGCGAGGCCCTGTGGTAGTTACCACTGTTGTTTTCAGAGGAGATTTACTAGGATGTTGCCTGGTATGGAGGGACGGTCTTACGAGCAACGGCTCAGGGACTTGAGGTTGTTTTTGTTAGAGAGGAGAAGGCTGAGAGGTGACTTAATAGAGACATATAACATAGTCAGAGGGTTAAATAGGGTGGACAGTGAGAGTCTCTTTCCTCGGATGGTGATGACCAACACGAGGGGACATAGCTTTAAATTGAGGGGTGGTAGATATAGGACAGATGTCAGAGGCAGTTTCTTTACTCAGAGAGTAGTAGGGGTGTGGAATGCCCTGCCTGCAACAGTAGTAGACTCGCCAACTTTAAGGGCATTTAAGTGGTCACTGGATAGACATATGGATGAAAATGGAATAGTGTAGGTCAGATAGGCTTCAGATGGTTTCACGGGTAGGCGGAACATCGAGGGCCGAAGGGCCCGTACTGCGCTGTAATGTTCTATATATGGGTATTACGGTAAGGTCCCTGTACTACAGCTACAGGGGTAGATCCCTGCCTGCTGGCTCTGTCCAGTAGGCGGAGTATAAATGTGTGTGCTCTCCGAACAGCAACCATTTCGCCAGCAGCTGTAGGAGGCCACACATCTCTGTGTAATAAAGCCTCGATTACATTCTACTCTCGTCTCGTCGTAATTGATAGTGCATCAGGTCCCAAAGTGAGAAAGAGGCTGCCTCAGCTAGAGCAAGCATGGGAAGACAAGGGTGGCAGACGTGCAGACCCCACCTCCACCCCACCCACCCACAAAAGAGCAGCAGGCACATAAGGCCCTGAGGCAAGGGAGAAGCTGCCTCGACGAGGATCAAGTATAGATGAGGCACAAGAGATAGGATTGGATTTCAGCAAGGCAATTATTCATAGAGGCATGTTCTCAGAAGTGACGAGGCAGTATTTTTGTGGCTTCCACCTTGGCATTCTGTGGGGCTGGTGTGGGCGGGGAGGGGTGAGGTTGGTGGAGGAGGGGGTGGGGGGGGGGGCAAAAATAAAGGTCAGCCCACTGACTATAAATTCACCTCTGGGGAAGAGAGAGAGAAATAGGCAGAGAGACTGAGTAAATGTTTGTATGTGGAACAAACTTAAGAATTTGTTGACCATTTTTCCACAAAGGATTCTTTTGAGAAGAGCTACTTTTAATTTTGGCTTTTACGGGTGCATTCACACAAGTTTAGAAAAAGAAAGATGAAAGCTGATTAATTTGCTGAGTAGAAGTTTATCCTCGACAATTCATTAGCTTGCCTACATAGTAGGAACATAGGATCATAAGAATAAGTATAGGTCAGTGAGCCCCTCGAGCTTGTTCCATCATTTAATGAGATCACGGCTCATCTGCAAGCTACCTCCACATACCCTATTGCCACGAATTCCGCAACACATTTGGTTTACAAATCCATTAATCTCAGATTTAATATTGACCATTGATTCAGCATCAACTGCTGTTGTGGAAGATAATCCTAAATTTTACCATCCTAATTTCCATAGAACCATAGAATCCCTACGGAAGTACAGAAGGAAGTCATTCAGCCCATCGAGTCTGCATCGACTATGAGAGGGCACCCTACCTAGGCCCAAACCCTCACCCCATCCCCATAACCCCACTTTACCTGCACATTCCTGGACACTAAAGGGCAAAATTAGCCTCGCCAATCCACAGGGCGGCATGGTAGTACAGTGGCTAGCATTGTTGCTTCACAGTGCCACGGTCCCAGGTTCAATTCCCAACTTGGTTCACTGTCTGTGCGGAGTCTGCACATTCTCCTTGTGTCTGCGTGTGTTTCCTCTGGGTGCTCCGGTTTCCTCCCACAAGTCCCGAAAGACGTGCTGTTCGGTAATTTGGACATTCTGAATTCTCCCTCTGTGTATCCGAACAGGTGCCGGGATGTGGCAACTAGGGGCTTTTCACAGTAACTTCATGTAATGTAAACCTACTTGTGACAATAAAGATTATTATTATTATTATCTTTGAACTGTAGGAAACCAGAATGCGCAGAGGAATCCCACGCAGACACAGGGAGAACGTGCAAACTCCACACAGGCAGTCACCCAAGGCCGGAATTTATCCTGGGACCCTGATGATGCTGTGAGACAGCAATGCTAACCACTGTGCCACCATGACAATGTTTGCGAGTATACTCTCTCGTCCATGATTCTCCAAATCTAGAAGATTTTAGTTTAGATGGGCAGCATGGTCAGCACAGACTTTGAGGGCCAAAGTGCCTGTTCCTGTGCTGTACTTTTCTTTGTTCTTATGAAAATGGTTTCCCTCCCTCGTGTCCTTAATAACTTGAAAACTTTGATAAAATCACTTCTTACCTTTTAATTTCCAGAGAATGAAAGCATAGTTTATGCAATCTTGCCCTGTAATTGAAGTGCAGCTAACATTCTAGAAAATCTATGCCAACTCATGCCAAGACTGATATGTCCTTCCATTAGGTCAATATAACATGAAAAGTCACCCTAAACTTTATTAATTTTGCCATTTTAATATGGACTTTCTGATGAACCAAAGGATGGTTGCTACTTGTCACGTGACAACAGGTTTGGCTCTTTGTTCTGGAAGCTACCAACAGCAGTTATAAGTTATAACTGGCAGTACCCGGCCATTGCCAGCCTGACACCCAGGCCGTGATACCTGGGCCACACGGGCAGTGCCAGGGTGCTTGTCTAGCAGTGCCAAGATGCCTGGATGCTGGGGGTGTGCCAGGGTGCCACCCTGCCCTATCCCTGACCATTCTGGAGTCTCCAATGGCCAGGTGACGTTACGCCTTGTCCGCATTTGTTTGGACCAGTACTAAACAGTGCCTTCATGAGGTCTCCCAGATGCGGCCATTGATTCCTGGGCACTAGTGCTCGGGTATCTAAATGAGCCCAGTTTAATTTAAAGATGCAAATCTGGATCTCGCCCAGCAAATCGGAGATCCAGATAGTGGCAGGAGGAGCAAGTCAGGTGACTCGGGACTGGCCCGCCACCCAGCGCAGAGCCTGATTTTAGGCTCGCGAGAAATTCACCCGTTGCCCCTGAATTTGTGTTGGCCGCCAGTGGGTCGCTGAGTTGCACCCTATATAAATGGAAGACTCTCGTACTGCACTATCTGGGAGAAAGAAATTAGGGACATTTTGCCAGAGGAGCCGGGTGATGCAGTGCTGATGAAACTCGGGGGTGGGGTGCTGATGAGACTAGAGGCTATGACCAATATGACACACTACATGTAAATTTCTTTACTTACTGTCAGCCTCATCAGCTCCAGAATGGGAAGAATACCTGCACCAGACTTCTACTTGTAATCATAAATCAAATAAAGCCAGAACAGTGGGACACTGGAACCTATTCAGATTGCTTTCAGAGGGATCTCTAAGAACTCTTCTTCCTGAATTGGTTATTGTTTTTTGTGGGAAACACGGTAGCATAGTGGTTAGGACTGTAGCTTCATAGCGCCAGGGTCCCAGGTTCGATTTCCTGCTGGGTCACTGTCTGTGAGGAGTCTGCATGTTCTCCCCATGTCTGCGTGGGATTCCTCCGGGTGCTCCGGTTTCCTCCCACAGTCCAAAGACGTGCAGGGTAGGTGGATTGGTCATGACAAATTGTCCTTAGTGTCCAAAAAGGTTCAATGTGGCTATTGAGCTTGGGGGGTAGGGTGGACGTGAGGGCTTAAGTGGGTCGGTGCAGACTTGATGGGCCTAATGGCCTCCTTCTGAACTGTATGTTCTAAGTCAAGAGTTTCATGGCTATTGAAACACTGAGAGTAGAAGCTTACCTATAACATGAATGCATGGGATAGGCTCAATGAATTAAATATTTTTTCCCTCAGTTCTGTCTCTTCCAAGGTAAAGTGAGAGCTAATGGTAACAGGCTTCCCTTTGCTTTAGTGTCAGACTTTGTTTATAATGCTCCCTTTACGATATTGAGGGTTTTGGAATTTAGGTTCCAAAATTACTAAATTACTAAAGCAATTTCAAGTTTAAAAGAGCTTGGTAACTGTAAGGAATAACTGTTAAATAGTTTACAATCACTAAACATTCGTACAATGAAGGAGTTAAGCGTTAGTGCCTGTCACTGCAAGCAAGTCTGTCAAAGAGGTTTCAGAAATCGCAGTACCAGATGTCGTAAGTCAGTTGCATCTGCCATTAATCAGAAGTTTGACTTTGATAATACTAGCTTTTCACAGATGGAAGTGGGATAAACCTGAGATGCTATCACCACCTGGTACCAAAGATAGGAGAGATTGGTGTTGTTCTCAGAACATATGTAGCTCTATCAAATGCTAAACAGGCATCACACTCTTTATAGCAGGTTCCTTTCCATCATCAGGATGCTGTTCTTCTACTGCAAACACTGTTGTGTAAGAAATGTCAGCTTGTTAGCCTCTGATGTTGAATTGGCACTGAGCTGTGTCACTTTTACTGTCAGTTCTTCATCTTCAATGATTTGAGATCAAATCACCTGGCAGGACATTATTTATCATTCATGAAAAGAGGCAAGATGAATGGGCAAAGAGTATATTAAACACATCCTCAAAGGTGATGGTGCTGAGGGGCTGAATTCCAAAAGTACATTTGGTATTGCCGCTTTCTGACATTTTTCATCTTTACACTGGACAACCTACATTCTGTTTCACACCTTTGAATAGATCACTTCTTCCAGTGGATTTGTTTTCTTACCCGCTCAACTACAAGCGTTACCTCAATATAAAAGCAAAATAGCTGGAGATCTGAAGTGAAAACAATAGAATGCTGGCGATACTGAGCAGGTGATGCGTCGGGGCAAAACAATGTTACCGTTTTAGGATGACGATCTTTCATGAGATGAAAAGTCACAGACCTAGAACATTAACTCTCTCTCTCTCT
This sequence comes from Scyliorhinus canicula, assembly GCF_902713615.1. NCBI lineage: Eukaryota > Metazoa > Chordata > Chondrichthyes > Carcharhiniformes > Scyliorhinidae > Scyliorhinus > Scyliorhinus canicula. Next base: position 56,078,307 of record NC_052158.1, on the reverse strand, counting down.
CTCTCTCTCTCTCTCCACTGATGCTGCCAGATATGCTGAGTATTCCTAGCATATTTTTAAAAATTGTACAAGTGTTAGCGAATGCCTGGCTGCAATATACAAACCAGCCAAATTTGATTACCTATTTACACCCTGCCAGTGTGGTAAAAATCATTTCGAATATCCCATGTGAAAGCATTTATAACTGTTTTTTTTTGTAAATTGTCTAGTTTCAGTCATCCAAACAAGATGTATCTCCTGTGAGTAACAGTCATATTTCTAATCCGGGATCAAAGATAAACACATGCCTGATCCCAGCATAATTTACAATTAATTGGAATCCTAATTGACCGCATCATTTCTAATTCACTGTAACGCAGAATCCTTTTCACGGACATAACAGATAAACAGATTGTACTCGTCTAAGCATAAAAGCTGCTTCTGACGCTCCTGTTTTTTAAGGTCAACTGAAAGCAATTGGGCCTCATTCTGAATTTCCTGTGCGACAAAATGTTTCCCAGATTCCCTAAGTAGAGTTTCGTTAATGTGAGATAGGCAGTTCAAGCTCAGGCAAGCAGAACACACAACAAAGGGAACAATTTTGCCAGACCCTGGGGGTTTCAATTGATGAAGGTTGAGTGCATTTTCAAACTACCGTCTGATAGCTTCCAAAGACATTGTACAACGATGATTGCCAGGGCAACTAGTGTACAGGAACATTGATGAGTTCTGTGTCCATTTTTGGTCATTGTTATTATGAAAAGCCAAACACTGGAAATAATTCACATGAACACACAAAAGATGTTTTCAGGTTGTGGGTCTGAGCTACAATTTCAGGCTGGAGCAGCTCAATGGGAAAATAGCAAAGTGTGGTATAAACGTTTTAAAATTCGTACGAGGAACAAACCAGAAAGATGCAGATGTATAGGCAGATCACAGGGGAGGAGAACTCATTACCTGATCTTTAGTTGTTCAACTGGCTGGTTTAGCTCACTCAGCTAAATCGCTGGCTTTTAAAGCAGACCAAGCAGGCCAGCAGCACGGTTCGATTCCCGTACCAGTCTCCCCGGACAGGCGCCGGAATGTGGCGACTAGGGGCTTTTCACAGTAACTTCATTGAAGCCTACTCGTGACAATAAGCGATTTTCATTTTCAAATAACATTAATCAAATTCATACATTCTTATTTATGGAAAATATATAACAAGCAACAAAAACTTGCATTGACATAACGGGCTGGATTCTCCGTTTCTAAGACTAAGTGTTGACTTCGCTGGATTCGTGGACTTTCACGATCGCAAAACTGGCGCCGAACCTGGACCGATTCAGCGACTGTTGGGGGGCTAGCACTGGCGCCACATGGAACGCAAGCAATTCCAATGAAAAGCGGTGCAGGATTTGCTGGGTCCATGATTGACTCTTGGGGGGCTGACAAGCTGCAGCCGCATTTACACATTACACCCCACACACGCTTATCCCAGCACTGGTTGTGCTAGAGCGCGCCCATATGACTGATGGGTCGGCTGGGCCAGAGGGCACCTAGGGAGTGCCCTGGGGGGGCAACACCAAGTCGACCCTTGTTAGACTCTTGTTAGACCGCTTGACGGCTCTGGAGCTGCGGATGGACTCACTTTGGAGCATCCGCGATGCTGAGGAGGTCGTGGATAGCACGTTTAGCGAGTTGGTCACACCGCAGGTGAAGGTTACTGAGGGAGATAGAAAATGGGTGACCAAAAGAAAGAGCAAGAGTAGGAAGGCAGTGCAGGTGTCCCCTGCGGTCATCTCCCTGCAAAACAGATATACCGCTTTGGATACTGTTGAGGAAGATGGCTCACCAGGGGAAGGCAGCAGCAGCCAGGTTCATGGCACCGTGGCTGGCTCTGCTGCACAGCAGGGCAGGAAGAAAAATGGCAGGGCTATAGTGATAGGGGACTCGATCGTAAGGGGAATAGACAGGCGGTTCTGTGGACGCAATCGAGACTCCAGGATGGTATGTTGCCTCCCTGGTGCAAGGGTCAAGGATGTCTCGGAGCGGCTGCAGGACATTCTGGGGGGGGGGGAGGGTGAACAGCCAGCTGTCGTGGTGCACATAGGCACCAACGATATAGGTAAAAAATGGGGAGGTCCTACAAGCGGAATTCAGGGAGTTAGGAGTTAAACTAAAAAGTAGGACCTCAAAGGTAGTAATCTCAGGATTGCTACCAGTGCCATGCGCTAGTCAGAGTAGGAATGTCAGGATAGATAGGATGAATGCGTGGCTTGAGAGATGGTGCAAGAGGGAGGGATTCAAATTCCTGGGGCATTGGGACCGGTTCTGGGGGAGGTGGGACCAGTACAAACCGGACGGTCTGCACTTGGGCAGGACTGGAACCGATGTCCTAGGGGGGGTGTTTTCTAGAGCTGTTGGGGAGGGTTTAAACTAATGTGGCAGGGGGATGGGAACCAATGCTGGAAGTTGGAAGGTAGTAAAACAGGGACAGAAACAAAAGGAAGTAAGGGGAAAAGTGCAAGGCAGAGAAGACATATTCAGAAATCCATAAGGGCGACAGTACAAGGTACAGTGACTGAGGGGAGCACAGTGAATAGGCCCAGTAATAACAAAACGAATAAAACTGGAGATGTTAAGATTCAAAACAGAGGTAAAAAAACCAACATAAGTGTACTTTACCTGAATGCTCGTAGTATTCGGAATAAAGTAAATGAGTTGGTGGCACAAATCATCGTAAATGACTATGATTTAGTGGCCATTACTGAAACATGGTTAAAGGATGGTCACGACTGGGAGTTAAATCCCGAGGGTATCAAACTATTCGGAAGGACAGAGTGGATGGTAAGGGAGGTGGTGTTGCTCTGTTATTTAAGGATGACATCCGGGCAATAGTAAGGGATGACATCGGTGCTATGGAGGATAAGGTTGAATCTATTTGGGTGAAAATCAGGAATAGTAAGGCGAAAAAGTCACTGATGGGAGTAGTCTATCGGCCACCAAATAGTAACGAGATGGTGAGGCAGGCAATAAACAAAGAAATAACTGATGCATGTAGAAATGGTACAGCAGTTATCATGGGGGATTTTAATCTACATGTCGATTGGTTTAACCAGGTCGGTCAAGGCAACCGTGAGGAGGAGTTTATAGAATGTATCCGCGATAGTTTCCTAGAACAGTATGTAATGGAACCTACGAGGGAACAAGCGGTCCTAGATCTTGTCCTGTGTAATGAGACAGGATTGATTCATGATCTCATAGTTAGGGATCCTCTCGGAAGGAGCGATCACAATATGGTGGAATTTAAAATACAGATGGAGGGTGAGAAAGTAAAATCAAATACTAGTGTTTTGTGTTTAAACAAAGGAGATTACAAGGGGATGAGAGAAGAACTAGCTAAGGTAGACTGGGAGCTAAGACTTTATGGTGGAACAGTTGAGGAACAGTGGAGAACCTTCCAAGCGATTTTTCACAGTGCTCAGCAAAGGTTTTTACCAACAAAAAGGAAGGACGGAAGAAAGAGGGAAAATCGACCGTGGATATCTAAGGAAATAAGGGAGAGTATCAAATTGAAGGAAAAAGCATATAAAGTGGCAAAGATTGCTGGGAGATTAGAGGACTGGGAAATCTTTAGGGGGCAACAGAAAGCTACTAAAAAAGCTATAAAGAAGAGTAAGACAGAGTATGAGAGTAAACTTGCTCAGAATATAAAAACAGACAGTAAAAGTTTTTACAAATATATAAGACAAAAAAGAGTGGCTAAGGTAAATATTGGTCCTTTAGAGGATGAGAAGGGAGTTTTAATAATGGGAAATGAGGAAATGGCTGAGGAACTGAACAGGTTTTTTGGGTCGGTCTTCACAGTGGAAGACACAAATAACATACCAGCGACTGATAGAAATGAGGCTATGACAGGTGAGGACCTTGAGAGGATTGTTATCACTAAGGAGGGAGTGATGGGCAAGCTAATGGGGCTAAAGGTAGACAAGTCTCCTGGCCCTGATGGAATGCATCCCAGAGTGCTAAAAGAGATGGCTAGGGAAATTGCAGATGCACTAGTGATAATTTACCGAAATTCACTAGACTCTGGGGTGGTCCCGGTGGATTGGAAATTAGCAAACGTGACGCCACTGTTTAAAAAAGGAGGTAGGCAGAAAGCAGGAAATTATAGGCCAGTGAGTTTAACTTCGGTAATAGGGAAGATGCTGGAATCTATCATCAAGGAAGAAATTGCGAGGCATCTGGATAGAAATTGTCCCATTGGGCAGACGCAGCATGGGTTCGTAAAAGGCAGGTCGTGCCTAACTAATTTAGTGGAATTTTTTGAGGACATTACCAGTGCAGTAGATAATGGGGAGCCGATGGATGTGGTATATCTGGATTTCCAGAAAGCCTTTGACAAGGTGCCACACAAAAGGTTGCTGCATAAGATAAAGATGCATGGCATTAAGGGTAAAGTAGTAGCATGGATAGAGGATTGGTTAATTAATAGAAAGCAAAGAGTTGGGATAAATGGGTGTTTCTCTGGTTGGCAATCAGTAGCTAGTGGTGTCCCTCAGGGATCCGTGTTGGGCCCACAATTGTTCACAATTTACATTGATGATTTGGAGTTGGGGACCAAGGGCAATGTGTCCAAGTTTGCAGATGACACTAAGATGAGTGGTAAAGCGAAAAGTGCAGAGGATACGGGAAGTCTGCAGAGGGATTTGGATAGGTTAAGTGAATGGGCTCGGGTCTGGCAGATGGAATACAATGTTGACAAATGTGAGGTTATCCATTTTGGTAGGAATAACAGCAAACGGGATTATTATTTAAACGATAAAATATTAAAGCATGCCGCTGTTCAGAGAGACTTGGGTGTGCTAGTGCATGAGTCACAGAAGGTTGGTTTACAAGTGCAACAGGTGATTAAGAAGGCAAATGGAATTTTTTCCTTCATTGCTAGAGGGATGGAGTTTAAGACTAGGGAGGTTATGTTGCAATTGTATAAGGTGTTAGTGCGGCCACATCTGAAGTATTGTGTTCAGTTTTGGTCTCCTTACTTGAGAAAGGACGTACTGGCGCTGGAGGGTGTGCAGAGGAGATTCACTAGGTTAATCCCAGAGCTGAAGGGGTTGGATTATGAGGAGAGGTTGAGTAGACTGGGACTGTACTCGTTGGAATTTAGAAGGATGAGGGGGGATCTTATAGAAACATTTAAAATTATGAAGGGAATAGATAGGATAGATGCGGGCAGGTTGTTTCCACTGGCGGGTGACAGCAGAACTAGGGGGCATAGCCTCAAAATAAGGGGAAGTAGATTTAGGACTGAGTTTAGGAAGAACTTCTTCACCCAAAGGGTTGTGAATCTATGGAATTCCTTGCCCAGTGAAGCAGTTGAGGCTCCTTCATTACATGTTTTTAAGGTAAAGATAGATAGTTTTTTGAAGAATAAAGGGATTAAGGGTTATGGTGTTCGGGCCGGAAAGTGGAGCTGAGTCCACAAAAGATCAGCCATGATCTAATTGAATGGCGGAGCAGGCTCGAGGGGCCAGATGGCCTACTCCTGCTCCTAGTTCTTATGTTCTTATGTTCTTATGTTCTTATGACCCGTGACCCTAAGTTCACAGTGAGCTGTCAGCGGTGTGCATAGCTGCATGGCTGCCTTATCGGCTGTGGCAATGATGTTTCTTGCCTGTCCAACCCGACCCCACAGCCCACGTCCTGACCACTCCTTCCTGCTCCCCTCAGCCCTGGCAGAAGCCCCCGGCCAGCAGCACAATTGTCAGCAAAATGTGGCGATGTTGGACACTTTCTGTGCCCCCTCTCACTCCTCCAGCACCAGAACGCCGGTTTCAAGATTTTTAAAAGCGCCATCAGGAACTTTGCCCATCGGAGGAGGAGAATTGCGAAAGCCCTCAAGAATACCGGGTCACGCCCGCTAATGATACGGTGTTTACCGTACGTGCATTCCAGAACGCATTGACGGCGTTGTTGAGGTGACAGAGAATTGTGCCGGCTGTGATTTTCGAGTTGGAACCTATTCTCCACCGAGTCACATTGCTCGGTTTTGCCGCCAGCCAATGGAGAATCCCTGCCAACTTCTTTAACACAGAAATGGTTGACAGAAGCAGTACCAAACAAAACTCAAAACAGAGCCAATGAAGGAGATATTGAAAGAAAAGATTGCACCAAAGCAATTTACAGCCAATGAAGTTCCTGCCAAAGTGTAGTCACTGTCAGCACGCAGGAAACACAGCAACTATTTTGCCCTTGAACTACAATGAAATAATGACCAAATAATCTGTTTCTTGTGATGTCGACTAAGGAATGATTATTGTTCAGGACACCAGGCAAGTCTTATATGCCCTTCTTTCAAATAATGTCATAAAATGTTAGATTTCCTGGGCGGATGACGGCGGATGCGCATCCCAACATCGTCACAAACTTGCGCGATATATTTCTTGGCGGTCACAGGCACGGATTGAGCGTGTGTCCGACGATAATTAGACGAGTGATTAAAGGTGTTAAAACCCCAATCGACTGGAATTTCAAGTTGTCCATGCAATGTTAAGCTCGTCGTGTGGTTAACATGGATGGGCGGGCCAACCGTAATTGGTCATTCTTTATTTCCATAGTGGGATAAAAGGCCCCTGCTAGTTACAATGGTTGGAGAGCTTGACCTTTGCAAGGGTCAGCTACGATGGTGTTCTTCAGTGTCAAAAGAGGGATTTGTGTGTTATGTTCATCAGAGTGTTGAGCTCCAAGGGGTTTTCTGTCGGTTGGCACCAGAGCTTTGGATCCCTCTGTCACCCTTTGTGCTCAGGTGAGCCCCATTAGCAAACCTGCTGATTGGTACTGTGTACTTGGCAGGGAGCGCCTTCTCCTCTGAGGAGAAGGGAGAACAAATGTTTTGGTGGCAAAGTTCTCGCAGGCCCCCTCCCTTGATTAGAGGCACATGCATGTGGTGGTCAGGGCCATCAGGGAGGGCAAGAAGACCACCTCTGGAGAATATGCCACTAGTTAGCTGCCAGTGTAGTGGCAGTGGTCCAACTACCTGGACATGACTGAGGTCCAGTGCCGCTCTGGCTATTAAGTTGAGCAGTGACGAGAATCTGCCAGATGGTAAGACCTGAGACAGCCTCCAAAGAATGAGGTGGATTATTATTTAAAGGGAGAGAGATTTCAGACAGCTGTAGCACAAAGGGACTTAAGGGTCCTTGTTAATGAAACCCAAAAAGCTGGCCACAGGTGCCGATGGATTAGGGAAGGTCAATTGAATGTTAGCTTTTATTTCAATGGAGCTGGAGTATGAAAATAAGGTAGTGTTTCTGCAACTGGACAAGGTACTGGTGATGCCGCATTTAGAACATGGTGTACAGTTCTGATCCCCTCATTATAGGAAAGATATATTATCACTGGAGGCAGTGCAGAGGAGGTTTACTAGGATAATCCCAGGCACGGAGGTACTGCCATATGAGGAAAGATTCAATAGATTGGCCTATAGATCCCTTCCAGTTCGGAAGAATGAGAGGTGATATGATTGAAACATATAAGATTCTCAGGGGGTTAGAAAGGGTAAATGTTGGGAGGATGTTTCTGCTCATGGGAGAGTGAAGGACCAGAGGATATAGTCACAGAATAAGGGGGTGCTCATTTAAGACGGATTTGAAGAAGAGTTTCTTCTCTCAAAGAGTGGCGAATCTTTGGAATTGTTTACACAAAGAAGCAGTGGAGGCTGAATCACAGAATTATAGAATCATAGAATCACACAATCATAGAATCATAGAATCTCTGGCACGGACACAGGCCCTTTGGCCCAAACTAGTCCAAGCCAACCAAAAAGCCTATCTAAGCTAACCCCATTTGTCTGAATTTGACCCATATCCCTTTAAACCTTTCCTACCCATGTATTTGTCCAAATGCCTTTTAAATGTTGTCAATGACCCTGCCTCAACCACTCCCTCCACAGCTCATTCCACATACATACCACCCTCTGTGTAAAAAAGTTGCTCCTCAGGTTCCCATTAATTCTTCCCCCTCTTAACTTAAACCTATGCCTTCTCGTTCTCGATTTCCTAACCCTGGGAAAAAGACTGAGTGTATTCACCTCACCCCTGCCTTGAACACTAATCGCTAAGTTTTTAATCAGTGGGGAATTAAAGGTTACGGAGGGAAGGCAGGAAAGTGGAATTGGTGAGGTCTAGATCAGACATAATCTTATTAAATGGCAGAGCAGACTGGAAGGGTTGAATGGCCTGTTCCTCTTGCTATTTCTTATGGTCTTAATTGTGTTGGCAACACCCAAGGCTGGTTGTTCCAAAGGTTACAGTGATCACTAAATCAGTGGTCCCTACTACCTCGGCAACTGTGGGATCCGGAAAATGGATCACCCGTGTGGGTGATCTCTGTGGAGTGTCACAGTCAGCTGCACATAGCTCAGTCAAGCTGGTCATTGACACCCTGCTCAGGCATGTCAGCAGGTTGGGGCAGCACGGTAGCATGATGGTTAGCATAAATGCTTCACAGCTCCAGGGTCCCAGGTTCGATTCCCGGCTGGGTCACTGTCTGTGCAGAGTCTGCACGTCCTCCCCGTGTGTGCGTGCGTTTCCACCGGGTGCTCCGGTTTCCTCCCACAGTCCAAAGATGTGCGGGTTAGGTGGATTGGCCATGCTAAATTGCCCGTAGTGTCCTAAAAAGTAAGGTTAAGGGGGGGGTTATTGGGTTACGGGTATAGGGTGGATACGTGGGTTTGAGTAGGGTGATCATGGCTCGGCACAACATCGAGGGCTGAAGGGCCTGTTCTGTGCTGTACTGTTCTATGTTCTATGTTCATCCATTTATGGACAGACCAGATCATCCAGGCTGAGCAGGCTAGAGGTTTCATGTCCTTTGCTGGGTCCCTCTGCATGCAGTGTGCAGTTGATTGTGACCCTCAAAGCACCAGCTGGCCAGTTGGGAGCCTTTATAAACAGGAAAGGCTTTCACATGGCGAACATTCAGATTGTGCGCGAACACAGAATCCAGATCCTGCACGTGTGTGCCTGGTACCCGGGCAACTCCCATGATTTATATGTTCTGCGTCATTTGCAGGTGACCACCTTCTTCCTTGCTCCAGCTCGTCTAGGTGGGTGGTTGATCGATGACAAGATTTACCCACTGAAAAGGTGACTGATGCCACCTTTCAGGTGCCCAAGGATGGACGAATGGGACAGAATCAAATGTTGCCATGTATCCGTGAGGGTGATCGTGGGCAGGACCATCAGCCTGCTGAAGATAAGGTTCAGATGCCTCAACCGATCCGGGGTAGTCCTGCAGTACCTGCCCAAGCGAGTGTCGTCCATTGTGACAGCCTGCTGTGCTCTTCACAATCTCTCTCCCTCCAGGGGGCAGCCTCTTGAGCAGGAGGAGGATCAGCAGCACCAGCCGCAGATCTGGACACAGCCAAGTGCTCCGACATTTCTGATCAGATAGAGATTAGTTTGACACCAATGCAGCATAGGACACATCTGACTTGAATGGAGAATGATATTTAAGGTGATAATCTCCTAGATGTACAAAAGGAAGGTTGATCCACACAGATCCTAAATATAACATATTGATTTCAAACAGATTAGCACCCAATGCCAACCCCTGCTTATGCCTACATTGTCTTCAGCTTATATATTTGGGCGCTATGTCTAGGTCATCCACCTGCCCCCCCCCCAACAGTGGCATTGGAGGCAGGTTGCTGTTCTTGTTACTCTGTTGGCACAGGTGGCATTGACGGTCATCCTCTGGTCGGCGGGGCCTGAGCAGGCATTGCCCAGTGGGGTTCATTAAACGACATGGCCGGGCAACCCTTAGTCACCATGGACTCCTGGGATGGAGCAGAGTCTGGCAGAGAGACGGAGGTTTTGGTACCCTCGTCCCAGGCTGTATGAGAGGGGTTCGCAGAGATGGCGGCCACCTCGCCCACCATTCTTAGGTGAGCCCTTACTCCCCTGCTCATTAATGAAGAATGGGCAACAAGGTCAGTGTCTGTATGAGGTCTACCAGGTCCGAGTGCAACCCTAATATTGCATTATTACGCTCCTGGACCTGCCTCCCCTTGAGAGTCACCTATCTCTCAATGGATGACGTTGTGTGCTCAGAGCTTAGCGTCATCACAGCGCTCAAGCTCCACAAGGCCTCCTCCATGACAGAGACCATGGCACGTAGATCCTCAGGGATCTCCGCAGGTTCTGCCCACACATCCTACTGGATATTCAGCATTTGCTGCCTCATGGACAACTCCAGATGCTCATCATCTCCCTTAGACTCAGTATAGTCCTGGTCCCCAGGAGTCCTCTGATCTCTAGCACTCTGGACCCTCTCTGTCACTGCCATCTGCCCCATACAAGTATGAAGTGCCTTCACCACTGTACCCTATCAACTCCCCCGACTCGGTACCAGCCACCGGCGTGAATGTATCTGCACTGGTGTTGGGTGCTGGGCACTGGTGTGCCATGTTTGCCATGTGTACATCCCCAGATGTCTCGAGTGCCGGGGGAGAGTTCTGCCTGCTGGCTGGTTATGTTGGATAGCTCATCCGAAGGATGGGCATTACCAGGTGAAACTGACACCATTCCAGGACTTGAGCACCGAAGTCTAGCCAGGTTAACACTCAACAGTAACACCTATGGAGTGCTGAATTTATCAGAGGCGTCACCTTTTGCATGAGGTATCAAAATAATCAATAAAAAATAAAGGGATACAGAAGGTCCCATGGGTATAATTTCATCCTTGGTGGACACACTCGATGGGTGGAATTGAAGTGGTGACTAATCCCGTTCCCACCCACATCCAGTTGGAACCTATTATATTAAGCTGGCTACCACTTCAGCAGCAACAAGCGCAAAACACGGCCGAATTGGTGCAGCGGGCCTGGCACGGGCAGGCGGCAAGTCCAATGGCAGCCTGCTGTGAACTTCAATAGTGTCCTCCACAGGCTGCAGAAGAATACTGTGCAAGTCAAAGCAGCAGCAGGAGGTCACAGCAGACAGGAGGGGAGCTCGGGCAGTCAGCAAGTATCCTGTTTCCCGGATAACTGCCTGAGCCCTGGTTGAGGCAGTCACAGACAAGAGGGACATTCTAATGCTGAGTGATCCTGAGGGAGGAGGGGACCACCCAAAGGAGGCACGGAGAGCGAACCTGGGTCCAGTGCTGGAAAAATGTCAATGGTCTTCTGCACTTGATATGAGTGAGTAAAGAATGGGCATTGAGCTGAATGGGACACTGAGGGTGGTCAACCATGGTTGTAATCAAATGTGCAGGTCTCATGCCATCTCGAATCACACATGTCCATGTGCGTTCTAAGGCTGGAGAGATGAATCAGCCGCCTCTGGTCCATTAAAGGTCCAGGTGGTTGGCAACGCTCTCAAAGTTCTCGGGGGTGTTTTGAGCTGGGGGGAGCAGTATGGTTATGGTGTTCAAGGTGAAGGTCTCAGCACTCATTGTACTTTCAGGAGAAACAGAGCCACAACAATCGGGAGAGATCTGCCACTGGTTGGGTGGTGCCAAACTAATGATCCTCACCAGCCATGAGCTGGAAGCCCGGGAGCTGGAGGGCGAGCGAGGGAGAAGGTCATCAGGTCACGGAGAGCCGGTTGGGCTGAAATAGAGCCATTCAGGGTGAAGGTGATGACTGAGTCACTGCTCCATCAGAGCAGCCTCATTTATGTGCAGAGTACCAAGAAGTCTTAATGTGGACAGCTTGCACTGAGATGTCAACCTGCATGATCTGACTAATGAATGTAACCCTTTGTTGCTCCTGTGTGTTAACCTAGATAGACTTTTGTGCTCTAGTCCTTCAATGGGATTTAAACCCACATCTTTCTGACTCAGAGACAAGAGTGTTGCCACTGAGACACAGCCAATACTCATCAATGTTGACTAAAAGCTTAGTTAAGGAAGTCATTTTGAAGGAGGAGAGAGAAGTGGAGAGATGGAGCAACTTTGGGAGGGGATTCAATATTTTAGTGAATGAAAATGGCCAATAGAGGAGTGGAGAGGTAGAAGAGGTGAGAAATTGGGAATGGGAAAGCATTATCTAATCTAACAGATGCAGTGCAAGATTGAGGAGCATGGCAGCGTTGGAAATGCCAACCCTCAAATATGTTACCCTTCATGGACATCATTCCTGGACTTACTGGTCCTAATATCTCCTTAAGTGGCTTTGTGTCAGTTTTTCCTATTAATGACCTTGTGGGATCACTTGCCACATAAAAGTTGCTATCTAAATACGTGGTTGTTACAATGATTGAAGGCAGAAGACTATAGACAGAGATAACTGGGGCGGGATTCTCCCCTACCCGGCGGGGCGGGGGGTCCCGGTGTAGCGGAGTGGCGCCAACCACTCCGGCGTCGGGCCTCCCCAAAGGTGCGGAATTCTCCGCACCTTTAGGGGCCAAGCCCTCACATTGAGGGGCTAGGCCCGTGCCAGAGCGGTTGGCACCACACCGACTGGCGCCCAAACCGGTTCCAGCGGCCTTTGACGCCCGCCGCCCAGCGCCGGGGCTGGCCGAAAGGCCTTCGCCGGTTCGCGCATGCGCCGGTGCGTCAGCTGCCGCTGACGTCACCACTGGCACATGCGCGCTGGGGGATTCTCTTCCGCCTCCGCCATGGTGGAGGCCGTGGTGGTGGCGGAAGGAAAAGAGTACCCTGCGGGGGGTCGGAGAATTTCACCCCTGAACAGTTAAGGAGACTCGTATTTCAGAATGCTTGATCTAACAGTCCGAGAGGTCTCTGTGTTAAATTCGCACCTACTCGCAAGCAGGATAAAACTGTTAATCAGCTTACTAATTTGTCACTAACAATTGGGACTATTTGAGAATAAATGTTTTTATAATTTATGAATGCTCAGAGTACTATTTATGGTTCAACATAATGGTCATTGTTGGTGTTTCAGATTTTTTTTAATGAGCTTACTAAATTATTCTCAAAACATAGTGTTCATGCTTCATAAGTGACCAAGTTTGACAATTTGATGGAAGAGGTCATTTGTTTCTTGGGCTACTTAAATTCATGGCAACAGATCAGTTCAATGATATGCAAATTAAAATTCCAAATAGAATTATTAAAGGATGATGTCAGTCGCTAAAACCAGTGGCTCTAGATTTGTGGGAAATGAGGTAAACAGCGAGATCAATACATATCACCGCGGTTCAAACGTCGGCTGACAGACTGTAAAACATGTAATCTAACACATTCTTGGCAAAACTTTCTAAGTGCGCATTTATTGGGCGGAATCTTCCCAAAAAATGACTCGGGTCCAGTGAGAATGACGGTGTGAATCTCGACGATGGCATCGGAAGGATTTCTCATGGAATTTTGAGCCTCTTAAAGAAATGTTTTTTTCCCATTTGAATCACGCCGTGCTCTTGGCACCCGCCTGCAGATTCGTCATCCCCGGGGAAACTTTATCACTACAATCACCGGGAAGTTCCATATAAACACCTCCCCATCACTACCCAGCACCTGTACAGGATCCATGGGAGTGGATGGCAGCATCAAAACCTGCACCGAGATTCTCGGAGGGTTTCCTGACAAGACTACCAGAATGAAGTGCAGCACGGGCAGAATGTCCTGTACTCGCACTCCAGGATGTGGCCCACCACCACAGTGACCACCCCCGTCTGGGAGGTAATAGTTGCCTTGGTAAGTGCCAGCTCTCTCCAGGAGAGGACAGGCAGCAGTGCAGGACGAAGATGAATGAACTTCACACAGCCAGGGTAAGTCAGTAACCTCCAGTCTCTCATGAGACCCTCTCATTCACCCCTTGCACCTTCAAGGTGATATATTACCCAGCCACCTCATGGGTTGGTCAGCTTTCATTGGCCACCTTCCCCCCTTACACCCCCACCACTCCCAATGGTTTCCCCAGTCTCAACTCTGCTCCCAACATCCCTGCTCTCACTTCAGTCCTATGCATGTGCACCGGAAGGGAAGAGGATTGGCAGGAGTGCAGACCAGGGCCACTCCATCCATGGGACCCTGGAGTTGTAATTCCCATCTGACACCCCCCTCCCTGTGAGCGACACACCTCTAGCCCCGCACACCAAGGAATGCAGCACTGCAACACCCATGCTGCCTGAAGGTAGGCCCCAAACCTAAGGTCCATGATCCCAGGGGACATCCGCCAAAGTCATCTCAGGCAACTGGGCATGGAAGGCAGCAGTCCCCCTCAACCACAGCTGTGGACCCTGGGGATAGGCCAAGACATAGTATGAGGGTGAGGAGGAGTCAGAAACAACAGGCACCTAATGAGCACGGGTGAACCTAGGCAACAGTTAAGATAGGTCACCATTGTAATATTAGCACTTATAATAAATAGCACTCATCACGAGTAGATCCTCCACCCTGCCATTTCATGGCACCACACTCCACAAACACTCGCACTTCATTCCCGTGCAGAATGTGAATGGCAGCGCTATTTCACTCCCTCCTCCCACTTTAATGACACAGTAAAGACATGCTACTGTCCGTCCCCCCCCCAACCCGGGCTTCAATGCTCTGGTCTCTCATTTCTACCACTCTTTTCCAGTGATGAGGATCCATGGGCCGATGAAGTGTAGAGAGGTTGACCCACCCCGGATGCTAGTTGGAGTTGGAGGAACACAACAGGACCCCTGCCCTCGAAGAGGGCTGGAGCAAAGGAAAGCTCATCTAACATCTTTAAATTCCATGAGCAATGGACGCCTTGGCAGGATGCATTCAGCTCTCTGTCAGGCAGGAGCCAGATATATTGTTGTGATGAAAAGAGCATCGCTTTGACCTCAATGCAAGTCATCATCATTCTCCTGCAGAGTCTGGCCAATGGCTTTAGAGCCCTCTCCATGGAATTGGACACCATTACAGAAACCTACCACTGGCACCACACTAACGATGAGATCACAGGCCCTATGGTTGAAGATATCCTCACCACCACTCATCCTGTCCATCCCCAAAACGAGAGACTATGAGGGCGTCCATTGCTCAGCGCCCCAAGTGGGCCCTGGCCATCGTCTGAGGTGTTTCCTCCTCCACCATGTGTTGCCCTTCGACGCTCTCCTCAACCTCGTCCTTATCTGAGGAGATGTGGTGCTCCTTCATCTCCTCCTGGTAAAGATCGCCTCCCCTCTGCAGCGTTATGTTCTGGAGAGCGCAGCAGGCCGCCATATTGCAGGACACCTTCTGGGAACTGTGTTAGTCTGCACTCCACAAAGGGTCTAGGCATCGGAACCATGCCCTCAGCTGTCTAATTGCCTGCTCAACCATCACGCCTATTGAAGAATGAGCATCATTGTAACAAGACTGTTTGTGGCCTCCACATTGGTGTCATTGGCCACCTCCTTATTGAGTACTGCAACAACACCCTGGGCTAGTTCCCTAGAGTCACAACACAAGCAAATTCTTATAAAAATACACAAAGTCTTTGGCTCTTTCTGCCCAATAATTACAGTCACCAGGTTTGTAAACATGATTACCGTTTATTTATAACAAGAACTATCATGAAATATTAAGGGTGGCATGGTGGCACAGTGGTTAGCACTGCTACTTCACAGCTCCAGGAACCCAGGTTCAATTCCGGCCTCGGGTGACTGTGTGGAGTTTGCATTTATTTTTTTTTGGGGCAGCACGGTAGCATGGTGGTTAGCATAAATGCTTCACAGCTCCAGGGTCCAAGGTTCGATTCCTGGCTGGGTTGCTGTCTGTGCGGAGTCTGCACATCCTCCCCGTGTGTGCGTGGGTTTCCTCCGGGTGCCCCGGTTTCCTCCAACAAATCCTGAAAGATGTGCTGTTAGGTGAATTGGACATTTTGAATTCCCCCTCAGTGTACCCGAACAGGCACCGGAACGTAACGACTAAGGGATTTTCACAGTAACTTCATTGTAGTATTAATGTAAGCCTACTTGTGACAATAAAGATTATTATAATAAAGATTATTATTGAGATGTGTTTTCAGAACCCCAAAATGTATCATGGAGTTCAACCAACCCCTACCTTTAATGGAGTGTTGGTTTTGAAGCACACGGCTCGTTCCCCAGGTGTAGTATTACAATTATGGACACGTGGTTTTTAAAACAAAACAATGTTTATTCCATGAACTCAAATTAACCTTTAAATAAACATTGGGTCTCTTACCACCCCTTACTTCAAAGATAACCCCGAAAATAATACACTATCCAATCCTGCAAACTGTTCCTTTACACATCCAAAAGACTTCAGCTTCACAAAAACAGTAACACACCAGATTACAATTAATATATATTTTCTGTTGGATGGCAGAGATATATCAGCTTGGTTAACTTCAGCTCCAGCACCTTGCTTTGTCTTCATGCAGCTCACAGCCAAAAAGTCACACCCAAGCTGCTGTTTCAAACTGAAACTAAAACTCCCAAAAAGCAGAAGTGAGCTCAGCTCCCCCCCCCCCCCCCCCCCACCCGTGACATCACTTCAGTAATATGATCAGCTTCATTTCTTAAATGTACATTTCTTAAACATACAATTCTTAAAGGCACTCTCACATGACACCTTCAATTATCCATCGTTCAAAATGCAATGGCAAAAACAAAAGAAAGGGGAAATAAGGGAATACAAGGAATAAACAGGAAGGATCTTTCCAGTACCATTTGTCCCTTTGGAGCCCTCCCTCCAGGTGGCTGCTCTCCCCCAAATACATCTGGGATCTACGAGGGCCCCAAGATGCAACTATCATGGATGCTTATTGGTGAACAGCACACATGATTTGCATCGTGCGGTGACAGACGATCTAGATTTTGAGGTAGTGGAATTGTTTACATGATGCCATGGAGACTGCAGGGCGAAGTCTATCATATCCTGCACCTGGGTCATGCCAGCTAAGCGGGTGGAACCATTGGCTCCTCTGGTCCTGGTCCAACTTGATATACATGTGGACCCTGACATTTGTAACCTTCGTAATGTATTTGTGTGTGGCTGACTGGGAAATGCCACACAGATCACTGCTGCTGCCCTGAAACAAACCACTCGCATTGAAATCCAGTGTCGGTGATTTTAAGGCCAAGGGCAGTGGGCGTCCTCCCATTTCATGTGGTGCGAGATCTTTCAGTACATGGCAAAGGTGGTCCACTGTCCCCAGAGACAGGCACAGTCTTTTCCAACACTGTGGTTCCGACATCTGAAGATAGGAGGAACGATGTTGGAAACCCTTTACCGGGACAGTCTACAATGGGGCTGTTCTCTCTATGGTGCTTGTTGGATCTCTTATTTTTCATCCAAAAATAAGGTACTCAGTCCAGTTGTAGAGATGTCCAAAACACACTTTGAAACTAAGAATTCACTTGCATAGAACTGAATCAAAACTTAAATCTGAACTTGTCCGAATACAGCGAAAATTCTTAAAACATTAACAGAAGAAAGGGTAAAGAAAATAGTTCAAAAGTTAAAATAATTTCTACAGATGACTCAAAAATTCCAGAAGGCTAGAATTCTTCTGAAAAGTTAATCATACGATCATATTCTTAAAGAGCTCCTTGGGGCGGAATTCTCTGCACCCGGGAAAAATCGGGAGGGCAGTCGTGATCTCGGCCGAGTTTCACGGCGGCCTCGGAGGCCGCTCCTCGCCCCCTATTCTCCCCTCCCAGCGGGGCTAGGAGCGGCGCCCCGTAACTCTCGGCCGCGGGGGCGTCGCGCCGAGAATGGCGCGGCCGGCTCACCTAATGACGTCAGCCGCGCAAGCGCAGGTTGGCCGGCTCCAACCCGCGCATGCGCGGCTGACGTCACGACGCTGACAGCTCAAACCCGCGCATGCACGGTGGCCGTCTTTCCCCTCAGTCGCCCTGCAAGACGTGGCAGCTTGATCTTGCGGGGCGGCGGAGGGGAAATAGTGCATCCGATTGAGACGCCGGCCCGACGATGGGTGGGCACCGATCGCGGGCCTGTCCCCTCCCGAGTACAGTCGTGGTGCTCATTCCCCACCAGGCCCCCTACAAGCCCCAAACGGGCATCTCCACACCCATTTCACGACGACAGCGACCAGGTGTGGTTGCCGCCATCGTGAAACGGTTGCGAATGGCAGGCCGCTCGGCCCATCCGGGTCGGATATCGCCGGTCGCCGTGAAAAAGCCGATTCTTCCGAGCAGGTGGGGGGGAGAGGAGAGAATCGCAGGGGGGCGTGAAATTTGTCGGGGGGCCCTCCCGCGATTCTCCCATGCGACGTGGGGAGCGGAGAATCGTACCCCTTATCTTTAGTTCAGTCCGTTATTCATTTCTCATTAGTTTTTCCTCTCAGCTGAGACCCTCCCAGATTTGTTAAGAAAGGTGTTGATCATTCAACAGAGGATTAGTTAATTAGACATTAATCACTTACTCAAGATTAATTAATATTTTTCTAGCACTATTGTTTCCCATGTGCTTTCTCATGGTCTAAACATTTGCATCATGACTAGTCTCTTGCCTTACTATGTTACTAGATTGTTGCAATTATGCTGAATGTGCCTTCATATTATTTCTTTAGGTGAGTCTTATACATTCTTTGAAACATTGTTAGAAATGACCTAAAGGGTTTAATAGTGCACTCATTTTTTTATAACTTTGATTAAACCTTTTGCAGACTAAATATTTACATGAATCATTTTATTTATCAATATGTATTTAGTTGACTTCTTAAAGGACCACAAACAATTAATAAATCCAACAGTGCTGTCCCCTGTAGAAGTAATGGCATATTTCCCCCCTCCTCAGCAGGGCTTTGGTCCTGGCCATGTGTAGTGGCATGTTTCTGCCTCTGCTCCTGCTCTATCATTCTGCGTACAAATGCCAACTCGACAGTCTCCATGATTCTCCAGAATTATCCTCTGAAAAGAGAAGAAATTAAAAGTGAGCGGTGAGGATTCCTGAGAAAGCCCTGAATCTCAGCCCTCCACTCCTCTGGAACCTCCACCATGTGCTTCCCCCTCAGTGAGTGTCTCTCCATTAAGCCTTACACCCTCACACTGACATATCCCCACACCTATCCCTCTCAACGCCACCCTGGCTTTCGAGAGTCTCATTGTCGTATTTCTCCTGGCCATTCCCCAACCCACTCCCCTGCAAACCCATTGCCAGGGTTATTGAGTGGATGAATGGGACCTGCATCTGCATCCTCATAGCCCTCAAAGAAGGCCCCTGTCATGACATGCCAGGGTGAATGATGAGGGACTCCATCATGAAGCATTGCTTTGGGGTTAACATCAGTGTATCCTTTATCCTATGTGATGTAAACTCTTGTATGAACAATACTTGGGGCTCCAATTGATTGTGCTTGGGACTCCAACTATTTCAAATGAACAAAATGAACTAAATTAAATAAACTGAAGGACAAATGAAAAGGGGCAGTTCCTTAAAGGAATACTGCCTTAAACAAAAACAACTCACAAATGAAGCTGAAAACATCAAACTAAAATTTTATTTAAAAGGTTAATAAAGTACCTCAGACCCTGTGGGGCCCAGTGGGCATGGAATGCCTCAATGTTGCCCGTGGACATATCGTGCTCCCTCTCCAAGAACACCGAGCTGCAAATATGACTGCGGTAGGTTGAGATGCGAGCAGTTGCTGTAATGCCCCCTCTGTTTATATAACCCGCCAATACCCATTTTCTGAACTTATGCATCAAGAATGGTCATTCGTGAAGAGCCCAGAAGGATGTCCGTGGAGCTCAATTTTACCAGTTCTTGAGTCCAGAAATGGAACCACTAACTTTGCTCTGTCCCTTTTTAAGTAACTGTTTCAGGCAGAAGAAGACGTAGTATCTCCTTGATAGATTTCTAATAACCCTGAATCCCATTAATTTAAGTTTCTTGCCAATATTCTGTTCTATTTACTTACAACTCTTATAATCAGAAGGTCCCTCCTTCTTTTGCTGTATTGTTGCGTTTTTGTAAATTTGTAAATATGACCCATTATTCTCCAAAATTTGTGCATAGCAGAGCATTCTATCAGCTGGTCATGACATTCCATACATTAAAGCATGTCTACCGTATTATCTCATAACCTTCGCTTTTGCAAAGAAAAGATCTGTAGCGGAATTCTCCGACAGCGGGATCCTCTGGTCTGTCGGCAGTGCACCCACACCCATGGGTTTCCCGACGGCATGGGAAGCCACAATGGGACACCACATTGGTCGGCTGCGCGAATGGAGAATCCCGCTGCCGGCGTTGCACAGGAAAACACAGCTGGTGGACTGGAGAATCCTGCCCCTGGGATTTAGCCAACCTTTCCACATACATGATTCTCTTAAGTTCTGGGATCAGCAAGTGGTTCTTCTTCCTGCCCTTTTCCAGAACTGAGTATCCTCTCTGGAAGAGGGAGGTTAAAACTGAACTTTATAGTCTAGACGTCATCTCATCAGGACCAAATTTATATGATGGATCCATTGTTATGTTTCCAACTGTTCTGTTCATTTTTCTTACGCTTTGGGAATGTGTGCTATATCTCATAACTTTCCCAATATTAGATCACAACTGCTATTTCAACGCCTGCTCGTCGAGTTTAATCAGGTGCTTCTGAATTTGAGTGCCATGATATTCATCATTTGGACATAATTCCTTCCTTTAAATCATTTACAAGATTTGTCAACAACAGCAGCACAACACTAAAACACACTGTTTGTTATGTTATTGCAAGTAACATAAGCTGCCATTTGATGTAGGCTCTGCTGAAAGATGCTCCAGATTTGGAGATAAGTTTAATGTATTTATTGAATGATTAAAATGAGTTCGACACTCTACTAATCTGCCTCTAGTAACTCAGTCTATTCTGCGAACTATACAAGCTTGCTCTCGACCATGTGCTAGGGTGTAATGTTGCTGATAATCAACCCTGGTTTCTGCCGGTGGAAGGGGCAGAGCCTCTGTCCCTTGCCCTTTTTATATGGGTCGTGTCGTGCCCCCTTGTGGTAATGCCACCTCTGGGTGTCCTGATTATCCATTGGTTGTGTCCTGTTCTAATGACCCATTGGTTGCATGTCATGACATCTCTGGTGCTCCCTCTAGTGGTTACTTAGTTGTAGTGTGTTTACATTAACCCTTTGTGTTTATACAGTGATGCAGATCACTACACACACAACATTCCACAACATTATCCGTAAATCCAAAAACTGAAACATTCAAAAAGCCCACTTTTTTTTTAACCTCATTAAGCTTCAGCACGGGACGTCGCTGACCCGAGTCTACATGAACCTCACCAATCACCACCTGACCTTTAGCATGGAAAGTCTGCACTGTTTACCTTACATCCCCTCTCCCACAAGCAGAATCACAGTTGGCGCCACAGTAGGAAATTGTTCCAGGTACCCTGTACTCATTATTCAGTAGTACACCTTATCCTTCTAGCCATTTTATTTATTTTAGATGATAACTAGCCTCGGCTTTGGCCATTTTAACGTACGTAGGCACAGTCCCATGTCCAGTATCCGAAAACCAAAATTATTGGATAATAGAAAGGCAATCAGCAATGAAAGTTTTGGTACAGCTTTGCAGCAGCTGACAACCAAATTGTCACCGACCCATTCACTATTTTAATTCAATCAAAAGCAAAATATTGAGAATGTTTGGAATTTTAAATAAAAATGGAAAATATTGGAAATGCTCAGCAGGCCTGGCAGCGTCTGTGAAGAGAGAAGCAGAGTTAGCGGCTGGATTCTCCGGTCGCCGACAGCAAATTCCCATTCGGTGACGGGCCGGAGAATCCCGACAGAATCAGGTACGGCGCCAGTTCCGCGATGCTCCTCCCCCTCCAAAGTGGTGTATTCACAGAGTGCGCCACGTATCTATGGCCTCAGGCCATTGCCTGAGGCCCACACCCCCCGATGCTCCGTCCCCGACCTGCCGAGTTCCCGACGGTCTAGGACAGCACGGTAGCATGGTGGTTAGCATAAATGCTTCACAGCTCCAGGGTCCCAGGTTCGATTCCCGGCTGGGTCACTGTCTGTGTGGAGTCAGCACATCCTCCCTGTGTGTGCGTGGGTTTCCTCCGGGTGCTCCGGTTTCCTCCCACAGTCCAAAGATGTGCGGGTTAGGTGGATTGGCCATGCTAAATTGCCCATAGTGTCCTAAAAAGTAAGGTTAAGGGGGTGTTGTTGGGTTACGGGTATAGGGGGGATACGTGGGTTTGAGTCGGGTGATCATGGCTCGGCACAACATCGAGGGCCGAAGGGCCTGTTCTGTGCTGTACTATTCTAAAAAAAAAAGGACACGTGGGGTCTCATTTCTCAGTGCCACCTCCATGACCGCATGCCATTTCCATGAACACTCACCCAGCACTCACTCTAGGCAAACCTCAGGAGCCTTGTGGAAGAATATTGAACTTTTAACAATGTTAAAAAACAATGAACTCTGATTCGTACCTACTTCATACCGAAAAACAAATCCTCATTCACGAAACCCATTCAAAAATGTAAAATTTCATCACGTGGTCAATCTGCTGTAAAAACAAACAAGCTTCTCTTCACTAAACATGTCAAAGATAGGGTGTTTAATAGCCTCTTAAAGCTAAATGTGTTAAGTGAGATAAGTGGTCCAACAATACTAATTTCAAATGATTCTGCCAAGTTCACATTTCTTGCCTGTGAGATTTTCACCCTGCTGGTGAAAATAGGATCGACCGGAAATGGGGGCAGGACTTCTGCATCCAACTCCTGCCCCCGTTTTTAACGGTGTTTGGAATCAACCAAACACCATGAAAATCCAGGCCATTAACTCTGTTCCTTGTTCCACTTATAATCTTTTTTTTTTAAATTTAGAGTACCCAATTCATTTTTCCAATTAAGGGACAATTTAGCGTGGCCTGCACTTATCCTGCACAGCTTTGGGTTGTGGGGGTGAAACCCACACAAACACGGGGAGAATGTGCAAACTCCACACGGACAGGGGCCCAGAGCCGGGATCGAACCTGGGACCTCGGCGCCGTGAGGCTGCAGTGTTACCCACTGCGCTACCATGCTGCCCTTTTGTTCCACTTATACTGCTAGATGTGCAGAGCATTTCCTGGTTTTATTGTAGGTCACTCTCATCTATACCATGGGCTCAGATGTCATGTGGGATAGTGTCAAACTGGAAATCCAGTTGAATAACATCAATTATCTCCCCATGATGCCTGTAGCCTCCTCAAAGATTTTGATAATTGGTCAAGCGTGACCTTCCACTCAAGATGTGCTACAGGAAATCACCGAAGTTCCTTCAACAGTACCTTCGAAAACCATGAACTGGATAACTTGTAAGGCAGCAGATACGGGAACACCACCACCATAAACTCCCCTTCAAACTATATACTATTCTGACTTGGAACAATATCGCTGTTCCCTCACTGTCATTGGGTCAAAACCTTGGACATCCATTTCTCACCGCGCTGTGAGTATATATTTTCTTGTTTATTCATGGGATGTGAGTGTTTCTGGTTAGGCCATGGCAACTTAGTTACATATGTTTATCACCGGACAGAACTAATAAGGGGCCACATTGCCATTCAGCCCATCGTGTCTGCATTAGCTCCCAAAAGAGCTACCCAGCTCGTCCCATTCTCCAGCACTATTGCCGTAGCCCTCTAAAGTAAATCCTTTCAAATATGTATCCAGCTCTCTTTCAAAACTTCCTATGGAATCCACCTCCACCATTCTCCCAGGCAGCACATTGCAAATCCAAACAACTCTGAGTAAAGAATTTTCTGCTCATCTCAATCCTACCTCTCTTGCTGACCATCTGCCCGTGCCTGCGTGGGTTTCCCCCGACTGCTCTGCTTTGAGTGGATTGATCATGTTAAATTGCCCCTTAATGCCCAAAGATGTGTAGGTTAGATGGGGTTATGGGGTTACGGGGATAGGGAGGGGGAGTGGACCTGGGTAGGATGTTCTTTCAAGGGTCAGTTCAGACTCGATGGACTGAATGGCCTCCTTCAGCACTGTAGCCATCCTATGGTTCAAGCTCTACAGCTGCATTGATGTTATCTTACAAACCCCCTTACACATTTCCTTTGCACAATGTGTTTAAAGCTGGTGAAGAAATGTCCATCTCAAGTATTTTTTTTTTTTTTTTTCTTTTTTTTAAATTTTAGAGTACCCAATCATTTTTCCAATTAAGGGGCAATTTAGCGTGGCCAATCCACCTAGCTTGCACGTTTTTGGGTTGTGGGGGCGAAACCCACGCAGACACGGGGAGAATGTGCAAACTCCACACGGACAGTGACCCAGAGCCGGGATCGAACCTGGGACCTCAGCGCCATGAGGCGGTTGTGCTAACCACTAGGCCACCGTGCTGCCCGTCCATCTCAAGTATAACATCAACCATCAAAATTCAAGAACGATGAAGAAAGCTCTTGGTTGATGTATGAAAGAAACCCAGAAATGCAAAGAAGTGAAGCCAGATCCAGTAAAATCCAAATAATACACAGAATAACACGCAGCAGGTGGGACCCAATGAACAAATTGAATAAAATGGTGGGAGGTGGGGCGCCGGGGTGAGGGGGGTGGGGGGCGGTGGCATGGTGATAATGTCAATGCAATCCAGAGAGCCATATTAATAGTCCGGGGACATGGGTTCAAAATCCACACTGTAAATTGAATTCAATTGATAAATCAGGAATATATGCTGGTTTTAATAAAACCAACTATCATTGAGTATTTAAAATCTCGTTCACTGATGTCTTTTAAAGACGGAAATCTGCCATCCTACCTGGTCTGGCCTATATATGACCCCAGACTGACAGCAATGTGGTTGACTCTTAACTGCCCTTTGAAATAGCCTAGAACATAGAACATAGAACATAGAACGATACAGCGCAGTACAGGCCCTTCGGCCCTCGATGTTGCACCGACATGGAAAAAATCTAAAGGCCATCTAACCTACACTATGCCCTTATCATCCATATGCTTATCCAATAAATTTTTAAATGCCCTCAATGTTGGCGAGTTCACTACTGTTGCAGGTAGGGCATTCCACGGCCTCACCACTCTTTGCGTAAAAAACCCACCTCTGACCTCTGTCCTATATCTATTACCCCTCAATTTAAGGCTATGTCCCCTCGTGCTAGCCACCTCCATCCGCGGGAGAAGGCTCTCGCTGTCCACCCTATCTAACCCTCTGATCATTTTGTATGCCTCTATTAAGTCACCTCTTAACCTTCTTCTCTCTAACGAAAACAACCTCAAGTCCATCAGCCTTTCCTCATAAGATTTTCCCTCCATACCAGGCAACATCCTGGTAAATCTCCTCTGCACCCGTTCCAAAGCTTCCACGTCCTTCCTATAATGAGGCGACCAGAACTGTACGCAATACTCCAAATGCGGCCGTACTAGAGTTTTGTACAACTGCAACATGACCTCATGGCTCCGGAACTCAATCCCTCTACCAATAAAGGCCAACACACCATAGGCCTTCTTCACAACCCTATCAACCTGGGTGGCAACTTTCAGGGATCTATGTACATGGACACCGAGATCCCTCTGCTCATCCACACTACCAAGAATTTTACCATTAGCCAAATATTCCGCATTTCTGTTATTCTTTCCAAAGTGAATCACCTCACACTTCTCCACATTAAACTCCATTTGCCACCTCTCAGCCCAGCTCTGCAGCTTATCTATGTCCCTCTGTAACCTGCAACATCCTTCCGCACTGTCTACAACTCCACCGACTTTAGTGTCGTCTGCAAATTTACTCACCCATCCTTCTGCGCCCTCCTCTAGGTCATTTATAAAAATGACAAACAGCAACGGCCCCAGAACAGATCCTTGTGGTACGCCACTCGTAACTGAACTCCATTCTGAACATTTCCCATCAACTACCACTCTCTGTCTTCTTTCAACTAGCCAATTTCTGATCCACATCTCTAAATCACCCTCAATCCCCAGCCTCCGTATTTTCTGCAATAGACGACCGTGGGGAACCTTATCAAACGCTTTACTGAAATCCATATACACCACATCAACTGCTCTACCCTCGTCTACCTGTTCAGTCACCTTCTCAAAGAACTCGATAAGGTTTGTGAGGCATGACCTACCCTTCACAAAACCATGCTGACTGTCCCTAATCATATTATTCCTATCTAGATGATTATAAATTGTATCTTTTATAATCCTCTCCAAGACTTTACCCACCACAGACGTTAGGCTCACCGGCCTATAGTTACCGGGGTTATCTCTACGCCCCTTCTTGAACAAAGGGACCACATTTGCTATCCTCCAGTCCTCTGGCACTATTCCTGTAGCCAATGATGACCTAAAAATCAAAGCCAAAGGCTCAGCAATCTCTTCCCTGGCTTCCCAGAGAATCCTAGGATAAATCCCATCCGGCCCCGGGGACTTATCTATTTTCACCTTGTCCAGAATTGCCAACACTTCTTCCCTACGCACCTCAATGCCATCTATTCTAATAGCCTGGGTCTCAGCATTCTCCTCCACAATATTATCTTTTTCTTGAGTGAATACTGACGAAAAGTATTCATTTAGTATCTCGCTTATCTCCTCAGCCTCCACACACAACTTCCCACCACTGTCCTTGACTGGCCCTACTCTTACCCTAGTCATTCTTTTATTCCTGACATACCTATAGAAAGCTTTTGGGTTTTCCTTGATCCTACCTGCCAAAGACTTCTCATGTCCCCTCCTTGCTCGTCTCAGCTCTCTCTTTAGATCCTTCCTCGCTTCCTTGTAACTATCAAGCGCCCCAACTGAAACTTCATGCCTCATCTTCACATAGGCCTCCTTCTTCCTCTTAACAAGTGATTCCACTTCTTTGGTAAACCACGGTTCCCTCGCTCGACCCCTTCCTCCCTGCCTGACTGGTACGTACTTATCAAGAACATGCAATAGCTGTTCCTTGAACAAGCTCCACATATCCAGTGTGCCCAACCCTTGCAGCCTACTTCTCCAACCAACACATCCTAAGTCATGTCTAATGGCATCAAATTGCCCTAGCTGGCCACTCAAGGGCAATTAGGGATGGGCAACAAATGATGACCTTGTCAGCGATACCAACATCCCATGAAAGAATAAACAAAAACTCAGTCATATGTAAAGGGACTCTCAAACATCTCACACAAATTTACAACAAAATGATGATATCCTTGTGAAAAGCACTTTGGAAGAGGTAATCTCCTGAACATACTGGTGCACATTTTAATGGGAAATGGTTGGCTTTGCATCCAATCCTATCAAATGTCCATCAGAAAAGTCTAACCTTGCATTCGTGAGGCTGTGTAATAAATTGCTCTAATAAATTGGCCCCAAATCGCTCCTCGCAAAATTTAGCTCCGAGTTAATTGAAAATCTATATGAGGCCAAAGCAGCAGAGCAGGGTGTCCTATATCCTAACCCCTCTAGAATATCAAATGGAACTAAAGATATGGGAAGTAACAAACAAAACATGAAGATTAACATTCACTGATATATTTCTCAATCTCTCGCTTGTGTGGACAGCAAATAATACTAAATTAGGATATTCAGTGGAATCTGAAGCCATAGTGCAGGAGTCATAGAATAAATTCAACAAAATATTCAAGTAGGACAATGGGGGACGAGATGTAATGGCGACAATTGTAAAATACAGGATTTAGGAAGGAAAAATAGGAACTGTAGCATAAGGGTCAGGCACATTTGAGGGTTAACGTGGGACTGAGTACAGTGCCACCAACATAGTGATGTAAGAGAGTATATGGCCCTCACCGAGTGGTCAATGTAGTGTTGGACAGAGCTGTGTGTAGGTGCAAGCATGGAGACCAGTTCTTAGCTTAGACTTTACTGTGCCATTGTATATTTTTTCTAGCAGTTAATAAATAATTATTTGTTTTCAAGGAGCAGTTAGATATAGCACTTAGGGCAAAGGGGATCAAAGGATATGGGGGAAAAGCAGGATTAGGTATTGAGTTGGATGATCAGCCACGATCATAATAATGGAAGAGCAGGCTCGAAGAGCCGAATGGCTTCACCTTGCTCCTGTTTTCTATGTTTCCATGTTCTCTAAGTTGACAAATAATTTAAAAGATCGTCCAAACTATGCCAAACACTTTTTCAACAGGAACCTATCGCACACAATGAATAACACTGAAATAAGTCAGGATGAATCTGAAAGTGACCGAGGTATCTTGGTAAATGCAATGTTCAACTTATTGAACTGCAGCAGGACAGCGATCAATAACGCCAATAGCGTGTTAAACTGCACTTAGTTAAAGCAGCAGTATAAAGGAATTAGTAATTGAACCACACAGGGCCCTGTTCAGAAGGTATTATGTCCAATTTTTACTGCCAAGACAGAAATAAGAAATGCAAGTTCTGCAGGCAAACCAGAGGCAGGGAATAACCATAAGGATGATCGCGGTGACAAAGAGGTGAGTTATGAGGGAAGTTGAGTGTCATGACCACTGAACTGTACAAGATGATATTGTTTTGAAATGTACCTTCAACTCAAAAGGCATCAGAGGAATCCAGATGAGTCCCTCAGCATGGAGACATGCCCATGTGTTCCAGTAAGCATGGAGGGAGAGACTCACACAGAAACCTATTGGAGTTTGACAATTTTTGGTCTGGAATAATTACCTTAATGTGTTTGAGGAAACTATATTTTGAAAGAATGTCTGAAAACGACTCTTAAGGGTTTGTACCAGTTATAAGGGGATCAATTATAATTTTTGGAGAATTGGAAATACTAGCCCTCGTGACCTGGTAATATTTGACCTTGAAGCAGTAAAAACAGGAAAGAAGTTAAAACACAGAGGCCATGTTGCACACAGATAGAAAGTGGAGAGGGGAGAGCTGGATTCCCGAGCAGTTGGAAAATGTTGTTTCGGACTGCTGCCGCGTTCACTTCTGAAATATTCATTGCCGATAATCAGCCATACCATATGAAGATAAAGGCAGTTCTTGTGGATCCACTCTAAAACGACTGATGGGAGCTGAGAGTTTAGAATGCTACCACCCATGAAAGACCCCCTAAATAAAGTGACCCCCTCAGACGCTCCATAAATAAAGAGGAGAACCCTCCAAATAAAGCAACCCTCCCACAGACCCCACCACCACAAGAGAGGCCCCCTTCAGGAAACTCCCCAGAAGAGACCCCTCTATCTGGAAGCGAAAGAACAATCCAGATAAAGGCAGTGAAAATAATCACTGCTGTAACATTCACCTGGGCAAACACCTGCTGTCTCAGGCACAGGGAGCAGCACCTCTCAATTCCTGGAAAGAGAAAACCAGTCAGCTGGGTTTAAACCCTTCAGATGTTTGATCTGCAAGCCATTCATTAATTTCACTTTGATATTGATTTTACTCGACTGTGATTGGTAATTCTACACAATCCCAGGTGTCAGCATTGTTCCATTCATCTCCCTTCACGGTTGTATAACGTTGAAGTGGTCAGCTCTGAAACTAATTGCAACGTAGTGCTCACTTAGTACTAGGGTTTGGATGGGGCAGAATTTGTAAGGTGTATACAGGAAGCCTTCTTGATGCAATATGAGATATACCAGCTAGGAAAGGGGCAATACTGGATCTGGTATTGGGGAATGAGCCTGGACAGGTGGTTGAGGTTTCATAGAATCATAAAATCATAGAATTTACAGTGCAGAAGGAGGCCATTTAGCCCATCGAGTCTGCCCCTGTCCTTAGAAAGAGCACCCCACTTAAGCCCGCAACCCCACTCAACCCTTTTGGACACTAAGGGCAATTTAGCATGGCCAATCCACCTAACCTGCACATCTTTGGTTTCAGTAGGGGAACATCTTGGGAGTACTGACCACAATTCTGTATGATTTAACGTTCTTTTGGATAGGGATGAGGGTAACCCTCGTGTTAAGGTGCTAAACTGGGGAAAGGCAAATTACATTGACAGTAGACACAGTAAGAAGTCTTACAACACCAGGTTAAAGTCCAACAGGTTTGTTTCAAACACGAGCTTTCGGAGCACGGCTCCTTCTTCAGGTGAATGGAAAGGCTTGTTCCAGAAATGTTTATATAGACACAGTCAGAGATGCCCCGGAATGCGAGCACCTGCAGGCAATCAAATCATCAAAGATGCAGAGAGAGAGGTAACTCCAGGTTAAAGAGGTGTGAATTGTCCCAAGCCAGTTCAGTCGGTAGGCCTCTGCAAGTCCAGGCTTGTTGGTGGGGGCCGAATGTAATGCGACATGAATCCCAGATCCCGGTTGAGTCCGCATTCATGCGTGCGGAACTTAGCTATAAGTTTTTGCTCAGCAATTTTGCGTTGTCGCGTCTCCTGAAGGCCTCCTTGTAGAATGCTGACCCGGAGATCAGAGGCTGAATGTCCTTGACTGCTGAAGTGTTCCCCAACTGGAAGGGAACAGTCCTGCCTGTTGATAGTCGCACGATGCCCGTTTATTCGTTGTCGCATTACATTCGGCCCCCACCAACAAGCCTGGACTTGCAGAGGCCTACCGACTGAACTGGCTTGGGACAATTCACACCTCTTTAACCTGGAGTTACCTCTCTCTCTGCATCTTTGATGATTTGATTGCCTGCAGGTGCTCGCATTCCGGGGCATCTCTGACTGTGTCTATATAAACATTTCTGGAACAAGCCTTTCCATTCACCTGAAGAAGGAGCCGTGCTCCGAAAGCTCGTGTTTGAAACAAACCTGTTGGACTTTAACCTGGTGTTGTAAGACTTCTTACTGTGCTCACCCCAGTCCAACGCCGGCATCTCCACATCATGACAGTAGACAGGAATTGAAGAATTTGGATTGGGTGCGGCTGTTGGATAATAAATCAACATCAGTCATGTGGGAGTCTTTCAAGCGCCAGTTGATTAGGATTCAGGAAAGTCACGTTCCTGAGAGAATGAAGGATAAGTATGGGAAGTTTAGGGAGCCTTGGATAAGGAGGGATATTGTGACCCTCGTCAAAAAAAGAGCCTTTTGAACTGTCTAGAATGCTGGGGACAATCAAGACCCTTGAGTTGTATAAAGAAAGTAGGAAGGTACTGAAGTGGGAAATTAGGAAGGCTAGGGGGGGTCATGGAAAGTCCTTGGCAAGTAGGATTAAGGTGAATCCCAAAGCTTTTTATTCATATGTAAAAAGCAAGAGGGTGGCCAGGGAAAGGATTGGACCACTTAAGGACAATAGGGGGAATCTATGTGTTGAGCCAGAGGAAATGGGTGAGGTACTAAATGAGTACTTTGCATCAGTGTTCACTAAAGAAAGGAACTTTGTGGAAGATGATTCTTGGGTAGGTATGTGGACAGCCGGGATCATGTTAATATCGAAAAGCAGTAGGTATTGGGTCCTTTAAAAGATATTAAGGTAGATAAGTCTCCTGGGCCGAATGGGATTTACCCCAGAATACTGGAGAAGCAAGAAAGGAAATTGCTGGGGCCTTGACTGACATCTTTATATCCTCACTGATTACAGGCGAGATCCCAGAGGACTGGAGAATAGCTAATGTGGTACCGCGTGTTTAAGAAAGCTAGCAGGGGTAATCCTGTAATCTATAGGCCGGTGAGCCTCACATCAGTAGTAGCTAAATTATTGGAGAGAATACTCAGGGACAGGGTTGATACCCATTTGGAAACAAATCGACTCATAAGCGATAGACATCATGGTTTTGTGAAGGGGAGGTCATGCCTCACTAACTTGATCAAGTTTTTTGAGGCGATGACAAAGATGATTGATCAGCAGTGGGCAGTGGATATTGTTTACGTGGACTTCAGTAAAGCAGACTGGTACAAAAGGTGAAGTCAGACGGAATCAGAGGCGGGGTGGTAAGATGGATACAGAACTGGCTCGGTCACAGAAGGCAAAGGGTAGCATAGAAGGGTGTTTTTCTGAATGGAAGGTTGTGACCAGTGGTGTTCCACAGGGATCTGTGCTTGGACCTCTGTTGTATGTAGTGGACATAAACAATTTAGAGGAAAATGTAGCCGGTCTGATTAGTAAGTTCGCCGATGACACCAAGGTTGGTGGAGTGGCAGGTAGTGTTGAAGATTGTTAGTGCTCTTTGGGGGGGGTTTAAACTAATTCAGCAGGGGCATGGGAACCTGGATTGTAGTTTTGGGGTACGGGAGATTGAGAGTATAGAGGTCAGGAGCACAGATTTGACTTCGCAGGAGGGTGTCAGTGTTCAGGTAGGTGGTTTGAAGTGTGTCTACTTCAATGCCAAGGTAGGGGAACTGGCAGCATGGGTTGGTACCTGGGACTTCGATGTTGTGGCCATTTCAGAGACATGGATAGAGCAGGGACAGGAATGGTTGTTGCAGGTTCCGGGGTTTAGGTGTTTTAGTAAGCTCAGAGAAGGGGGCAAAAGAGGGGGAGGTGTGGCGCTGCTAGTCAAGGACAGTATTACGGTGGTGGAAAGGATGCTAGATGGGGACTCTTCTTCCGAGGTAGTATGGGCTGAGGTTAGAAACAGGAAAGGAGAGGTCACCCTGTTGGGAGTTTTCTATAGGCCACCTAATAGTTCTAGGGATGTAGAGGAAAGGATGGCGAAGATGATTCTGGAAAAGAGCGAAAGTAACAGGGTAGTTGTTATGGGAGAATTTAACTTTCCAAATATTGACTGGAAAAGATATAGTTCGAGTACATTAGATGGGTCGTTCTTTGTACAATGTGTGCAGGAGCGTTTCCTGACACAATATGTTGACAGGCCAACAAGAGGCGAGGCCACATTGGATTTGGTTTTGGGTAATGAACCAGGCCAGGTGTTAGCTCTGGAGGTAGGTGAGCACTTTGGAAACGGTGACCACAATTCGGTGACCTTTACGTTAGTGATGGAAAGGGATAAGTATACCCCGCAGGGCAAGTTATAGCTGGGGGAAGGGCAATTATGATGCCATGAGACATGACTTAGGATGTGTAGGTTGGAGAAGTAGGCTGCAAGGGTTGGGCACACTGGATATGTGGAGCTTGTTCAAGGAACAGCTATTGCATGTCCTTGATAAGTATGTACCAGTCAGGCAGGGAGGAAGGGGTCGAGCGAGGGAACCGTGGTTTACCAAAGAAGTGGAATCTCTTGTTAAGAGGAAGAAGGAGGCCTATGTGAAGATGAGGCGTGAAGTTTCAGTTGGGGCGCTTGATAGTTACAAGGAAGCGAGGAAGGATCTAAAGAGAGAGCTAAGACGAGCAAGGAGGGGACATGAGAAGTCTTTGGCAGGTAGGATCAAGGAAAACCCAAAAGCTTTCTATAGGTATGTCAGGAATAAAAGAATGACTAGGGTAAGAGTAGGGCCAGTCAAGGACAGTGGTGGGAAGTTGTGTGTGGAGGCTGAGGAGATAAGCGAGATACTAAATGAATACTTTTCGTCAGTATTCACTCAGGAAAAAGATAATGTTGTGGAGGAGAATGCTGAGACCCAGGCTATTAGAATAGATGGCATTGAGGTGCGTAGGGAAGAAGTGTTGGCAATTCTGGACAAGGTGAAAATAGATAAGTCCCCGAGGCCTGATGGGATTTATCCTAGGATTCTCTGGGAAGCCAGGGAAGAGATTGCTGAGCCTTTGGCTTTGATTTTTATGTCATCATTGGCTACAGGAATAGTGCCAGAGGACTGGAGGATAGCAAATGTGGTCCCTTTGTTCAAGAAGGGGAGTAGAGATAACCCCGGTAACTATAGGCCGGTGAGCCTCACGTCTGTTGTGGGTAAAGTCTTGGAGAGGATTATAAGAGATACGATTTATAATCATCTAGATAGAAATAATATGATTAGGGATAGTCAGCATGGTTTTGTGAAGGGTAGGTCATGCCTCACAAACCTTATCGAGTTCTTTGAGAAGGTGACTGAACAGGTAGACGAGGGTAGAGCAGTTGATGTGGTGTATATGGATTTCAGTAAAGCTTTTGATAAGGTTCCCCACGGTCGTCTATTGCAGAAAATACGGAGGCTGGGGTTTGAGGGTGATTTAGAGATGTGGATCAGAAATTGGCTAGTTGAAAGAAGACAGAGGGTGGTGGTTGATGGCAAATGTTCAGAATGGAGTTCAGTTACGAGTGGCGTACCACAAGGATCTGTTCTGGGGCCGTTGCTGTTTGTCATTTTTATAAATGACCTAGAGGAGGGCACAGAAGGTTGGGTGAGTAAATTTGCAGACGACACTAAAGTCGGTGGAGTTGTAGACAGTGTGGAAGGATGTTGCAGGTTACAGAGGGACATAGATAAGCTGCAGAGCTGGGCTGAGAGGTGGCAAATGGAGTTTAATGTAGAGAAGTGTGAGGTGATTCACTTTGGAAAGAATAACAGGAATGCGGAATATTTGGCTAATGGTAAAATTATTAGCAGTGTGGATGAGCAGAGGGATCTCGGTGTCCATGTACATAGATCCCTGAAAGTTGCCACCCAGGTGAAATGAAATGAATGAAAATCGCTTATTGTCACGAGTAGGCTTCAATGAAGTTACTGTGAAAAGCCCCTAGTTGCCACATTCCGGCGCCTGTCCGGGGAGGCTGATACGGGAATCGAACCGGGCTGCTGGCCTGCTTGGTCTGCTTTAAAAGCCAGCGATTTAGCTGAGTGAGCTAAACCAGGTTGATAGGGTTGTGAAGAAGGCCTATGGTGTGTTGGCCTTTATTGGTAGAGAGATTGAGTTCCAGAGCCATGAGGTCATGTTGCAGCTGTACAAAACTCTGGTACAGCCGCATTTGGAGTATTGCGTACAGTTCTGGTCGCCTCATTATAGGAAGGACGTGGAAGCTTTGGAACGGGTGCAGAGGAGATTTACTAGGATGTTGCCTGGTATGGAGGGAAAATCTTATGAGGAAAGGCTGATGGACTTGAGGTTGTTTTCGTTAGAGAGAAGAAGGTTAAGAGGTGACTTAATAGAGGCATACACGATGATCAGAGGGTTAGATAGGGTGGACAGTGAGAGCCTTCTCCCGTGGATGGAGGTGGCTAGCACGAGGGGACATAGCCTTAAATTGAGGGGTAATAGATATAGGACAGACGTCAGAGGTAGGTTTTTTACGCAAAGAGTGGTGAGGCCGTGGAATGCCCTACCTGCAACAGTAGTGAACTCGCCAACATTGAGGGCATTAAAAAGTTTATTGGATAAGCATTATTGGGGCCTCACGGTAGCATGGTGGTTAGCATCAATGCTTCACAGCTCCAGGGTCCCAGGTTCGATTCCCGGCTGGGTCACTGTCTGTGTGGAGTCTGCACGTTCTCCCCGTGTGTGCGTGGGTTTCCTCCGGGTGCTCCGGTTTCCTCCCACAGTCCAAAGATGTGCGGGTTAGGTGGATTGGCCATGCTAAATTGCCCGTAGTGTAAGGTTAATGGGGGGATTGTTGGGTTATGGGTATACGGGTTACGTGGGTTTAAGTAGGGTGATCATTGTTCGGCACAACATCGAGGGCCGAAGGGCCTGTTCTGTGCTGTACTGTTCTATGTTCTATGTAAGCATATGGATGATAATGGCATAGTGTAGGTTAGATGGCCTTTAGTTTTTGACTTCCCATGTCGGTGCAACATCGTGGGCCGAAGGGCCTGTACTGCGCTGTATCGTTCTATATTCTATGTTCTAATATTTGCCATCTATATTAGCGGAATGTCTGAAAAGACAGAGTAATGCATCCAAGGTGGTTGACAACACAGTTCAGTGGAAATACAAGCTGTGAAGTGGACACAATTAGGCTGCATAAAGATAGAACATAGAACATAGAACAGTACAGCACAGGCGAGGCGATCAACAAGCAGGTGTTACACAACAGAAGTGTATTGAATTAATATTGGTGGCATAGTGAACAAGTGAAGAAGATTATCTCGGATTGCAACAGGATCTTGATCAATTGGGCCAGTGGGCTGCTGAATGGCAGATGGAGTTTAATTTAGATAAATGTGAGCTGATGCATTTAATGATAATAATATTTCTTAGTGTCACAAATAGGCTTACATTAACACTGCAATTAGGTTACTGTGAAAATCCCCTGGTGGCCACACTTGGCTGCTTGTTCAAGTACAGGAAGGGAGAATTCAGAATGTTCAATTCACCGAACAAGCACGTCTTTTGGGACTTGTGGGAGGAAACTGGAGCATCCAGAGGAAACCCACACAGGTAGATTGAATCAGGGGAGGACCTACTCAGTTAATGGGAGGTTTCTGGGGAGAGTTATAGAACAAAGAGATATAGGGTTACAAGTTCATAGCTCCTTGAAAGTGAAGCCACAGGTGGACATGGTGGTGAAGGAGGCAACGTCATGCTTGGTTTCATTGGTCAGAATACTGAATACAGGAGTTGGGATGTCTTGTTGAACAAGACATTAGTAGGGCAACAATTGGATAACTGTGTACAGTTATGGTTAAGTATTGTAGAAAGTATATCATTAAACTAGAAAGAGTGCAGAAAAGATTTAGTAAGATGCGATCGGAACTTGATGGTTTGAGTTATAAGGAGAGGTTGGATAGACTGGGTCTTTTTTCCCTGGAGCATAGGAGGCTTAGGGGTGATCTTATCAAGGTCTATAAACTATTTAGGGGCATAGATAAGTCATCATCTTTTCCCAAAGGTATGTGGGTCTAAAATTGAGGGCATAGGTTTAAGTTGAAACAGGAGAGATACAAAAGGGTACAGAGCAGCAATTTTCACACAGAGGTTGGTGAGTGTCTGGAACGAGCTGCCAGAGGCAATAGTAGAGCCGGGTACAATTTTGTCTTTTAAAAAGCATTTAGACAGTTATATGGGTAAGATGGGTATAGAGGGATATGGGCCAAATGTGGGCAATTGAGACTAGCATAGTTGTTAAAAACTGGGCGACATGGACACGTTGGGCCGAATAACTTGTTTCCATGCTGTAAACCTCTATCTAAGAAGAAGTATAAAGACTAGACAGCATAACTACCATACAGGTCTTGTTCCAGTGACTTGCAGCTAACTCTGATGAAGCTCCAACAGCCAGATCCGCACCTTCACACCTATGGGCAGCATGGTAGCACAAGTGGATATCACTGTGGCTTCACAGCGCTAGGGTCCCAGGTTCAGTTCCTCGCTGGGTAACTGTCTGTGCGGAGTTTGCACATTCTCCTCGTGTCTGCGTGGGTTTCCTCCGGGTGCTCCGGTTTCCTCCCACAGTCCAAAGACATGCAGGTTAGGTGGATTGGCCATGCTAAATTGCCCTTAGTGTCCAAAAAAGGTTAGGTGGGGTTATTGGGTTACAGGGAGAGGGTGGAAGTGAGGGCTTATGTGGGTCGGTGCAGACCCGATGGGCTGAATGGACTCCTTCTGCACTGTATGTTCTGTGTTCTATATGATAGGCTAATGTTCGCACACTCCTTCCCCATGGGCTCAGTGCCCATCATGTGGCCTATGAAGTACCACCCCTTTAACCCGAGCTTCCTTCAGGGGGGTAGGGTTTGATCAGAGGCCTGAGATGTTCCAAGGTGGGGATGGGGCATCCCTTGGCTGGGGGCCTGGGGTAGGGCTCAGTACAGACCTTTGCATCTGTGAGGCTTTCAAGCCATCTTTGTATATTGTAGAGATCCATAACAGGAGCAAGCACAGCTGTAGTCTTTATTAAGGGTAATGAAGAGTCCACACTGGTTACAAACAAACTTACTTCATTTTACAATTTACTATTATGTACAGCTCCAGTAGTTCCCTACTGGGTCTTCTCTCCAGCCGGTGCATAAACTGGCAGGCTTTATATATCGTAGAACTACATATTGTTAAGAGGTCCCCCACCCCCTTGCCAGTGGAGCTTGTACTCTGCAAGGGCCATGGGGAAGTTAATTGTTCCCACCCCATAGGCTACTTGTGGGTTATAACACTGTCCTACCAAACACTTCTAGGACAGAGCCCTGCTGCCGCTTCTCTGCTTAAAGTTAATTTCACTCCCTTTGATTGTGAGCAGCCTCTAGCTTCACAGCTGAAGGCTATTTCAAATGAGGAATTAGCCGTGTTAGTTGCGAGTGCATAGAACATAGAACATAGAACAGTACAGCACAGAACAGGCCCTTCGGCCCTCGATGTTGTGCCGAGCAATGATCACCCTACTCAAGCCAACGTATCCACCCTATACCAGTAACCCAACAACCCCCCCTCACCTTATTTTTTAGGACACTAAGGGCAATTTAGCATGGCCGATCCACCTAACCCGCACATCTTTGGACTGTGGGAGGAAACCGGAGCACCCGGAGGAAACCCACGCACACACGGGGAGGATGTGCAGACTCCGCACAGACAGTGACCCAAGCCGGGAATCGAACTTGGGACCCTGGCACTGTGAAGCATTTATGCTAACCACCATGCTACCGTGCTGCACTTCACAGCTGAAGGTTGTGTTTGCTTTGCAGATTACAGAATTGACCAGATCAGATTTACAGATTACATCAAAGGCCAAAACAGAGTCATAGATTGCAGAAATGTCCAAAACAGATTTACAGATTAGAGAACTGATCACATCAGATTTACAGATTATAGAGTTGACCACAGCAGATTTACAAAATACAGAATTGATCACAGCAGATTGCAGAGCTAATCACATTAAATTTACCGATTACAGAACTGACCATAACAGATTTCAGAACTGACCACAACAAATTTATAGGTTACAGAATTGACCATATCAAACTCACAGGTTACAGAACTGATGACAACAGATTTACAGATTACAGAACTAACCAAAACAAATTTATAGGTTACAGAACTGACCAGATCAAACTCTCAGATTACAAAATTGACTACAAGAGTCACAGATTACAGAAATGACCAGACCAGATTTAGAGATTGCGTAATTGACCGCAGCAGACTCAAAGATTACAGATTTGACTCACAGATTCCCAAATTTGCACCATCAGATTTACATTTTATAGAATTGATCACTATAGATTTGCTGATTACAAAACTGACCACAACAACTGTAAGATTACAGAACGAACCAAGACAGATTTTCAGATAACAGACCTGACCACAGAAGATTCACTGATTACAGAATTGACCACAGCAGAATTACTGGCTGCAGAAGTCACAGATTACAGAATAACCAGATACGTGGATCATTGGGATGTCTTCTAGGGAAAGTGGGACCTATACAAGCAGGACGGGTTGCACCTAAACTGGAAGGGCACCAATATCCTGACTGGGAGGTTTGCTAATGTGGCT
Source organism: Scyliorhinus canicula (assembly GCF_902713615.1). NCBI lineage: Eukaryota > Metazoa > Chordata > Chondrichthyes > Carcharhiniformes > Scyliorhinidae > Scyliorhinus > Scyliorhinus canicula. Next base: position 56,039,327 of record NC_052158.1, on the reverse strand, counting down.
CAGGAGCATTTAACTAGTATGGCAGAGGGATGGGAACTGGAACAGCAGGCCAGCAAGTGTAGAGACGGGAAGAGCTTGAGACAAAGACAAATAGAGCAAAAAGGAAGAGCAGGCAGGGGGAAGTCGCTGGTCTCAGTGGGTCTGGAGGTCTGAATTGTGTTTTTTTTCTTTATCCGTTAATGGGATGTGGGCATTGTTGGCCAGGCCAGCATTTGTTGCCCATCCCTGAGGGAATTTAAGACTCAACCATATTGCTGTTGGTCTGGAGTCACGTGTGGGCCAGATCTAGGTAAGGATGACAGATTCCCTTCCTTAAAGGTCATTAGTGAACCAGATGGGTTTTACAACAATCGGCAATGGTTTCTTTTTTTAAAAAAATAATTGTTATTGGAATTTTTTGAAAAATATATATCAACATAACAGTAATAATAACAATAATAAACACCCCACCCCCCAGCACCCGTAACAACGCATGTAACAAACCCCCCCACCCACCCAAACCCAATAAACAACAAAATCAATTAACAATAAGCAAATTAACTTAAACAATACCCCCCTGAGACCCTCCCCCTCCCCGTCCCCTTACCCCCCCTCCCCCCTGGGTTGCTGCTGCTGCTGACCTAGTTCCTTATCGTTGAGCCAGAAAGTCAAGGAAAGGCTGCCACCTCCTAAAGAACCCTTGTACCGACCCCCTCAGGGCAAATTTGACCCTCTCCAGCTTAATGAATCCCGCCATGTCATTGATCCAGGTCTCCACGCTCGGAGGTCTCGCATCTTTCCATTGCAACAAGATCCTCCGCCAGGCTACTAGGGACGCAAAGGCCAAAACACCGGCCTCTTTTGCCTCCTGCACTCCCGGCTCCACCCCAACCCCAAATATCGTGAGTCCCCAGCCTGGCTTGACCCTAGACCCTACCACCCTCGACACTGTCCTCGCCACCCCCTGCCAGAATTCCCCCAGTGCCGGGCATGCCCAAAACATATGGGCATGGTTCGCTGGGCTCCCCGAACACCTAATGCACTTGTCCTCACCCCCAAAAAACTTGCTCATCCTCGTCCTGGACATATGAGCCCTGTGCAATACCTTGAACTGGATGAGGCTAAGTCTCGCACATGAAGAGGAGGACTTCACCCTCTCCAGGGCGTCCGCCCATGTCCCCTCCTCAATCTGCTCCCCCAGCTCCACTTCCCACTTAGCTTTCAGCTCCTCTACCGACGCCTCCTCCACCTCCTGCATCACCTGGTAGATGTCAGACACCTTCCCATCCGCGACCCACACCCCCGAAAGCACCCTATCCCTTACCCCCCGCGGGGGCAGCGAAGGGCACCCCTCCACCTGCCACCTAGCAAACGCCTTGACCTGAAGGTACCTGAACATATTCCCCGGGGGGAGCTCAAACTTCTCCTCCAGTTCACCCAGGCTCGCAAACCTCCCGTCAATGAACAGGTCTCCCAACTTCCTAATGCCCGCCCTGTGCCACCCCAGGAACCCGCCATCAATGTTCCCTGGGACAAACCGGTGGTTCCCCCGCAGCGGGGCCTCCACCGAGCCCCCCCCACTTCCCCCCATCGAGACGTTAGCCGCCCAATAGTACCCAGAGAGGTTGGGCAGCACCAGCCCCTCTCTATCCCTGCCCCACTCCAAAAAGACCCTCCTTACCCTCGGAGTCCCGTGCGCCCAAACAAATCCCAGAATGCTGCTGTTCACCCTCCTCAAAAAGGCCCTCGGAATGAAAATAGGGAGACACTGAAACAAAAACAAAAACCTCGGGAGCACCGTCATTTTCACGGACTGTACTCTACCCGCCAACGACAGCGGCAGCATATCCCACCTCTTAAACTCCTCCTCCATCTGCTCCACCAACCTAGTAAAATTAAGCTTATGCAAAGTACCCCAACTCCTAGCCACCTGAACCCCCAGGTACCTAAAACTCCTCACTGCCCTCTTTAGCGGGAGCCTACCAATCCCCTCCTCCTGATCTCCCGGGTGTACAACAAACAGCTCACTCTTGCCCAGGTTCAATTTATAGCCCGAGAAACTCCCAAACTCAGCTAGAATCTCCATCACCTCCGGCATTCCCCCCACCGGGTCTGCTACATACAGCAGCAAGTCATCTGCATACAGCGACACTCGGTGCTCCTCCCCACCCCACACCAGATCCCTCCACCTCCCCGACTCCCTGAGAGCCATGGCAAGAGGCTCGATTGCCAACGCAAAAAGCAAGGGGGACAGGGGGCACCCCTGCCTCGTCCCACGGTGGAACCTGATGTACTCGGACCTCCTCCCATTTGTCGCTACACTCGCCATCGGGGCCTCGTACAGCAACCTCACCCATTTAATAAACCCCACCCCAAACCCGAACCTCTCCAACACCTCCCACAAGTACCCCCACTCAACTCTATCAAAGGCCTTCTCCGCATCCAATGCCACCACAATCTCCGCCTCTCCTTCTGCCGCCGGCATCATTATCACATTTAGCAGCCTTCGCACGTTAGTGTTCAGCTGCCTCCCCTTCACAAAACCCGTCTGATCTTCATGTATCACCCCCGGCACACAGTCCTCTATTCTAGTGGCCAAGATCTTCGCCAGCAACTTGGCGTCCACATTCAGCAGTGAAATTGACCTGTATGATCCGCACTGCAAGGGGTCTTCGTATTTCTTATAAAAGTCAACCGGGAACCCATCCAGTCCCGGCGCCTTCCCCGACTGCATGTGGCCAATCCCTCTGACCAGCTCCTCCAACTGGATTGGTACGCCCAGTCCCTCCACCTGCTCCTCCTGCACCCTTGGAAATCGCAGCCTGTCCAAAAAGCTCTCCATTCCCCCCCCCCGCCTCCACCACCGGCGGCTCCGACTGGTACAGTTCCCTGTAGAAGTCCCTAAAATAAAGACCCCATTGACCTCTGCCCCCTGCCGCACCACATTCCCACCCCTATCCTTCACTCCACCAATCTCCCTAGCCATGTCCCGCTTGCGAAGCTGATGCGCCAGCACCCTGCTCGCCTTCTCTCCATACTCATAGATCGCTCGCTGCGCCTTCCTGTGTCTCCGCCTTTCTGGTGGTCAATAAATCAAACTTGACCTGCAGGCTACGCCGCTCCCCCAGCAATCCCTCCTCCGGATCCTCCGCATACCTCCTATCTACACTCAACAGCTCCTCCACCAGTCTCTCCCTCTCCCTCCTCTCCCCCCTCTCCCTATGGGCTCGGATGGAGATCAGCTCCCCACTAATCACTGCCTTCAGAGCCTCCCACACCATCCCCACCCTGACCTCCCCAGTATCATTGACGTCGAGGTACCTCTCGATACATCCCCGGACCCACCTACACACCTCCTCATCAGCCAACAACCCCACGTCCAGACGCCAAAGCGTGCGCTGATCCTGCACCTCCCCGATCTCCAGATCCACCCAATGGGGAGCATGGTCCGAAATCGCAATAGCCGAATATTCGGCCTCCTCCACCCTCGGGACCAGTCCCCTACTCAGAACAAAGAAATCAATACGGGAATAAACCCCGTGCACATGGGAGAAAAAAGAGTACTCCCGAGCCCTTGGCCTCCCAAACCTCCAGGGATCCACTCATCCCATCTGGTCCATAAACCCCCTCAACACCTTGGCCGCCGCCGGCCTCCTGCCTGTCCTTGAACTAGAACGATCCAGTAGGGGATCCAGCGCCGTATTGAAGTCCCCCCCATGATCAGGCCCCCCACCTCCAGGCCAGGAATGCGGCCCAACATACGCCTCATGAAACCAGCATCATCCCAATTTGGGATGTACACATTTACCAACACCACCCTCTCCCCCTGCAGCTTACCGCTCACCATCACATAACTGCCGCCACTATCAGCCACCACCTCAGACGCCTCAAACGGCACCCTCTTCCCCACCAGGAACGCCACCCCCCCGGTTCTTCGAGTCGAGCCCTGAATGGAAAACCTGCCCCACCCACCCCTTCCTCAGACGGACCTGGTCCGCCACCTTCAGGTGGGTCTTCTGGAGCATGACCACGTCCGCCTTCAGATGCGAAAACACCCGGGCCCACTTAACCGGCCCACTCAATCCCCTCACGTTCCACGTGATCAGCCGGATCAGGGGGCACGCACCCCGCCCCCCTCCCCCGTCGACTAACCATAGCCCATCGACTGCTCGCCCCTGGCCAGCACCCATTTGACCCGTTTCCCATGGCGATAGAACCTCACACCGACCCTCCCGACCCACACCAGCTCCTCCCTGGCCAATCCAGCAGCAACCCGGTATCCCCCCCCCCCCCCCCCCCCAGGCTAGGACCCCTCCTAGCCGCGACGCTCCCTCCATAGTACTCCCGTGAGCCAGCTGACTTCTGCTGACCCCGGCAGCTCTCGCCCTAACTCCGACCCCTCCCGATATGAGGTCACCCCTCCCCCCCTGCATCAGCTCCTTGGCACCGCTTCAGCGCGGGAAAACAGATCTGATATCCACGCCCCTTGCCACCAGCTCCACCCCCCTCGTCCCGCAGCGCGGGAAACCAGAGGAAAGCCCACGCTTTCACACTGCCCCACCCCACCCCCCCAACGCAGCTCCCAAACAGCAGTCCCAACCCATCCACCAACCCCATACAAACAAAAACAGATCAACCACAAACCCCAATACCCCCCTTAAGACACAAAACCATAACCAACATCATCCGAAAGCGAGAGAATAAAATAAACAAACAGAATATCCAGCAACAGCATAAACAGTGATACAGAAAAACAAAACTCCCACAGCCCCCAATCTCTCGTTCGAGTCCAACTTTTCAGCCTGCACAAAGGCCCACGCCTCCTCTGGGGACTCAAAATAGTAATGCCGGTCCTTGTAGGTGACCCACAGGCGCGCAGGCAGCAGCATGCCGAACTTCACCTGCTTTCCGTGGAGCACCGCCTTCGTCCGGTTGAACCCGGCCCTCCGCTTAGCCACCTCCGCACTCCAGTCCTGGTAGATACGCACTACCAAATTCTCCCACTTGCTGCTCCTCACCTTCTTGACCCATCGCAGCACACACTCACGGTCACTGAACCGATGGAACCGCACCAGCACCGCCCGCGGGGGTTCATTCGCCTTAGGCCGCCTGGCCAGTACTCTGTGGGCCCCCTCCAGCTCCAGGGGCAGATGGAAGGATCCTGCCCCCACCAGCGAGTTCAGCATCACGGCCATATAGGCCGGCAGGTCCGACCCCTCCAGCTCCTCCTCGAGGCCCAGGATCCGCAAGTTCTGCCTCCGTGATCGAAACTCCATCTCCTCGAACCGATCTTGCCACTTTTTGTGGAGTGCCTCGTGCATCTCCACCTTCCCCACGAGGGCCGAAACCTCATCCTCGCGCTCAGAGGCCTGCTGCTGCAACTCAAGTATCGCTGCACCCTGAGTTGTCTGGGTCTCCAGCAGCTTACTAATCGTTACCTTCAGGGATTCCAACAACTCCCCTTTCAGCTCCGTAAAATAGCGCAGAAGGGCCGCCTGTTGCTCCTCCGCCCACTGCCTCCACTCCTCAGGGGCTCCACCGGCCGCCATTTTGTCCACCTTCCCCTGCTTTTCCAGGGGAGCTGCTGCCGTTTTTCTCCTCGCCCCACTCCGAGTCCGCACCATAAATCCCGGGGGGTTTTGCTCCAGACCCCTTTATCCACTGGGAATCATCGAATCAGCGCCATTTGGGGCCCTTAAAAGAGCCCTCAAGTCCTATTAAAGCGGGAGCTACCGAACGTGCGGCTTAGCTCCGCATAGCCGCAACCGGAAGTCTCATCGGCAATGGTTTCATGGTCGTCATTAGATTTTTAATTCCAGATATTTTTATTTAATTCAAACTCCACCATCTGCCCTGGAGGGATTCAAACCCATACCCGCAGAACATTACCCTGGGTCTCTGGATTACTAGTCCATTGACAATATCACTATGTCACTGCCTTCCCTACAACGCGTCAACGCAAGAAGTATAATAGGTAAGATGGATGAACTTAGAGTTTGAATTAATGTGGGGAATTATGATTTCCATGGTTAAAGGAGAGATAGGACTGGCAGCTCAGTGTTCCAGGATAACAATGTTTTAGATGAGACAGAGGGGGTAGCAGAAAGGGTGGGTGGTTAGAGAGCATTACTGGTTAGAGAGCATATCACAGTTGCGATGAGGGAGGATGTCTTGGAGGGATGCCGAGGTGAGGCATTATGTGTGGAGCTCACAAATATGAAGAGTGTAATATTGGGGTAGTACTATGGGCCTCCCAACAGGGATACAACGAACAATACAGCACAGGCCCTCCAAGCCTGCGCCTATCACGTGTCGTATTTAGACCAGAGGAACAGTTATGCAGTCAGATTCTGCAAAGATATGAAAATAACAAGTTTGTTGTGGTGGGTGATTTTAATTTCCCCCATTTTGACTTGGACGCCCTTAATGCCAGAGTTTTGGATGGAGAGCAATTTGTTAAGTGTGTCCAAGAGAGTTTTTTGAAACAGTATACTGGTAGTCTCACCAGGGAGGGGGCCTTACTGGACCTAGTATTGGGGAATGAGCCCAGCAGGTGACCAAAGTTTCAGTCGGGGAACATTTTGGAAATAGGGATCATAATTCCGTACGTTTCTGAATACTCATGGATAAGGACACGAGTGGTCTTCGAGTGAGGGTGCTAAATTGGGGGAAAGCTAGCTCCAGCAGAATTTGGCAAGAGCTGGAGAATGTGGATTGGGAGTGGCTGTTTGAGGGTAAATCCACATTTGATATGTGGGAGTCTTTTAAAGACCAGTTGATTAGAGCGCAGGACAGGCATGTCCCTGTGAAAATGCGGGATAGAAATGGCAAGATTAGGGAATCACAGATGACAGGGGAAATTGTGAGACTAGTCAAAAAGAAAACAAAAAGCATACATAAGGTCTAGGCAACTAAAAACAGCCAAAACTGCTGAAGAATATAGGGAAAATAAGAACAAACTCAAATGGGGAGTTGAGGGCTAAAAGAGGCCATGAAATGTCATTGTCAAGCAGGATCAAGGAAATTCCCAAGGCCTTTTAAACATATATATATGGAACAAGAATGTATCGAGGGAAAGAGTAGGCCTACTCAAGGACAAAGGAGGGAAGTTATGCGTGGAGTCAGAGGAAGTGGGTGAAATCCTTAACGAGTACTTTGCATCGGTATTCACCAAGGAGAGGGACATGATGGATATTGAGGTTAGAGATGGGTGTGCGAATACTCTAGGACATGTCAGCATAATGAAGGAGGAAGTGCTGGAAATTTAAAATGCATCAAGGTAGACTGGTCCCCTGGGCTGGATGGGATATATCCCAGGTTACTCTGGGAGGCAAGAGAAGAAATAACTGGGGCCTTGACAGAGATCTTTGCATCATGTTTGACCACAGGCGAGGTTCCAAAGGACTGGAGAATAGCTAATGTTGTCCCTTTGTTTAATAAGGGAAGCAGGAATAATCCAGGTAATTATAGGCCAGTGAGCCTGATGCCAGAGGTGGAGGAGCTGTCAGAGAAGATACTGAGGGACAGGATTTATTCACATTTGGAAGCAAATAGATTTGTTAGTGATAGCCAACATGGTTTTATATATAGATAAAAAAATAGAACATAGAAAAATACAGCACAGAACAGGCCTTTCGGCTCACGATATTGTGCCAAATCTTTGTCCTAGATTAATCATAGATTATCATAGAATTTACAGTGCAGAAGGAAGCCACTCGGCCCATCGAGTCTGCACCGGCTCTTGGAAAGAGCATCCGACCTGAGGTCAACACCTCCACCCTATCCCCATAACCCAGTAACCCTACCCAACACTAAGGGCAATTTTGGACACTAAGGGCAATTTATCATGGCCAATCCACCTAACCTGCACATCTTTGGACTGTGGGAGGAAACCGGAGCACCCGGAGGAAACCCACGCACACAAGGGGAGGATGTGCAGACTTCGCACAGACAGTGACCCAAGCCGGAATCGAACCTGGGACCCTGGAACTGTGAAGCAATTGTGCTAACCACAATGCTACCGTGCTGCCCTTAAGAACAAATTAATCTACACTCCATTATTCTACCATAATCCATGTACCTATCCAATAGCCGCTTGAAGGTCCCTAATTTTTCCGACTCAACTACTTCCACAGGCAGTGCATTCCATGCCCCCACTACTCTCTGGGGAAAGAACCTCCCCAGGGAGGTTGCCCTATATCTTCCACCATTCAACTTAAATTTATGTCCCCTTGTAATGGTTTGTTCCACCTGGGGAAAAAGTCTCTGACTGTCTACTCTATCTATTCCCTTGATCATCTTATAAACATCGATCAAGTCGCCCCTCATCCTTCTCCATTCTAATGAGAAAAGGCCTAGCACCCTCAACCTTTCCTCGTAAGACCTACTCTCCATTCCAGGCAACATCCTGGTAAATCTCCTTTGCACCTTTTCCAAAGCATCCACATCCTTCCTAAAATGAGGCGACCAGAACTGCACACAGTACTCCAAATGTGGCCTGACCAAGGTTTTGTACAGCTGCATCATCACCTCACGGCTTTTAAATTCAATCCCTCTGCTAATGAACGCTAGCACACCATAGGCCTTCTTCACAGCTCTATCCACTTGAGTGGCAACTTTCAAAGATCTATGAACATAGACCCCAAGATCTCTCTGCTCCTCCACATTGCCAAGAACCCTACCGTTAACCCTGTATTCCGCATTCATATTTGTCCTTCCAAAATGGACAACCTCACACTTGTCAGGATTAAACTCCATCTGCCACTTCTCAGCCCAGCTCTGCATCTGATCTATGTCTCTTTGCAGCCGACAACAGCCCTCCTCACTATCCATAACTCCACTAATCTTCGTATCATCTGCAAATTTACTGACCTACCCTTCAACTCCCTCATCCAAGTCATTAATGAAAATCACAAACAGCAGAGGACCCAGAACTGATCCCTGCGGTACACCACTGGTAACTGGGCTCCAGGCTGAATATTTGCCATCCACCACCACTCTCTGACTTCTATTGGCTAGCCAGTTCGTTATCCAATTGGCCAATTTTCCCACTATCCCATGCCTCCTTACTTTCTGCATAAGCCTACCATGGGGAACCTTATCAAATGCCTTAATAAAATCCATGCACACTACATCCACTGCTCTTACTTCATCCACATGCTTGGTCACCTCCTCAAAGAATTCAATAAGACTTGTAAGGCAAGACCTACCCGTCACAAATCCATGCTGACTATCCTTAATCAAGCAGTGTTTTTCCAGATGCTCAGAAATCCTATCCCTCAGTACCATTTCCATTACTTTGCCTACCACCGAAGTAAGACTAACTGGCCTGTAATTCCCAGGGTTATCCCTATTCCCTTTTTTGAACAGGGGAACGACATTCGCCACTCTCCAATCCCCTGGTACCACCCCTGTTGACAATGAGGATGAAAAGATTATTGCCAACGGCTCTGCAATTTCATTTCTTGCTTCCCATAGAATCCTTGGATACATCCCGTCAGGCCCGGGGGACTTGTCTATCCTCAAGTTTTTCAAAATGCCCAATACATATTCCTTCCTAAAAAGTATCTCCTTGAGCTTACCCGTCTGTTTCTCATTGTCCTCTCCAACAATATGGCACCTCTCGTTTGTAAATACTGAAGAAAAGTATTCATTCAAGACCTCTCCTATCTCTTCAGACTCAAGACACAATCTCCCACTGCTGTCCTTGATCGGACCTACCTACGCTCTAGTCATTCTCATATTTCTTACATATGTGTAAAAGGCCTTGGGGTTTTCCTTGATCCTACTCGCCAAAGATTTTTCATGCCCTCTCTTAGCTCTCCTAATCCCTTTCTTCAGTTCCCTCCTGGCTATCTTGTATCCCTCCAGTCTGAACCTTGTTTCCTCAGCCTTACATAAGTCTCCTTCTTCCTCTTAACAAGACATTCAACCTCTCTTGTCAACCATGGTTCCCTCACTTGACCATCCCTTCCCTGCCTGACAGGGACATAAATATCAAAGACACGTAGTACCTGTTCCTTGAACAAGTTCCACATTTCACTTGTGTCCTTCCCTGACAGCCTATATTCCCAATTTATGCACTTCAATTCTTGTCTGACAGCATTGTATTTACCCTTACCCCAATTGTAAATCTTGCCCTGTTGCACGCACCTATCCCTCTCCATTACTAAAGTGAAAGTCACAGAATTGTGGTCACTACCTCCAAAATGCTCCCCCACTAACAAATCTATCACTTGCCCTGGTTCATTACCAAGTACCAAATCCAATATGGCCAATACGGGGAAGGTCATGTCTTATCAACGTGATAGAGTTTTTTGAGGAGGTGGCAAAATTAATTGATGAGGGGAAGGTTGTGGATGTCATCTACATAGACTTTCGTAAGACATTTGACAAGGACCCTCATGGCAGACTGGTACAAAAGGTAAAGTCGCTTGGGACTCGGGGTGTGCTAGCTGGATGTAACAGTGGAAGGGAGTTTTTTAGAATGGAGATCGGTGACTAGTGGTGTTCTACAGGGATTAGTACTGGGATTACTGCTGTTTGCAATATATATATAAATGATCAGGTGGAAAATGTAGATGGTCTGATTGGCAAGTTTGCAGAAGACACTAAGATAGGTGGCGCTACAGATGGTGAATGGGACTGTCAGAAAATACAGCAGAATATAAATAGATTGGAGAGTTGGGCAGAGAAATGGCAGATGAAATTCTATCCGGACAAATGCGATATGATGCATTTTGGAAGATCAAATTCAGATGTGAATTATACAGTAAATAGCAGAACCCTTTGGAGCATTGACATATAGATAGATCTGGGCATTCAGGTCCGTAGTTCCATGAAAGTGGCAATGCAGATGGATAAGGTGGTCAAGAAGGCATACTATATGCTTGCATTCATCGGCCGGGGCATTGAGTACAAGAGTTGCAGGTCATGTTACAGTTATATAAAACTTTATTTGGGCCACATTTGGAACACTGCGTCCAGTTTTGGTCGGTACACTACCAGAGGATGTGGATGGTTTGGTGCGAACGCAAAGAAGGTTCACCAGGATGTTACCTGGTCTGGAGGGTGTTAGCTATGAGGAGAGGTTGAATAAACCTGGATTGTTTTCATTGGAAAGACGGAGGCTGAGGGGGGACCAGGATGTTACCTGGTCTGGAGGGTGTTAGCTATGAGGAGAGGTTGAATAAACCTGGATTGTTTTCATTGGAAAGACGGAGGCTGAGGGGGGACCAGGATGTTACCTGGTCTGGAGGGTGTTAGCTATGAGGAGAGGTTGAATAAACCTGGATTGTTTTCATTGGAAAGACGGAGGCTGAGGGGGACCTGATTGAGGTCTAAACAAAGTCGAGAGGTATAGACAGCATGAATAGTCACAAGCATATTCCCAGGGTGGAAGACTCAATTCCAAGGGGGCACAGTTTCAAGGTGGAAGGGGGGAAGGTTTCAGGGAGATGTGCAGGGAACGTTTTTCACACAAAGGGTGGTGGGTGCCTGGAACTCATTGCCAATGGAGGTGGTGGAGGCAGGCACTATAGCAATGTTTATGATGTATCTTGATAGACACATGAACAGGTGGGGAATGGAGGGATACAGATTGTTTGGGCAAAAAGTAGTAGGTCTAAATAAGGAATCTGGATCGGTGCAGGCTTGGTGGGCCAAAGGGCACGTTCCTGTGCTGTAATGTTCTTTTTTGTTTGTTCTAGAACTGACCATAGCAGATTTACAAACTACAGAATTAACCACAGCAGATTTACGATTACAAAATTGATCGTAGCAGACTCACAGATTACAGAACTGACCCTAGTGGACTCACAAACTGACCACAACAGGTTTATGAAATGCAGAACTGACCACAGCAGATTTACAAATAACAGAACTGACTACAGTGGATTTACGGATAACAGAACTGACCACAGCAGATTTACGGATAACAGAACTGACCACAGCATATTTACGGATAACAGAACTGACCACAGCAAATTTACGGATAACAGAACTGACCATAGCAGATTTACCAATAACAGAACTGACCACAGCAGACTTACGAATAACAGAACTGACCACAGCAGATTTATGGATAACAGAACTGACCACAGCAGATTTACGAATAACAGAACTGACCACAGCAGATTTACGAATAACAGAACTGACCACAGTGGATTTACGAATAACAGAACTGACCACAGTGGATTTACGAATAACAGAACTGACCACAGTAGATTTACGAATAACAGAACTGACCACAGTGGATTTACGGATAACAGAACTGACCACAGCAGATTTACGGATAACAGAACTGACCACAGCAGATTTACGGATAACAGAACTGACCACAGCAGATTTACGGATAACAGAACTGACCACAGCAGATTTACGGATAACAGAACTGACTACAGCAGATTTACGGATAACAGAACTGACCACAGTGGATTTACGGATAACAGAACTGACCACAGCAGATTTACGGATAACAGAACTGACCACAGCAGATTTACGGATAACAGAACTGACCACAGCAGATTTACGGATAACAGAACTGACCACAGCAGATTTACGGATAACAGAACTGACCACAGTGGATTTACGGATAACAGAACTGACCACAGTGGATTTACGGATAACAGAACTGACCACAGCATATTTCCAGATTACACAATTGATCACAGTAGATTTGCACATTGCCGAACTGATCATATCAGATTTACAGATATCAGAACTGTTCAAGACAGATTTACCGTTTGCAGAACTGACCACAGTAAACACACAGATTTAAGAATTGATTTGATCAGATTTAAAGATTACTGAACTAACAGATTTACAGATTCCAGAATTGACCAGATCACACTCACAGATTACAGCACTGACCATATCAAACACACAGATTACAGTACTGACCACAACAGAGTCACAGATTACAGCACTGACCATATCAAACACACAGAATACAGAACTGACCACAACAGAGTCACAGATTACAGCACTGACCACAACAGAGTCACAGATTACAGCACTGACCATATCAAACACACAGAATACAGAACTGACCACAACAGAGTCACAGATTACAGCACTGACCATATCAAACACACAGAATACAGAACTGACCACAACAGAGTCACAGATTACAGCACTGACCACAACAGAGTCACAGATTACAGCACTGACCATATCAAACACACAGAATACAGAACTGACCACAACAGAGTCACAGATTACAGCACTGACCATATCAAACACACAGAATACAGAACTGACCACAACAGTCACAGATTACAGAACTGACCACAACAGAGTCACAGATTACAGCACTGACCACAACAGAGTCACAGATTACAGCACTGACCACAGTAAACTCACAGATTACAGCACTGACCACAACAGAGTCACAGATTACATAACTGACCACAACAGAGTCACAGATTACAGAACTGACCACAACAGAGTCACAGATTACAGAACTGACCACAACAGAGTCACAGATTACAGAACTGACCACAACAGAGTCACAGATTGCATAACTGACCACAACAGAGTCACAGATTACAGCACTGACCACATCAAACACACAGAATACAGAACTGACCACAACAGAGTCACAGATTACAGCACTGACCACAACAGAGTCACAGATTACAGCATTTACCACAGCAAACTCACAGATTACAGCACTGACCACATCAAACTCACAGATTACAGCACTGACCACAACAGAGTCACAGATTACAGCACTGACCACAGTAAACTCACAGATTACAGCACTGACCACAACAGAGTCACAGATTACATAACTGACCACAACAGAGTCACAGATTACAGAACTGACCACAACAGAGTCACAGATTACAGAACTGACCACAACAGAGTCACAGATTACAGAATTGACCACAACAGAGTCACAGATTACAGAACTGACCACAACAGAGTCACAGATTGCATAACTGACCACAACAGAGTCACAGATTACAGAACTGACCACAACAGAGTCACAAATTACAGAACTGACTACAGCAGTCACAGATTACAGAACTGACCACAACAGAGTCACAGATTACAGAATTGACCACAACAGAGTCACAAATTACAGAACTGACTACAGCAGAGTCACAGATTACAGAACTGACCACAACAGAGTCACAGATTACAGAACTGACTACAGCAGTCACAGATTACAGAATTGACCACAACAGAGTCACAGATTACAGAATTGACCACAACAGAGTCACAAATTACAGAACTGACTACAGCAGAGTCACAGATTACAGAACTGACCACAACAGAGTCACAGATTACAGAATTGACCACAACAGAGTCACAAATTACAGAACTGATCACAGTGGACTCACAGATTACAGAAGTCAGTTCTTGAAACAAATAGAGTGAGGTGGTGACATTTACTGTCATGCAGGAAATTGTCCACGAAGAAACGTCTCGAGGTTTCTCCCTCTGAATGTTTCCAGAACCAACATTTGCTTTGTAAACTGGGAATGCCAATGGGAGCAGCTCTCCAAGCCCTGAGGCCTGCTAAATGGAGGGTTATGTCCTCTCCAAGGCAACTTCCCAACAAACTGCACTTCTAATTCTTCAATTCTTCTAATAACATCTCGGGGTTATTTTTGCCAAAGGATGATAACAGGTGCTAAATAGATGCTATGCTGCTAAAACAAATGTGTTTGAAAGCCTGGGGTGAAAAATTCAGTCTAGTCAGTTCAAAGGCACAGAAAGCGCAATGATCGATCACATTTCACTTGATTGAAGAGGTACAGGCAGCATGTAAACTTAATGTTGCCTTTTCATCTCAATGATAGTGGCGTGTAGCCCAATGCTAAAATCCCTGCTCTCTTACCAGGGAGATGGGCAATTAGACAGATTGTTGGACTATAGGGGAGTGGAAGGTCATCGGAAACAGACAGTAAAGTGGAGTTGGGGCCAAGATCATTCATCCATGATCTTATTGAATAACAGAGCAGGCTCAAGGGACCGAATGGTCTACAAGGGATGCTATTTCTTATTATCATAGAATTTACAGTACAGAAGGAGGCCATTCGGCCCATCGAGTCTGCACCGGCTCTTGGAAAGAGCACCCTACCCAAGGTCAACACCTCCACCCTATCCCCATAACCCAGTAACCCCACCCAACACTAAGGGCAATTTTGGACACTAAGGGAAATTTATCATGGCCAATCCACCTAACCTGCATATCTTTGGACTATGATCACATGTTCTCAAATATGTGCAAGACTAGAGAGAGTTACAAATAACCTGGACTTCATAAAGGAGAGGGAATTACTGACAGCAACTGGTGCTGGGAATGTTTTTTTTTAAATATTTTTATTAAAGATTTTCTATTTTTACAATACATTTTACATTCAAACCCATGTTCCCACACTAGATGATACACAGAACCCACGTAACAAAAACCCCAATGCCCATCCACCAAGACAAAGAACTACAACCAACCAAAAAAAAATAACCCAGACCCCCCAACCTCCCCCTCCCTCAGCAATTGACGGTGATTAATTCCTTTAAGTAGAAATGAATCTGAGGTTGAACCCTTCAACCGATCCCCCTGCAGTATAAGTGACTTTCGCCAGGTACAAGAATTCCATGAGGTCCCCAACCACACCTAGGCGCTGGGTGGAGAAGAGGAGAGCAGAGCTCACCTCCAGGTAATCAACAAGGCAAAGGCAAGGACATCTACAGTCTCAAATGTCATGTCAGCTTTGTCTGGGGTGGAAATCAAACTCCCACCCGAATCCCTAACCCGAATCGGCCCCGGGAGGCTGCCTGCCACCTCAGCTGATGAGCGAACAGACAGATGGCCATCTCTCCGTACTCATAAAAGACCCTCATCATCTGCTGCAACAGTCTCACCACCTTCCCCGTAGATAACAGATCAAAATGTACCTGCAGCTTTTTCCTACTCACCAGGAGTTTCAGGGTAGGATCGCATGAGTACGTCGCCCATCTCCAAGATCTTATTGACCAACCTCTGCCTTTCTGCCCTCTCCATATGCACCTTGAACAACATAATTTCTCCCCTAATCACCTGCTTCAAGGTCTCCAAAAGCATGGAGGGCAAGACCGAATCATTCCTATCGATTTCCACATACTCAGCAATGGCCTTGGACATACGGCCACCAAATCCCAAATCAGTTGGTGTGTAACCAAATCCGGAATGGAAACCAACAGCTTCCTAATAAATGCTGCAGTTTTAGGCACATGAAATGAAATGAAAATCGCTTATTGTCACGAGTAGGCTTCAATGAAGTTACTGTGAAAAGCCCCTAGTCGCCACATTCCGGCGCCTGTCCGGGGAGGCTGGTACGGGAATCGAACTGTGCTGCTGGCCTGCTTGGTCTGCTTTAAAAGCCAGCGATTTAGCCTGGTGAGCTAAACCAGACCCTGGCTGGTTTATTAATATATTAATTAATACCACCAACCTACCTGCCAAAGATCCTCTAACCATCACATACCTACCGTATGTATCTACCACCACCGTTTCCGCCAAGAAAACAACCCGTTTGTTGATTAACATTGCCCCCCCCCCCAGCTCTACCGTTGAAACCTAACTGAAAGACATGGCTCACCCATTCCTTCCACAATCTGGTCTTATTCCTCACCCACAGATGAGTCGCCTGCAAAAACACCACATCAGCCCTCAGATTCTTTAGGTGAGATAAAACTCTCCACTGGGCCCCCAATCCCCTTGCATTCTAGGTGATCAATCGCATTGGGGGTCTTCCATCCATATCTGACCATTATGCAATCCGGGGATGCAATCCTCTGACACTCACCAGTAAATCTATGAGCGTCAATCCTCATGATGTAATCTTCATGTTGTCTCACTGGCCGGAATTCTCCGTTCGTTGCAATTCACTTTTCCCGTTGGCAGCACACTCCGCCCACGGATTTCTGGTGGCATGTGGTGGTTTCAATGGAAAATCCCATTGACAAGAGGCAGGTGGATAGAGTCCCGCCGCCAGCGAATGGTGCATCACCGAGAAACACGCGGCTGGGGGAACTGGACAATCCAGCTAGGTTTGAGGTTATTGGTTCCTGTTTAAAGAAGTGCAAGGGAGTTCACCATGTTTCCTGGTAGCATTAAACACTCTTCCAACATCACCAAAAATGGATCAGCTGATTGCTTTGTACACGAGCTTGCTGTGTGAAAATTGTACCAGTGAGTAAAATACAAAAGCATGTGATTGGCTGCGGAGCGTTTTGACCCTTTCTGTGATCATGAAAGGTACAATATAAATGCAAAGCTTTTCCGATGAAACAGAGATCAATTTGCAATGGGTGTTGGAAATCTGCAGGTCATGTTGCGTCTTTATCATAGAATCATAGGATTTACACTGAAGAACGAGGTCATTCGGCCCATCGAGTCTGCACTGGCCCTTGGAAAGAGCACCCTACCCAAGCCCACACCTCCACCCTACCCCCCACCCCCCCCAACCCAGTAGCCCCACCTATCCTTTTTGGACACTAAGGGTAATTTATCATGACCAATGCACCTAACCCGCACAGCTTCTGGAGGAAACCGGAGCACCCGGAGGGAACCCACGCAGACACATAGAGAACGTGTAAACTCCGCACAGACAGTGACCCAAGCCAGGAATTGAACCTGAGACCCTGGAGCTGTGAAGCAACTCTGCTAGCCACTGTGCTACCGTGCCGCCTCTGTAGGCGAGGTTGTGACAAAACATCATTGACCTGAAACATTAACTCGACCTTCATCTTTCTACTGATGCTGCCTGCTAATGGCTCCACTTTTCATTCTAAATTGATGACTATCTTGACACCTGGGGTGGGGATAGACTAGAGAATTGAAAGATGGGATTGAAGGGAATCTCTGACAGTGACACAGCCCAAAGGCAGTATACCGCTATGTAATCAGGACAATTGTAACCATTCGAGGGGTTTCTGAATTTGTCTTTCAAGGTTTTTATAAAACAGCGTTGTTGCTAGCATTTTTTCAACCACAGAAAAAACAAAAATAAAATGAATAAAATTGATGCCTCCAAACTGGGCATTTCCTTCGTGTTTTCAGCATGGGCAAGGAATTATTGTGGGCTGGTTATTAGTCACAAAACTGTACTACTGTTAAAGAAACTTTACGACAAGTAATGCAATTTCTCCAATCTCCCTTCAGCTGGATATATTATCATAGAATTTACAGTGCAGAAGGAGGCCATTCAGCCCATCGAGTCTGCACCGGCTCTTGGAAAGAGCATCCTACCCAAGTCCACACCGCAACCCTTTCCCCTTAACCCAGCAACCCCACCCGACACTAAGGGCAATTTAGCATGGCCAATCCACCTAACCTGCACATTCCTGTGGGAGGAAACCGGAGCACCCTGAGGAAACCCAAGCACACATGGGGAGAACGTGCAGACTCCGCACAGACAGTGACCCAAGCCGGGAATCGAACCTGGAACCCTGGAGCTGTGAAGCATTTGTGCTAACCACTATGCTACCGTGCTGCCCCATTATATTATAATGGGTTATCCCACCTAAACACAGAGCTGGATTTATTTTATTTTGTGGAGTTGAAAGTGTGCCTGGAATGACATTGGCTCACCAGCTCACTAATATTGAGGTGACCTGAGCTTCACAAAGTCACATTTCCAGATAGGTGCCCAACCAAGCTCTTTTCTAATATCCTTTTCTTATTGATGACTTGATGTAGTATCAAGGGGCCTTATCAGCATTCTATCCGGCACAATTTCCTATTTTTTGTACTCATATCAGGATTGAGCACTCCCAGATTAGATTTCTTATTCATCCTTTTCAGTAGCAACACATTACTTCCATTGCCAATACGACTGGGCTGCTTAGTTTCGCTTTCAGTTCAAAAGCTAGAAGATGCATCTCTGATTTTCTCTCTCTAATATGATGAAATCTCTCTAAAAAGTCTAGTGTGAGAACTCTTTACTAGAGGCTGGGTGTCATTACGGTGAAACTGCAAAGATTGAGATTAAAACTCGGGCAGGAAGCTGGGTTTGATGCGAGATCAAGATTCGTAAGCGAGTAATCTCAAACGTGGACCTTTAAGTTCAAGGTCCAATTTAATAAAGGCTGAAGTATCCCTCCAGAAGAAATCCTACTGCCGGTGAGTACTGAATGAATGTTTTGCCAGAATAATAATAATGATAACCTTTATTATTGTCCCAACTAGGTTTACGTTAACACTACAATGAAGTCACTATGAAAATCTCCTAGTCGCCACATTCCAGCGCCTGGTCAGGTACAGGGAGAATTCAGAATGTCCAATTCACCTAGCAGCACATCTTTCGGGACTTGTGGGAGGAAACCAGAGCACCCGGAGGAAACCCACGCAGACATGTGGAGAACGTGCAGACTCTGCACAGACAGTGACCCAAGCCGGGAATCGAACCTGGGATCCTGGTGCTGTGAAGCAACAGTGCTAACCACTGTGCTACCATACTGCCCGAGACCATTACCAACTATACATCAGTGGCTTCGATCATTCAGCCTGCTGGGACGACAGCCTACTGCAAAGAATACAACATCAAAAGCAAGGATTCATTCATTTTTACCTTAATCACTATTATTTTTACCCCTTTCCACACCCCTGCATTTTCTTGTCTTTTGTGATTGTGGATAGAGGGTATAATAGTTAAAGGGAGTTAGTAGGTTAGCTTGTCGTTAATCTGTTGCAATTACTGCATGTTTCATCTTTATTTCTGTTATATATAAACAGTAATTGGGATTCAACTTGAAAACCTGGTGACTGTAAATTACTGGGCAGCCAAGGGTCAAAGTTTTTGGGAATTTTTATACGAATTATTGGTGTTGGGACCACTTGTGTTGGGACCCCGGGACCTGTGGGGATGGAATTGATCACGCACCAGCCCAGAGTGTTGTAACACAACCCAAATACATTCAATGCAACAGCCAGCAAAGAGGATCAGCTGGATATTTGGCCCCGAGGCTTTGTTGCTTTTCCAGATTAGGCACCATCTGCCCCTTGGCTTAATCTCCTCATTTAAAATTGTGCAGAGCCTCTCCTTGGAACTGCCAAAGGCAGTTGGACAAAATACTAGAATATCTACTGTTCCCAGCACTTCCAACTGTATAAATCAGGCAGTTTTCACAGTTGAGATTCCCACCCTCCCAACAGAATAGAATCCTTATATTTCACAGAATATCCCATCTCTTCTTCTAGACTTTTGGATAAAACATTAAATTTAAATCTTGAAAGTCCTTTGAAGTAAATGTAACAGATTCATGAGCAGGATCATTGTGCTGGGCAATAAATATTGGACAACCAGCATGACCAAAGAATATTCTCTTGACAGTGCTGTTTTTGGGAGCTTCCTGTCTGTATATTATGTTTCCCGCAGCAGTGACAGCATTTTGAACATAGTTGATTGACTGTAAAGCACTTTAGGACATTCTGACATCATGAAAGGCATTAAAAAGAATGCAAATCCCTTTCTTCCTCTTCTCCTGATAATGTTCGTTCCATGGTTGTATGACTTTACTGTGAAGGAATGAATTACTGTTGCACTGTTCAACCTAGAATCAGTTTCACATATCCATCACTGCAAGGAGGAAGAGATTAATTTAACCTTTAGATTTAAGAATTAAATTAGCAGATATGGGGCAAGATTCAGCAGCCTCATCACTCACAACTTGGTGTTGGGACGAGGCCATTGAATCTCATGAGTGACCTCTCGCAAGATTCGCGATGCTCAAAGCGATTTAACGAAATCTTGCGAGGCGACATGATCTGGATCTTGCCCTCATTCCCGGTAATCCAGATCTCCATATTTAAATAAGTCTAATAGGCCATCTGAATATGCGTTCGAGGGATTCTCCTGGCGCCTGGGACTAATGGCCAGGGCGCCATTAGTATGGGTTTCCACAAACCTGGACCAGTAGTAATGGCACCTGAGGGGGTCTCCCATACCATTAACGACCCCTGGGTAGTCATGGACAGGGCAGGGAGGCACACCGGCACTCCCTCTGGCACAGGGCATCTTGGCAGTGCCACTCAGGTACACAACAGTGCCACCCCTGGTTGTGCCACCCTGACACTCCCCAGGTGCACTGCCAGGCTGGCATGGGCACTAACAGGCTGGCAGTGCCTGGGTGCCCAGATGACAGGTTGGCAATGCCAGGGATCATGACTTAGCAGGTGGAGGGAGGATTGGTGGGGGGGATTTGGAGCCTCCCCAAGGTTTGGGGGTGGTTGGGAAGGGAGGCTAGAAGGGGAGGGGAAATATTGGATTTTCCAGACAAAATGCCTTGATCTGCGAGTAGCCTTTAAGGCTGGGCTCACCAGCAGGAAATGACTCAAGTGCAAGGGCTGCATGTGGTGCAGTGGTTAGCACTGGGACTACGGCGCTGAGGACCCGGATTCGAATTCGGGCCCTGGGTCACTGTCCTTGCAGAGTTTGCACATTCCCCATGGCTGCGTGGGTTTCACCCTCACAACCCAAAGATTAGGTGTAGGTTAGGTGGATTGGCCATGCTAAATTGTCCCTTAATTGGGAAAGAAAATTGGGTACTCGAAATTTCTTTTAAAAAGGAAATGACTCAAGTGCAGTTTTGTTGGAGAGAAACTCCCTGAGGCATAAAGTAATGGCAAAGTACCGTTGAATAGAGGCGTGTTTCCCAGCGGTGCAGCCACCGAGAAATGTTTACTAAACACGCCCAAATGCAGACATAGATTTATTTCCATTGAATCACGCCCATGGGGATCACATGCACAGTGAATCCATGTCCAATGGAAGCGATGCAGGCAGCTCACAAACTTTGTGCTGTCCTCGTTGTCACGCTTGTGGTCTGCAGTTCCGTGTTAAACACATTGCTGAGTGGCTGCATACTCAGCGGGGGTGCTCAGGGTTGTAGCAATTAAAGTGGGGCAGTCGGGAGTACAGTCGGGCTGCAGTGGGAGCGAGACATGGTTCTTTCTCAGAAGGAAGAAACAGGAGCCAAGGGGGTGCAGGTCAGAAAGGGCTCCCCCATTCTCATATTCAACAATGGATGTCTTCAGTGGAAAGGATGGAAGAGCCAACTTTCTACAGGGTACTATAGTCCCTCCAGAGAGACAAAAAGAAGTGAATGGAAGCAAATAGCTATTAGAGCACAAGGTCACAGTAACCAGCACCTAGAACCTGGCTACAGTGCTGGATTAATCTCAGTGAAGTCTCTAGTGTGGTCAAGGTCAGAGAAAGAATCCTCAAATCTTACCCAATGTGCTAACAAACTCACTCACTGCTTAATGCACATTGCCCACTCATCAACAATCTCCAACACTCAGGCCTCAAGCCTAACATTTACACATTTGCCCCAATTCTCACACAGTTAACACGATTACAAACCTCACACCCGCCTCTTGCATCTCGCATATACTTCCAGCCATTCAACTGCGACAGAAACATCACCTAAACACACTCACTATTTGAAGAAGGTGACGCTGTGAATTATTGGAGCACCAATATTTTAAATTTCATAGAATTTACAGTGCAAGAAGGAGGCCATTCGGCCCATCGAGTCTGCACCGGCTCTTTGAAAGAGCACCCTACCCAGGTTAGGTGGATTGGCCATGATAAATTGCCCTTAGTGTCCAAAAATTGCCCTTAGTGTTGGGTGGGGTTACTGGGTTATGGGGATAGGGTGGAGGTGTTGACCTTGGGTAGGGTGCTCATTCCAAGAGCCAGTGCAGACTCGATGGGCTGAATGTACTCCTTCTGCACTGTAAATTCTATAATTCTATATGTAAATCCCCCAAGCCTCTCCGACTGTTACATCTCCCGCCTTCTCTCAGAATGCTATCCAGCGAGACAGTTGAGCTAGCAAACTTTGATCTGTACACTCACCCCAGACCGCAGACCTCTGCTGTGAACATCAGGGAGACCATGCTCAGCTGCCCTCTGCTCACCGACACACTTTCACTTTGGTCGTGAGAAGATCCACAGTGGTGAAGCCCTGCTCTTTAGTGTGTAATTGTTGGCTGCTGCCTCTATGGTGCTGACGCTCCTAGAGTTCAGGCACATGGCTCAGACATCAAAGATTGCAGGACATTCAGTTCACTAAACATCCTCTGAGACATGACGAATGCCTCATTTGAAATAGCCTACAGCTATGAAGCTAGAGGCTGCTCACAGTTAAAGGGAGTGAATTTAACTTTCAGGACAGAAGCTGCAGCAGGGCTATGTCCTGGGAGAGTTTGGTAGGACAGACAGACTGCAGCTGTGGTTGCCCCTGTTCTGGGTCTCCACAATATTTAAAGATGGTTTGAAGGCCTCACAGACACAATCCCCTCACCCCGGCGACCCAAGGGCGACTCCTGACCTGGAACACTTCAACCCTCTCAACCAAGCCCAACCTCCCCCCCCACCCCACCTCCCCCCCCCCCCTCCCGAGGGGTGTGTGTGTCCATCACGCTACCCCCGAAGCACTGAAACAGCAGCTCCAGTTCCCTCGAGCTGCATGCCGAAAAATGGAAATGGCTACTCACCTCCTCAGTTCCCCTCAGCAGCCATTGCACCAGCTTCACGTTTATGAAAAGGAGCACTAAACAATGCTCATGTGACTTCCAGCTGTGGAGTTGGGTAAATCCCTGGAGACCGCTGCATTTGACTACAATCTCGTTAATTAGATTAAAATTAATGCAAATAAGGGGTAATTATATTTTCACTATATTTGAGAGAGATCTGGAACTCACCATCGGAGGCGGGCCAGGTGAATCGCAAAATGGTTTGTGCCTGGCGGGAATCTCAATTTTGCCATCTCTCGCCATTCACCCAGCATGCCTGGATTCATTCGCAGTCACTGAATCACGTTCCAAATGTTGTTGCTGGGACTGAATTGCGTGGGGTTCCCGGTCCCGTTCGGGGCCCTGTTCAGGTAGCGAGTCACAGAATACAATGACTTACAGAGTCATTGGTCCTCGGGAATTTAGAACAATTACCGTTTAGTTGGTGTCTAACTCGCTGGGGCTCGAACTGGCACTGGAGACCCTGACAGGCTGAAAGTACTCCATTCCCAAAAATCTCTCATTCCAGCCAAGAAGATGACTCCATGAAGACCTTCCCCCAGATTTTCTGAGTCAGAGCTCAATCACATGCTGGACATGGTGGAGGAGAAGAGGGACATCCTATTCCCCAAGTTGGGCAGCCTGCCACTGTTAACAGGGCCTGGGAGGAGGTGGCGGAGGCAGTGAGTGCTGCCAGCCTCATCAAGAGGTCTGGGACCCAGTGCTGAAAAAAAGACGAATGACCTCCTTAGGGTAGCCTGAGTGAGTTGCCATCTCTGTGCCTCTGGCACCACTTCTGTCTTTCACAGTTCGTATCATCCACTACTCCCCTGGGACCAACCAAAGCCATCTGCCTGCATCTCCCTTACATCCCACACACCATCAAACCCCAACACTGCACTGTCCTCTTTGACCAGGTGCCTTGCACGCACATGCCACTAGCTAAAGAACCCGCCTCCATGCATTTCACCATGTCCTTTATGGGTCCCCTAAAAAAAGGGCAGCCCATAATCAGAGTGAGCACCAGAAAACTAGAGGGGGTATCCCAGATCTGCGAGTACAAGTCCCCCCCCAGAGTAGAGGGCGATGGAGCTAGCGGGTGAGGCTGAAGGAAGGGCAGTCTCAGAAGCGGAGGCTGGCAAGCGGTAACCGAGTAAGATCCCAATGCAAAATAATGTCCCTATAACAAGAGAGTCCGTCACCCCCCCCCATAGTCCTTTGTCTTGCAGGACTGCCATCAGATGAACCGGGCCTTCCAGAGTCGCGAACCCTCCCAGCCCCAGCACACCCTGGAGAACCAGTCCGGGGAAGACACTGACTTCTCATCACTGCTGACTCCTGCATTCTCTACCATCGCAGAGGCTATCACCTTGGTGGGGCATTTTAGTGAAGAGGCTCCTAGGCCACCTTATACAGAGAACATAGAACATAGAACATCGATGTTGCACTGAGCTGTGAAACCCCTCTAAAGCCCATTGTAGTGCGCATGTCTCACTTGCTGCAGCACATCAGATGGAGGTAGGACTCTCGGGGGAGCGGACAGTCAAAGGCCTGCCTGATCCCAGGAAACAGCTGTGGTCCGGAGTTGTGCTTCTGAAAAATATGACCCCATTACTGGTACAGATACAAACAGAGCCAGGATTTACAGGAGGTGGTGTCTGCTGGCCGGGCATCTTTCACCGCGCGGTTGCACCTGCGTGCGGACGTTTACGAGATCCCAAGACAAGCTCGAGCGCTATCACCTGGCACAGGTGGCACATGGTCTCGCTGGTTAGAAGTCGTTGGTGGGACATGCACTCCGACAGCTACTCGAAGGACAGGTGCCAATGGTATATATGTGTCTTGATGCGGTGTCTCCTTGGCTCCTCCTCATGGCCTGTTGGATGGCCGGTACTCAAGCCTCACTGCTAGCCCCTGCTATTTTGGTGCAGGCTCCTCTTGTGCAGGATCCTTCCCAAGTTGCATCTGTGCCTCCAGCCTCCTGAATCGACAGCAGCAATCAGGTAGATAGTGAGCATTGGGTTGGCTCCCAAATGACTAGATGCTCTCTAAACATTTGCAGGACACAGTGAGCAGTCAGCAGAGTGAGCAGCCAGGGGCCTCTGAGTAGCACCAAACGGGTTTGTTTTCAACACATATTGCAGCAATGACTGTCCGAGCCTGATCCCCAAGGGGACACCCCTAACCCTTGGACATGTCACCAAGTTGTTCCCCGGCCCAGACAGCCACCTTCCCAGCAAGCCGACAATTTTGGAGAGTTTCTAACAGTTTCCTTACCTTCTCGCTCCCCCTCAGCAGCCATGGCACCCAAGCTACGCCTGTAAATACTTGTACCAATTCATGCCCGCGTGACTTCTGCCTGAAAGGGGCAAAGCATCGTAGAAGGGAGGAGCATACTGTGCCCAGGCCGCTGATGAGGTTTAATTCCATGCATGTGATGGTTTAACGTTTTGCATGGGCCCACCAGCGTGGGGCATAAACCTTAATTTCACCACCAGCAAGGCACTGGAGCATGGCTCCAGAATCAGTACCAGGCACAAGTTGTGATTTTTCAATTATGCCCCATTCTGTGCCCGATCGCGCTTCGTGCTTCTGTCATCGCAAAGTGGAGAACCCTGCCCCCAGACGGGATGACCATGCCAGGGGTTCTCAGAAACCATTGTAGCCTCCGAGTAGTAGGGCACATGGCAATTCCCTGGCACTGTCCCCTGGCACCCTGAAAATGCTAACCTGACACTCCAGAATGGTACTGCCAGGGTGCCAGGTTGGCACTCCCAAGGGACAGGGCCTGAATAGGCTCGGCTAGAAGACGGGGATGCTGAAGGGGCAGGACTCAAAGAGGGCAGGACCTGAAGGGGTGAGATCTGATGGGTGGCTGTTGGGGGGAACCTGAAGGGGGGATATTTGGCAAAGCCACAGCAGGAGTTTGCTCACCTGGGGTGGCAACGTGGACAGGGGGCATTGGTACCAGCGAGAAGTACTTGGACCGAGTGGCCTCCTTCTGCACTGTAAATTCTATGATTCTATGAATAGTCAATCAACTGCACCGCTGTATCGGTCTGAAATCACGCCTTGGCCAGACCAGGTAAGGAAGACAGATTTCCTTCTCTGAAGGACATTAGTGAACCAAATGGGTTTTGATGACAATCTGCAATGATCTCATGGCCATCATTAGACTTAATTTCAGAATCTTTTTTATTGAATTCTAATTTCACCATCTGCCATGGTAGGATTCAAACCTGGGACCCCAGAACGTTACCCTGGTTCTCTGGATTACTAATCCAGTGACAATACCGCTACACCAACGCCTTCCCGTCTGTTAACGAGGTGTTCTTTAAAAATAGCGCCCCGATCTCTGAGGAGCCAGTCCTGCCAATGGCTCCAGGTCCCACACACCTCAATAATGGCGCGGTTCACCCCAACCTCCAAAAAGATTTCTAAGTGCGGGTGGATTGCGATCTGGATCACACCAAACCACCAGGCGGGAATTGTTTTGATCTTTCCTCAGTTCTGAAACATCAACACTCTGCATGCTTTCCCTGCTTGTGCAGGCCACCTATACGATCACCAATGCCAACATGATGTTTGACGGGCTTTGCCAGACGTCGTTAGGTACAGTCTCCATGCCATCTTTTCCTCGCTGAGCTTCTGCTGCACCTAAAGCCAGTGACAGAAGGAATTGAATTTTGTCATATTTGATTGTTGTCAATATTTGCGCGGTGTCAACTATTCCTGAGCTGAATGTCCTGTCCTGTATCTGTTCATGAGCTCGATGAGGCTCACTGATATCTGAAAAACAGATCTTTTCCAATGCGCCACTGAAAACAACATCCATCATCTGCTCAGTGGAGACGGAGCCAATGTAACACACAAGACAGACAAAAGACAAGAAAAGGTATTTCATTCAGAAAGTATATTAATACTGAAGACAAATGAATTGCTTTTCAAATTGCAAGGATCGTTAATAATATAACATGTGCTGTATTTTGGAGATGATTGTGAGCCTCTCTTAGCCCTGAATATGAGGGCAGATGGCACATTGAAGAGTCCAGTTCCTCAGAGAGCTGTACTAAAGCAGAACCCAGTGACATGGTGAGGTAGATATTTGCTTATCAATAAGATGCAATGTTACACCTGTTTTGTTTCAATTAAAGCTCTTGGCACAAAAGCGATATTTACTGTGAGTCGGCCAAATGGTCATTATCTTCCTGCCAAATCACAGCACAAAATGTCCTCACTGGCTGAATCACATTAAGAACCTTTCTTCTGTTGTACTGTGGTTCAAAAACACAGTTAGGCAAGGCCAACAGTGACATTTGTTAATACCTCGCGCTACCCCAGAGTATTTCCAGTTCCTGCTAATGTTAATACAAAGAACCAGGGGCCTTTTGTTAACTTGTGCAGCTGTTTATCGCAACAGCTTATTATTCAGTAGTTAGACAGGATTTTTGTGCCAACCACACAAAATGTTGGATGCAGCTCTTCACAAGAACGCACTGTGGCTTTGGTGTGATCATCAAATATAACCTACATGTTCGTAAAAGGATCTGCGCTTGTCCTATCTTTTCTGACATGATTTCAAACCATGCTATTTTAAAATTATTTTTCTGTGAAAGCATTCTTCATATTCTTCCTGATTTTCTCCCCATCCAGGCACATTGGACTACTATTCCTTATAGAACTATGAGCCTGATAAATTAGATCATGGCCAAATCATACCTTGACTCGCCTTGGTTCTTTATCCGTTAACAAATGTACCAAACAGAAACCTATCCACTTCCATTTTGACATTTTCAGTTGACCTCTGGGGCCAACAGCTTTTCAGGAAAGTGAGTTCCAGATTTCCAACCCCCACTGTGTGAGGAAATGCTTCGTAGCATCCTCCATGATCAGTCGCGCTCTAACTTTAGTGCTATGCCCCCTTGTCCTGTAAACAGCGTATCTCGATCTACCCTATAATCCTCTAATCATTTTACACACCTTGATTGGATTACCCCTTAATCTTCTGTACTCGAGGGATAACGAACCTAATCTATGCAACCTGTCCTCAAAGTGTAACCATTTTGTGCCCACCAGCACTTTGCTGAATCTGTGCTGTAACCCTCTCAAGGCCAAAATGTGCTTCCTGAGGTGCAATGCCCAGAGCAAGAGTGAAAATGGGTTTTATATGACTATTATGTTTATGTTCGATTATGTTTACTTTAGTAATGGAAAGGGATAGGTATATACCGCAAGGCAAGAGTCATATCTGGGGGAAAGGCAATTATGATGCGATGAGGCAGGACCGAGGATGCATTGGCTGGAGAGGAAAACTGCAGGGGATGGTCACAATGGAAATATGGAGCATGTTCAAGGAACAGATACTGCGTGTCCTTGCTAAGTATGTACCTGTTAAGCAGAGAGGAAGTGGTCGAGCGAGGTAACCATGGTTTACTAAAGCAGTTGAAACACTTGTCAAGAGGAAGAAGGAGGCTTATGTAATGATGAGATGTGATGGTTCAGTTAAGGCGCTTCAGAGTTACAAGTTAGCTAGGAAGGATCTAAAGAGAGAGCTAAGAAGAGCCAGGAGGGGATATGAGGGGTGGAATTCTCCGCTCCCGCGATGAATCGGGAAGACCGTCGTGAAACTCGGCCGAGTTTCACGACGGCCTCGGAGGCCGCTCCTCGCACCTTATTCACCCGCATCCGGGGGGCTAGGAGCGGTGCTCCATAAATCTCGGCCGCCGGGCCTTGACGCTTGCGTCAAGGCGGCACACCGAGAATGACGCGACGGCGGCGCCTAAGTGACGTCAGCCACGCATGCGCAGGTTGGCTGGCTCCAACCCGCGCATGCGTGGCTGACGTCACGACGGCTGACGGCTCCAACCCGCGCATGCGCGGTTGCCGTCTTCCCCTCCGCTGCCCCGCAAGACATGGCGGCTTGATCTTGCGGGCGGCAGAGGGGAAAGAGTGCGTCCCCTTGAGACGCCGGCCCGACGATCGGTGGGCACCGATCGCGGGCCAGTCCCCTCCCGAGCACGGCTGTGGTGCTCACTCCCCTCTCCGCCCCCCACAAGCCACAAACGAGCATTTGGCGCCCATGTTCACGACGGCAGCGACCAGGTGTGGTCGCCGCCGTCGTGAACTGGTCGGGAATGGCAGGCTGCTTGGCCCATCTGGGCCGGAAAATCGCCGGTCGCCGTGAAAAACAGCGAGCGGCGATTCTGTGAGCGGGGGGGGGGGGGGGGGGGGGAATCGTAGGGGGTGCCAGGGCGGCGTGGCGTGAGTCGCCCAGCCCTCCCGCGATTCTCCCACCCGGCGTGGGGAGCGGAGAATCGCGCCCGAGATGTCTTTGGCAGGTAGGGTCAAGGATAACCCTAAAGCTTTCTATAGATATGTCAGGAATAAAAGAATGACTGGGTAATAGTAGGACCAGTCAAGGACAATAGTGCGAAGTTGTGCGTGGAGTCCGAGGAGAGAGGAGAGGTGATAAATGAGTATTTTTCATCCGTGTTCACACAGGAAAAAGACAGTGTTGTCGAGGAGAATACTGAGATACAGGCTACTAGACTAGAAGGGCTTGAGGTACATAAGGAGGAGGTGTTAGAGATTCTGGAAAATGTTAAAATAGATAAGTGCCCTGGGCCAGGTGGGATCTATCCTATGATTCTCTGAGAAGCTAGGGAGGCGATTGCTTAGCCTTTGGCTTTGATCTTTAAGTCATCTTTGTCTTCAGGAATAGTGCCAGAAGACTGGAGATAGCAAATGCTGTCCCCTTGTTCAAGAAGGGGAATAGAGATAACCCCGGTAACTATAGACCAGTGAGCATTACTTCTGTTGTGGGCAAAGTCTTGGAAAGGTTTATAAGAGATAGGATGTATAATCATCTGGAAAGGAATAATTTGATTAGAGATAGTCAACATGGTTTTGAGAAGGGTAGGTCGTGCCTCACAAACCTTATTGAGTTCTTCGAGAAGGTAACCAAACGGGTGGATGAGGGTAAAGCAGTTGATGTGGTGTATATGGATTTCAGTAAAGCGTTTGATAAGGTTCCCCATGGTAGGCTATTGCAGAAAATACGGAGGCATGGGATTCAGAGTGATTTAGCAGTTTGGATTGGATAGCTGGAAGAAGACAAAGGGTGGTGGTTGATGGGAAATGTTCAGACTGGTGTCCAGTTACTAGTGGTGTACCACAAGGATCTGTTTTGGGGCTGCTGCTGTTTGTCATTTTTATAAAGATAGAAGATATAGAAGGATGGGTGAATAAATTTGCAGATGACACTAAAGTCGGTGGAGTTGTGGACACTGCAGAAGGATGTTACAAGTTACAGAGGGACATAGATAAGCTGCAGAGATGGGCTGACAGGGGGCAAATGGAGTTTAATGCAGAAAGGTGTGAGGTGATTCATTTTGGAAGGAATAACAGGAAGACAGAGTACTGGGCTAATGGTAAGATTCTTGGTAGTGTGGACGAGCAGAGAGATCTCGGTGTCCATGTCCATAGATCCCTGAAAGTTGCCACCCAGGTTGAGAGTGTTGTTAAGAAGGCGTACGGTGTGTTAGCTTTTATTGGTAGAGGAAATGAGTTTCGGAGCCATGAATTCATGTTGCAGTTGTACAAAACTCTGGTGTGGCTGCATTTGGAGTATTGCGTGCAGTTCTGGTCGCCGCATTATAGGAAGGATGTGGAAGCATTGGAAAGGGTACAGAGGATATTTACCAGGATGTTGCCTGGTATGGAGGGAAGATCTTACGAGGAAAGGCTGAAGGACTTAAGGCTTTTTTTGTTAGAGAGAAGGTTAAGAGGCGACATAATTGAGGCATACAAGATGATCAGAGGTTAGATTGGGTGACATTGAGAGCCTTTTTCCTCGGATAGTGATGTCCAGCACGAGGGGACATCGCTTTAAATTGAGGGGAGATAGATATAGGACAGATGTCAGAGGTAGGCTCTTTACTCGGAGGGTAGTAAGGGTGTGGAATGCCCTGCCTGCAACAGTAGTGGACTCACCAACACTAAACGCATTCAAATGGTCATTGGATAGGCATATGGACGATAAGGGAGTAGTGGAGATGGGCTTTAGAGGGGTTTCACAGGTCAGCGCAACATCAAGGTGTGAGGTGATTTATTTTTTCACTATGTGCCTGTACTGCGCTGTAATGTTCTATGTTCTAACTGCAACGCACCAAAATATTGAACCAATGACTTGAGAACAACACATTGCAGCAAAGTAAAATCACCACATATGGTAATAACTCCAACTAAATTAGGGGTTGCAGTTTGAAAATAAGGATGGAGTTTGAAAATTAAGATGGAGAGGAAGAGAAAGTCTTCTCTCAAAGTCCAGTTGGTCTTTGGAGTTCTCTTCTCCAGACATCATTGGTGTGGTGCTTTGTGTTCATTGTCCCTTTAAGGGAGACACAGCAGAGGAAGAGTCACCTGACTAATAGGGATGCAGTGTGGGTAATCACCCCGGGGGATGGAGTACTCTCCTAGACAAGAGACAGCAGCACGGTAGCATGGTGATCATCACAATTGCTTCACAGCTCCAGGGTCCCAGGTTTGATTCCTGGCTTGGTTCACTGTCTGTGCGGAGTCTGCACGTTCTCCCCTGTGTGCATGGGTTTCCTCCGGGTGCTCCGGTTTCCTCCCACAGTTGAAAGGTGTACAGGTTGGGTGGATTGGCCATGCTAAATTGCTCTTATTGTTCAAAATTGCCCTGTGTTGGGTGTCTATGTCTATGTCTAAACATGTAGGGGACTCGGTGTCGCCGTGCTGGCTGATGTACTGTTGTTCAGTTTTTAAAAATTAATAAACACTTTTGTGTTACGAATGAAGTCTGGGAAAGTACATCATTACAACTGGTGACCGGAGTAAAATCATAATGACACTACTACCGGTCCAACACTTGTGAATATCCTGTTTTAAATACTCACCTAAATACCTTTCTTTGGGTGAATAGACCCATTTGCGATATTGCCAGACCATGAGGGACTGACGCAGATCAAACCTGAATTAGCTGGTACATTCAAAGGTTTGGAAGCACATAGTGAAAAAAAAAATCAAGACAAAAATAAACCTGCGGGGCAAGTTATTAAAAAAAGGTACTTAAGTTATAAAAAGAGTTGCTGCAAAGTTTTTTTTTACAAAAGAGAACACAGAAAGCCGTGTTTTAGGTAAAAAAAAAAACAAAATATAGGAGGCCTGGGTGGGCTGCAGTGAGGTGTCCAGAGGGGCGGGAGAATCTAAAGGCTGAAACTGACAATCTCCCGATGTGCAGGTCGGAGCAAAGCCTGAGGAGGTTTTGTGCCAGAAATCGCTGCACTGATGGGCTTCAAGCAAGAAGAGAAGTTTTCAACCTGTTCAAAAAAAAAATGTTTTTAAAATGGCCCTTGGACCTCGAGAACGCCAGGTCTCCGAATATAATTGACAAAAACAAACACGGGGCACATCAAAAAGAAGAAAAAAAAGGACTCATCAAATGTCCAGAGGAAAAAAAACTCCACAGTCACTGAAAAGGCCTTCCTTTAGTAAAAAGGGGAAGTTTTGAGATTTCATAAAGGGGAGAGCAGCCTGCTTCATGTCAAAACACCATAATCATGGGAAAAACACTGCTGACATCTCAGTGAAAAAAAAATGATGGGCTTAAACTCTCAAAAGATAAAGGTCCATAAGCAATGAAGACCTCAGAAAGAAGGGCAGCACGGTGGTGCAGTGGTTAGCACTGTTGCCTCACGGTGCCGAGGTCCCAGGTTCGATCCCGGCTCTGGGTCACTGTCCGTGAGGCGTTTGCACATTCTCGCCGTGTTTGCGTGGCTTTCACTCCCACAACCCAAAGATGTGCAGGCTCGGTGAACCGGCCACACTAAATTGCCCCTTAATTGGAAAAAATAAATTGAGTACTCCAAATTTAAAAAAAAGACCTCAGGAAGAGGCAACAGAAGACCTCAGAGTAGGCAATGAAGATCTCAAGCAAGAGGAAATGGAAGATATTAAAGGAGGCAATGAAGACCTCAGAGAAGGCCACAAAGACACCAAAGAGAAGGCAAAAGAAGACCCCAGTTTGGAAGGCAATAAAAGACCCCAGAATAGGGCAATGGAAGACCTCACTAGAAGAGAAAATAGAACATTTCAGAATTGTAACATGTCAACACTTTGTTGGAGACAGACCTGACCAACAGTGAAGCTAAAAAGGTTTGGCTGAAGTTAAGACAAGTGGGAATGAAGGTTCCATTTGTGAAATGTCCAGTAAGAACATGATGGATTCCCCTCAGCAGAAACTCAGAACAAAGAACAAAGAAAAGTACAGCACAGGAACAGGCCCTTCGGCCCTCCAAGTCTGTGCCGACCATGCTGCCCGTCTAAACTAAAATCTTCTACACTTCCTGGGTCCGTATACCTCTATTCCCATCCTAGTCGTGTATTTGTCAAGATGCCCCTTAAACGTCACTATCGTACCTACTTCCACCACCTCCTCTGTCAGCGAGTTCCAGGCACCCACTACCCTCTGTGTAAAAACTTGCCTCGTACATCTCCTCTAAACCTTGCCCCTCGAAATTAAAGACTTCAAAAGAAACTAGGAACTATTGAACATAAAGGAGGATCAGTAAAAAGAATTAAAGCTCTCGAGAAGACATTAAAACCTCAAGATGAACTTCCGGTGGCGACTATGAGGGAGCAGGTTGCACATTTGGTGGCTCCCGTTTCGGTCGGACATTTGACCTTTTCCCCTGACGTTTTTGCACTTTTGAGTGCGGAACTGGAAAGCAATAGTACTCAGGCACTGAACCCATACAGAGGTGTGTGAACGTAAGAAGCCAGAGGGACCGTAAACAGCATAAGAAGTGGTCAAACAAGAGCACGGTGGGTGGCTGTGAGAGAGACCAATATGGCTGGTGTCCAGAGAAAGACACCGACAGCCCAGCCTACAATGGAGCAGCTGCTACAGGCCAAGCAGGAAGTCTTTTTAGCTCTGAAGCGGGATAATTTGGAGCCGCTCCAGAAGTCGATGGACCGATTGGAAAAAAGGCTGGTGATCAGGCTGAGAAGCTCCAGAAGCTAGAGAAGATGGTGGAGGAGCAGGCCGACTTTCAAACGTGGCGGACGTGGAGATTCGGAGGCTGAGGGATCAGCAAAAAATGCTCCTTGCCGGCAGAATGTAAGAATTGTTGGCCTCTTGGAGGGAGATGAGGGGCTGAATGCCGTATGTGGAGGGTATTTCAGAAGCTGCGGGGGAACAAGGTGGTGGATAGGGCACACAGAGTGCAGGTGAGGCAGCCACGACGAGGGGGTCCCGCATGAGCAATGGTGGTCCGGTTCCACAGGTACCTGGACAAGGAGCGGGTTCTGCAATGGGCCAAGAGCACACAAAGCTGTACCTGGGACAATAGCACCCTGCGTGTTTAACAAGACCTGAGCACTGAGGTGGCCAGGAGGAGGGGAGGCTAATGGCAAGTGAAGGAGATTTTGTATAAGAACAAGGTGAAATTCGGGCTTCTTTTTCCGGCGCGACTGTGGGTTACATATGAGAGCCAACACCACTATTTCGAGGAACCCGAGGAGGTGATGGACTTTGTTAAGAAGCAGGGGCTGGCTCTGAGCTGAGGACTCTTGGACTCATGGTAGAACCTTTAATCTGTTTTGTTTCTCTCTCGCGTTGAGAGATGCCTGCATGCTTGGGTCCGTTCTTTTCGTTTTTTTGACCTTTTTAGGTTGATGTATTTTGGTTGTGATGTGTTTTTCTTGTTCTTTTTTGTGGTTTCCCTAAATGTTTCCTTTTTGGGGTCTCTTGTTTGGTTGGAGGTTTGGTAGGGGGAAAATAAAAAATGAAATAGTTAAAAAGGTGTGGTTATGATGAGGGTTTCGGGGGAATTTTTTGCAATCTTTTTCTGTGTGTGGAGGGGAAGGGCTGAGGGTGCCTGGTACTTCTCATCTCTATCTGATCGAAATTGCACTATTGTAGGGGATGTCTTTGACTTATATCGAGTGTGTATTTAAGCAGGGCTGGTTTGGGGAAGTGGTATGGATGGGCCGGGAGGAGGGGAGCCAGGGAACAATGGGTGACAGACGTGCTGGCGCCGAAGCGGGGAGCCACCAGGCTAGCTGGGTGGGCTAGTTAATGGAAGCCAGGTTTGGGGGGGGGGGGTTCGTACAGTTAGACTAGAGCAGGGGTTAGGTGGTAGGATGGTGTTACTGGGGGGGGGGGGGGGGGGAAGAAGTTGATCTGCTGACGGGGATGGAAATTGGACATGGCAACAGTGAGGAGGTCATGGGTGGAGCCAGCCAGGATGCGGGCCAGAGGGAGCGCAACACATGGCTGAGGGGCTGGCCAAGGAAAGGAGATGGCTGATCGGCAAAGGGGAGGGAGGCGGAGAGCAAAGTGCCCTCCAACCAGGCTGATCACTTGGAATGTTAGAGGGCTAAACAGGCCAATGAAGAGGGTGCGTGTGTTCGCGCATTTGCGGGTTCTTAGGGCGGATGTAGTCATGCTGCAGGAGATGCACCTGCAGGTGGCAGACCAGGTAAGGTTGCGGAAGGGCTGGGTTAGTCAGGTCTTTCATTAGGGGCTCAACACTAAGTCTAGGGGGGTTGTGATGTTGATTAATAAAAGGGTTCAATTTGAGGCGGAGGGCACAGTTGCAGACGGGGGTGGCAGATTTGCTACGGTTAGGGGTAAGCTCGAAGGAGTGAGAGTAGTCTTGGTCAGTGTGTATGCCCCTAATTGGGACGATGTGGATTTCACCAGGCCTGGATTGGTCGTCTTTAAAAATGGGCAGGTTGTCAGCGATGGCAAAGAACTGAGAGGGTTCATGGAGCAAATTGCAGGAGCTGATCCGTGGAGATTCGTACTACTCCCACGTCCATAAGGTGTATTCCCGAATTGATTTCTTTGTCATGAGTAGGGACTTGCTGGCCGGGATGGTGGGGGCAGAATATTCGGCAGTTACCATATCGGACCATGCTCCACACTGGGTAGACCTACGGATTTGTAAGCTTCCAGCACCCACAATGTAGGTTGGAAGTTGGATTGCTTGCGGATGAGGCGGTGTGTAAGAGACTCAAGAAATACATGCAGAATTAGCTGCAGGTAAATCATACCGGAGAAGTCTCAGCAGCAGTACTCTGGGAGGCACTGAAGGCAGTGGTGAGACG
This sequence comes from Scyliorhinus canicula, assembly GCF_902713615.1. Lineage (NCBI taxonomy): Eukaryota > Metazoa > Chordata > Chondrichthyes > Carcharhiniformes > Scyliorhinidae > Scyliorhinus > Scyliorhinus canicula. Next base: position 56,002,699 of record NC_052158.1, on the reverse strand, counting down.
GGAGCTGATCTCAATCCGGGTCCGGAGGGACAGGACAGACAGGGCAGAAACGGACCGACTGGTTCAGGAAATTTTACGGATGGACAGGACCTATGCGGAATCCCCGAGGCCAGATTTACTCAGGAAATGACAGAGGCTGCAGGCCAAGTTTGGGGTGCTGAGTACACCAAGGCTGTAGAGCAGCTTAGAAAGGCAAAAGGCGCGATATATGAACATGGAGAGAAAGCCAGCAGAATGCTTGCGCAGCAACTAAGGACGAGAGAAGCGGCTAGGGAGGATAGTGGATGGGGAGGGAAATATGGTGGAGGACCCGGCAGGGCTGAACAAGGTGTTCAGGGACTTTTATAGTAAGCTATACACTTCGGACCCCCCCCCCCCCCCCCCCCCCCCCCAGGGACTGGAGGGGATGAGACGATTCCTGGATGGACTGACCTTCCCAAGAGAGGGTAGGGGGTTGGTAGATGGACTGGGGGCCCTAGTTGGGATCGAAGAGGTACTGGGGGTCCTGAAGCTCATGCAGTCGGGTAAAGCCTGGATGGGTATCCGGTGGAGTTTTACAAAAGTTTGCCGAGATAGTGGGGCCAGTGCTGGTCAGGGTTTTTAACGAGGCAAGAGACAGAGGGAGTTTACCCCGACGATGTCGCAGGCCACTATTTCACTTATTCTGAAATGGGATAAAGATCCGGAGGCCTGTGGGTCATACAGGCTGACCTCTTTGATCGACGCAGACGCTAAGTTACTGGCCAAGATCTTGGCGACTAGAATTGAGGACTGTGTACCGGACGTAATTGCGGAGGACAAAACTGGGTTCATAAAGGGTAGGCAACTGGCGGCCAGCCTAAGAAGGCTGCTTAATGTAATCATGATGCCCCCGGAAAGCAGGGAGGCAGAGATAGTGATAGCTATGGATGCGGAAAAAGCTTTCGACCAGGTCGAGTGGTGCTGTGTAGGTTTGGGTTCGGGGAGGGGTTCATTGACTGGGTTAGGCTGTTATACCAGCTCCCAGAGGCTAGTGTAAGAACGAACAGGACAACATCAGATTACTTCATTCTACACCGTGGGACAAGACAGAGTTGCCCTCTCTCCCCACTGCTGTTCGCGCTGGCCATAGAGCTGCTGGCAATTGCTCTGAGAGCTTCAAAGGACTGGAAAAGGCTGGTCCGGGAGGAGTGGAACATAAAGTCTCGTTATACGCGGATGACCTGTTGTTATACGTAGCGGACCCAATGGCAGGGATGGACAGCATCATGGAAATCCTGAGGGATTTTGGCCGGTTTTCAGGATATAAATTGAACATGGCTAAGAGCGAGTTGTTTGTAATTCAGGCGAGGGGGAAGGAGAGTAGGCTGAAGGGGTTGCCGTTCCGCCTGGTAGGAGAAAGCTTCAGATACTTGGGGATACAGGTGGCACGGGACTGGGGCAGATTGCATAAGCTCAACCTGTCCCAATTGGTGGAACGAGTGAGGGAGGAGGTTCGGAGTTGGGATGCGCTCCTGCTGTCACTAGCGGGGAGGGTGCAGACTGTCAAGATGACGTTTTTTCCAAGATTCTTGTTCATATTTCAGTGTCTCCCCATTTTCATCCCGAGGTCCTTCTTTAAGAGGCTGAATAAAATGATCCTGGGATTTGTCTGGGCAGGGAAGTCTCCGTGGGTGAGGAAGGTGCTTCTCGAAAGGAAGAGAGGGCTGGCGTTGCTGAACTTTAGCAACTACTACTGGGCGACCAACATAGTGATGATAAGGAAATGAATGGTGGGCATGGTGTCGGTCTGGGAGTGGATGGAGGCTGCTTCGTGCAGGGGCAGTAGTTTGGCGGCCCTGGTTACAACGCCTCTGCCGCTCCTGCCGCGCAGTCCTCCACCAGCCCTATAGTGGTGGTGGCTTTGCGGATCTGGGGCCAGTGGAGGAGGCATATAGGGGAAATGAGAGTATCGGTGTGGACCCCAATCTGCGGCAATCACCGATTTGCCCCAGAGAACATGGACAGTGGGTATCGACTGTGGCGGAAGGCGGGGATTGTGAGGGTGGGTGATCTGTTCCTGGAAGGGAGCTTTCCGAGCATGAGGGCATTGGAGGAGAAGTTTGGGCTGGCGAGAGGGAATGACTTTAGACACTTACAGGTGCGGGATTACGTGCGCAGACTGGTGCCAACCTTCCCACGCCTCCCGCCAAAGGGGAGGCAGGACAGGGTAGTTTCTAGGGGAGAGGTAGGTGAGGGTAGAGTCTCAGATATTTACAAATAACGAATGGGAGCAGAAGATACACAGTCTGAGGACCTGAAGCTTAAGGGGGAAGAGGAGCTCGGGGGGGGGAGATGGAGGATGGTATTTGGGCAGAAGCTCTGGGCAGCGTAAACACGACTGCAATGTATGCCAGGCTCAGTCTGATCCAGTTTAAGGTCGTTCACCAGGCCCACATGGCGGTGGCCCGGATGAGTAAATTTTATGGGCTGAAGGACAAGTGTCCTTCAGTGGCTGAAGGATGCGCCGGTGGGCCGGCCAATCACGTGCACATGTTCTGGTCGTGCCCTGGACTCGGGGGGTACTGGCAGAGATTCACAGACATCTTGGCCGGGATCCTTCCCTACCTGGCGGGGCAGGGGGTCCCGGCGTAGCGGAGTAGCGCCAACCACTCCGGCGTCGAGCCTCCCCAAAGTTGCGGAATTCTCCGCACCTTTCGGGGCTAGGCCCCCACCGGAGTGATTGGCGTCACGCCGACTGGTGTCGGGGCTGGCCGAAAGGCCTTTGCCGGTTTGCGCATGCGCCGGTGCATCCGTGGCCGCTGACGTCACCACTGGCACATATGCGGTAGGAGGGGTCTCGCTCGCCTCCGCCATGGTGGAGGCCGTGGCGGCGGCGGAAGAAAAAGAGTGCCCCCACGGCACAGGCCCACCCCCTGATAGGTGGGCCCCGATCGCTGGCCAAGCCACCGTGGGGTCCGATCGCCTCGCGCCAGGACCCCGGGGGCCAGCTCGCGCCGCCACTCCCGCCGGCACCAGAGGTGCTCCAATTCCCTCTGGCGGGAGAGGCCTGTCAGCGGCGGGGCTTCGGCCCATCGCAGGCTGGAGAATCTGCGTGGGGGGCATGCCGATCAGCGCAGGGTGCATGCCAATCGGCGCGGCGTAATTCCCGCTCCCACCAATTCCTGGGTGGCGGGAAATTCCGGCCACGGCAGCGGCGGGATTCACGCCGGCCCCGGGCGATTCTCCGACCCTGCGGGGGTCGGAGATTTCCGCCCCATGTCCTGGGTTTTGAAAACTGGGGTGGTAACGAATCCTGAGGTGGCAATCTTTGGGGTGTCGGAGGACCCGGTCGTCATAGACCATAGAATTTACAGTGCCGAAGGAGGCCATTCGGCCCATCGAATCTGCACCGACTCCTGGAAAGAGCACCCTACCAGGTTAACACCTCCACCCTATCCCCATAGCCCAGTAACCCCACCCAACACTAAGGCCAATTTTGGACACTATGGGCAATTTATCATGGCCAATCCACCTACCCTGCACATCTTTGGACTGTGGGAGGAAACCGGAGCACCTGGAGGAAACCCACGCACACACGGGGAGGATGTGCAGACTCCGCACAGACAGTGACCCAAGCCGGAATCGAACCTGGGACACTGGAGCTGTGAAGCAATTGTGCTATCCACAATGCTACCGTGCTGCCCTAAGTCCAGGAGGAGAAGGAGGCCAATGTCTTGGCCTTTGCTTCCCTGGTAGCCCGGCGACGAATACTGTTGGCATGGAGAGACTCAAAGCCCACGAAGACCGAAGCATGGCTATTGGGCATGCCGAGCTTTCTCGGTCTAGAAAGGTTTAAGTTCGCCTTGAGAGCTTCATTATCGGGGTTCACCCGGAGGTGGCAGCCATTCATTGACTTCTTCGCGGAGAATTAATCGTCAGCGGGGGTAGGGGAGAATAAGGGGGGGTCTATGGTAGTGTAGAGTAGGGGTGGTTTAGGCAGGTCCTTGTGAGAATGGAGTCGTGGTTTGCATTATGTGTTCTTTGCTTTTCCTTTTGTATGGGTACTATACCTCAATAAAATTGTTTATTAAGAGAAAACCTCAAGATGAAATGACTGACAGCAAACTTGGAAAAAAAGTGTAAATTTGCAAAATGAGGTTAAGAAGAAACTCTTAAACAATGTAGCACAAGTGTTCAGCCTTGTGTGGAGTTCATCCACAAAAAGGAAGGAGAGAATAAGAGCACGTCCAGTGAAGAATTCAATCAGGAGAATAAGAACTTGAAGAAGGGAGGCTTGGCAATGAGACATTAACTGAAGAGGTAAAAACATTGAAATTAACAGCAGAATCAGCAATTCAGACTGACAAGGAAACTGAGATTACTGCCAGAACAAGATTGCTGAAATGGTTACACTAATATGATCATAGAATCATGGAATTTACAGTGCAGGAGGCCATTGGCCCATCGAGTCCGCACCGGCTCTTGGAAGGAGCACTGTGTTTAAGCCCATGCTTCCACCTACCCCCGTAACCCAGTAACCCGACCTAATTGTTACGGACACTAAGGCTATAATTGGACTATAATGGCCAATCCCCCTAACCTGCACAGCTTTGGACTGTGGGAAGAAATCGGAGCACCTGGAGGAAACCCACGCAGATACAGGGAGAACCTGCAGACTCCGCACAGACAGTGATCCAAGCCGGGAATTGAACTTGGGTTTCTGGCACTGTGAAGCAACATTGCTAATCACTGTGCTCCTGTGCTGCCCTGTACTCTGTAGCGTTCTGGACACCCTATTATAGAAAGGATATTATTAAACTAGAAAGAGTGCAGAAAAGATTTTTGAAGCTGTTACCAGGACTGGATGGTTTGAGTTATAAGGAGAGGCTGGATAGACGGGGACTTTTTTTCCTGGAGTGTAGGAGGCTTAGGGCTGATTTTATAGAGGTCTACAAAATAATGAGGGCAAAGATAAGGTAGATAGTCAACAGGATGGAATCTACGTTTCAGCGGTGCCAGTAGAGCATGTGTGGTCTTTTACGACCAAAAAATCATTGTGGAACCCTCACCGATTCCAGAACTTGTGAGGGGCTAGCACCGGCGGGGGTTGAAACTCCTGCCTCCCGCGCCAAAAGCAGCCAGAAACTGTCCGGGTGCCGGCGCTGTGCATGCGCGCAGCTGGCGACCTGCAGCGGTCGCGCGTATAACATGGCGGCAGTCATGCACACAGTAAATCAGCCATCCAGAACCCTACAGTCCACCCACTGGCCAGCCCCCACCAGTCCCCGTAGCCCTTGCAGAAGTCCCCCCACCAGCGGCACGGACCCCGGCCGGGTGTGGTGGCACTGGACACAGTCCGCAGCTGCCATGCCTGGTTCCCTGCATGGCTGGGACCACACATATCCCGCGTCGTCGGGATCTCGGCCCATTGGGCCAGCCGGTGACGCACCAACACCGTTGCAATGGTGCACAGTGCAAGACGCGATTACACCAGTTTGGAGGGGCGGAGCATGGCCGCCCGGTGTCAAACCAGTGCCGGCCCCGATTTTGGCGTCGGACACCATCCTCTGCCCAATTACCGCACATAATTTTGGCGTTGGGCAACGGAGAATCCCGCCCAACATATTTTTCCAAAGCTAGGGGGGTTGCAAACTAGAGGGCATAGGCTTAAGTTGGGAGGAGACAGATACAAAAGGGTCGAGCGGGGTAATCTTTTCACACAGAGGGTGGTGAAAATATGGAACGAGCTGCCAGAGGCAGTAGTAGAGGCTTTTAAAAAGCATTAAGACGGTTACATAGAAAAGCTGGATATAGTGGGATATGGGCCAAATGCGAGCAATTGAGTCTAGATTGGTGGCAAATATCTGGGCAGCATGGACAAGTTCGGCCAAAGGGCCTGTTTTCATGCTGTAAACCTCCATGACTATGAACGACCAACGACTCTTGTGCACGTGGGCCGTCGTGGGCCTCCCCCGATGGGTCTCACCCTGGCCTAATGGGAGGCTTGGTCCTCAGACACCTAACACCAGGCCAGGTGTTAGATCTGGAGGTAGGTGAGCACTTTGGAAATAGTGACCACAATTCGGTGACCTTTACGTTAGTGATGGAAAGGGATAAGTATACCCCGCAGGGCAAGAGTTATAGCTGTGGGAAGGGCAATTATGATGCCATTAGACATGACTTAGGATGTGTAGGTTGGAGAAGTAGGCTGCAAGGGTTGGGCACACTGGATATGTGGAGCTTGTTCAAGGAACAGCTATTGCGTGTTCTTGATAAGTACGTACCAGTCAGGCAGGGAGGAAGGGGTAGAGTGAGGGAACCGTGGTTTACCAAAGAAGTGGAATCTCTTGTTAAGAGGAAGAAGGAGGCCTATGTGAAGATGAGGCGTGAAGTTTCAGTCGGGGCGCTTGATAGTTACAAGGAAGCGAGGAAGGATCTAAAGAGAGAGCTAAGACAAGCAAGGAGGGGACATGAGAAGTCTTTGGCAGGTAGGATCAAGGAAAACCCAAAAGCTTTCTATAGGTATGTCAGGAATAAAAGAATGACTAGGGTCATTCAAGGACAGTGGTGGGAAGTTGTGTGTGGAGGCTGAGGAGATAAGCGAGATACTAAATGAATACTTTTCGTCAGTATTCACTCAGGAAAAAGATAATGTGGTGGAGGAGAATGCTGAGACCCAGGCTATTAGAATAGGAGGCACTGAGCTGCGTAGGGAAGAAGTGTTGGCAATTCTGGACAAGGTGAAAATAGATAAGTCCCCGAGGCCTGATGGGATTTATCCTAGGATTCTCTGGGAAGCCAGGGAAGAGATTGCTGAGCCTTTGGCTTTGATTTTTATGTCATCATTGGCTACAGGAATAGTGCCAGAGGACTGGAGGGTAGCAAATGTGGTCCCTTTGTTCAAGAAGGGGAGTAGAGATAACCCCGGTAACTATAGGCCGGTGAGCCTCACGTCTGTTGTGGGTAAAGTCTTGGAGAGGATTATAAGAGATACGATTTATAATCATCTAGATCGGAATAATATGATTAGGGATAGTCAGCATGGTTTTGTGAAGGGTAGATCATGCCTCACAAACCTTATCGAGTTCTTTGAGAAGGTGACTGAACAGGTAGACGAAGGTAGAGCGGTTGATGTGGTGTATGTGGATTTCAGTAAAGCGTTTGATAAGGTTCCCCACGGTCGGCTATTGCAGAAAATACAGAGGCTGGGGATTGAGGGTGATTTAGAGATGTGGATCAGAAATTGGCTAGTTGAAAGAAGACACAGGGTGGTGGTTGATGGCAAATGTTCAGAATGGAGTTCAGTTACGAGTGGCGTACCACAAGGATCTGTTCTGGGGCCGTTGCTGTTTGTCATTTTTATAAATGTTTTGAGGAGGACACAGAAGGTTGGGTGAGTAAATTTGCAGACGACACTAAAGTCGGTGGAGTTGTAGACAGTGTGGAAGGATGTTGCAGGTTACAGAGGGACATAGATACGCTGCAGAGCTGGGCTGAGAGGTGGCAAATGGAGTTTAATGTAGAGAAGTGTGAGGTGATTCACTTTGGAAAGAAAAACAGGAATGCGGAATATTTGGCTAATGGTAAAATTCTTGGCAGTGTGGATGAGCAGAGGGATCTCGGTGTCCATGTACATAGATCCCTGAAAGTTGCCACCCAGGTTGATAGGGTTGTGAAGAAGGCCTATGGTGTGTTGGCCTTTATTGGTAGAGGGATTGAGTTCCGGAGCCATGAGGTCATGTTGCAGCTGTACAAAACTCTGGTACGGCCGCATTTAGAGTATTGCGTACAGTTCTGGTCGCCTCATTATAGGAAGGACGTGGAAGCTTTGGAACGGGTGCAGAGGAGATTTACCAGGATGTTGCCTGGTATGGAGGGAAAATCTTATGAGGAAAGGCTGATGGACTTGAGTTTGTTCTCGTTAGAGAGAAGAAGGTTAAGAGGTGACTTAATAGAGGCATACAAAATGATCAGAGGGTTAGATAGGGTGGACAGTGAGAGCCTTCCCCCGCGGATGGAGGTGGCTAGCACGAGGGGACATAGCCTTAAATTGAGGGGTAATAGATATAGGACAGACGTCAGAGGTAGGTTTTTTACGCAAAGAGTGGCGAGGCCGTGGAATGTCCTACCTGCAACAGTCTTGAACTTGCCAACATTGAGGGCATTTAAAAGTTTATTGGATAAGCATATGGATGATAATGGCATAGTGTAGGTTAGATGGCCTTTAGTTTTTGACTTCCCATGTCGGAGCAACATCGTGGGCCGAAGGGCCTGTACTGCGCTGTATCGTTCTATGTTCTATGTTCTATGTTCAGAGTGTGGGAACGGACCCTACAGATGAGCTGCCACCTGCAGCCCTTAGAAACTGCTGCTGCTGCCATCTCTGGCGTCTGGCCGTCTGGCCTACCAGCTGCACCACTGGGAACTGTTCTGAACAGTTCAAAATACTGTCCATAGTGTTCAATATCTGTAAGGACTTGGGAGAGGGTGTTAGACTGACAAACAATGGTAAATTCCACCCTGGGACCCTCCATTTCCCCATTGGTCTCTCCCCATCTCTCCCACATCCGGAACCCTGACACCCACACATAATGTTACCTGGAACAGGCACTGGTCCCCTCCCCATTGCAGTCATCCACACTTCTAAAACGTAAATGTGCTGAAGGCGCAACTCATCGTGAATGAAAATGATTTAGTGGCCATTACTGAAACATGGTTAAAGGATGGTCACGACTGGGAGTTAAATATCCAAGGGTATCAAACTATACGGAAGGCCAGAGTGGATGGTCAGGGAGGTGGTGTAGCTCTGTTATTTAAGGATGACATCCGGGCAATAGTAAGGGGCGACATCGGTGCTATGGAGACTAAGGTTGAATTGATTTGGGTGGAAATCAGGAATAGTAAGGTGAAAAAGTCACTGATAGAAGAAGTCGATAGGCAAACAAATAGTAACATTATGGTGGGGCCGGCAGTAAACAAAGAAATAACGGATGAATATATAAATGGTACAGCAGTTATCATGGGGGATTTTAATCTACATGTCAATTGGTTTAACCAGGTCGGTCAAGGGAGCCTTGAGGAGGCATTTACAGAATTTATCCATGATAATTTCCTAGAACAGAACGTAATGGAACCTACGAGGGAACAAGCAGTCCAAGATCTAGCCCTGTGTAATGAGGCAGGATTGATTAATGATCTCATAGTTCGGGATCCTCCCAGAAGGAGCGATCATAATATGGTGGAATTTAAAATACAGATGGAGGGTGAGAAGGTAAAATCAAACACTAGTGTTTTATGCTTAAACAAAGATTACAATGGGATGAGAGAAGAGCTAGCTAAGGTAGACTGGGAGCAAAGACTTTATGGTGAAACAGTTGAGGAACAGTGGAGAACGTTCCAAGTGATTTCTCACAGTGCTCAGCAAAGATTTATACCAACAAAAAGGAAGGACGGTAGAAATGGGAAAATCGACCGTGGATATCTAAGGAAATAAGGGAGAGTATCAAATTGAAGGAAAAAGCATACAAAGTGGCAAAGATTAGTGGGAGATAAGAGGACTGGGAAATCTTTAGGGGGCAACAGAAAGCTACTAAAAAAGCTATAAAGAAGAGTAAGATAGATTATGAGAGTAAACTTGCTCAGGATACAAAAACAGATAGTAAAAGTTTCTACAAATATATGAAACAAAAAAGAGTGGCTGAGGTAAATATTGGTCCTTTAGAGGATGAGAAGGGAGATTTAACAATGGGAGATCAGGAAATGGCTGAGGAACTGAACAGGTTTTTGGGGTCGGTCTTCACAGTGGAAGACACAAATAACATGCCAGCAACTGATAGAAATGAGGCTATGACAGGTGAGGACCTTGAGACGATTGGTATCACGAAGGAGGTAGTGATGGGCAAGCTAATGGGGCTAAAGGTAGACAAGTCTCCTGGCCCTGATGAAATGCATTCCAGAGTGCTAAATGAAATGGCTAGGGAAATTGCAGATGCACTAGTGATAATTTACCAAAATTCACTAGACTCTGGGGTGGTCCCAGCAGATTGGAAATTAGCAAACGTGACACCACTGTTTAAAAAAGGAGGTAGGCAGAGAGCGGGTAATTATAGGCCAGTGAGCTTAACTTCAGTAGCAGGGAAGATGCTGGAATCTATCATCAAGGAAGAAATAGCGAGGCATCTTGATGGAAATTGTCCCATTGGGCAGATGCAGCATGTGTTCATAAAGGGCAGGTCATGCCTAACTAATTTGGTGGATTTTTTTGAGGACATTACCAGTGTGGTAGATAATGGGGAGCCAATGGATGTGGTATAACTGGACTTCCAGAAAGCCTTTGACAAGGTGCCACACAAAAGGTTGCTGCATAAGATAAAGATGCATGGCATTAAGGGTAAAGTAGTAGCATGAATAGAGGATTGATTAAGTAATAGAAAGCAAAGAGTGGGGATTAATGGGTGTTTCTCTGGTTGGCAATCAGTAGCTAGTGGTGTCCCTCAGGGATCCGTGTTGGGCCCACAATTGTTCACAATTTGCACAGATGATTTGGAGTTGGGGACCAAGGGCAATGTGTCCAAGCTTGCAGACGACACTAAGATGAGTCGTAAAGCAAAAAGTGCAGAGGATACCGGAAGTCTGCAGAGGGATTTGGATAGGTTAAGTGAATGGGTTAGGATCTGGCAGATGGAATACAATGTTGACAAATGTGAGGTAATCCATTTTGGTTGGAATAACAGCAAACGGGATTATTATTTAAATGATAAAATATTAAAATATGTGCAGAGAGACCTGGATGTGCCAGTGCATGAGTCGCAAAAAATTGGTTTACAGGTGCAACATGTGATTAAGAAGGCAAATGGGGTTTTGTCCTAGAGGGATGGAGTTTAAGACTAGGGAGATTATGCTGCAATTGAATAAGGTGTTAGTGAGGCCATACCTGGAGTATTGTGTTCCGTTTTGGTCTCCTTACCTGAGAAAGGACGCACTGGCACTGGAGGGTGTGCAGAGGAGATTCACTAGGTTAATCCCGAGTTGAGGGGGTTGGATTACGAGGAGAGGTTGACTGTACTTGTTGGAATTTAGAAGGATGCAGGGCATCTTTTAGAAACATATAAAATTATGAAGGGAATAGATAGGATAGATGCGGGCAGGTTGTTTCCACTGGCGGGTGAAAGCAGAACTAGGGGGCATAGCCTCAAAATACGGGGAAGTAGATTTAGGAATGAGTTTAGGAGGATCTTCTTCACCCAAAGGTTGTGAATCTATGGAGTTCTTTGCCCAGTGAAGCAGTTGAGGCTCCTTCATTAAATGTTTTTAAGATAAAGATAGATAGATTTTTGAAGATTAAAGGGATTAAGGGTTATGGTGTTCGGGCTGGAAAGTGGAGCTGAGTCCACAAAAGATCAACCATGCTCTCATTGAATGGCGGAGCAGGTTTGAGGGGCCAGATGGCCTACTCCTGCTCCTCGTTCTTATGTTCTTATGTTCTGCGGAGGACATGTCCCCAGAGCTGGGGCCATCCCCTGGGTTATCGTATCTCGGCTGCTGCATGGGTGATGTTGCCTCCCGCAGTGTTCAAGCAGTATCCAGTCATCACAGTCTGATTGGGATGCTAGTCAATGACTCCCACATGCCACATGGCACACTAACATACGAGAATTCACTTGTGATGTGTTAAGTGCTCAATTAATCACGATAGCCAATTCAGCAGTAGCCTTCAGCCGCACGGCCAGAGGCCTCCGCAGTCAGTGAGGATTAGAATCATGGAATCATAGAATTTACAGTGCTGAAGGAGGCCATTCAGCCCATTGTCTGCATCAGCCCTTGAAAAGAGCAGCCTACCTAAGTCCGCACCTCCTCCTTATCCCCGTAGCCCAGTAACCCCAATGTGGTCGGTGGGGCAGACGGGCAGAGAAAAGGATTGCCCTCGGAACAGGTATGCATGATCCAGGGGTTTGCATGGAGAAGCCTCAGGTGATTGTCCCCCAACGGACAACACCCTCCCGCCCCCACAACCCCAGTCGCCCTGCCATTGCGGCTCACCCCTGCCTATGGTGCCACCCCTCCACCACCCCCCTCCCCACGCCCCTGGCTGCACCCCCTCCGAGCACAGAGGCAATGGGCCAAGTGCTCCCGGCTCATTGCCTGGGCGTGACGATGGCAACCCCCCTCCTCGGCTCCCCGCAGAATCCCTTCTGACAGGTTCCCGTTTTTAAAAAGTGACCACTTGATGGCAAGGTGGTTGGATCATGGAAGGCCGTTGGAGATGGGGTGGCTCCCGTTAATTGTATGGAAATCGGGCTTAAGTGGTGATTATTGGTTTCTTGCCACGTTACGGCAGTATCCCGAATTTGCTTACGAAAGTGGGCAAGTTGCATTGCAAACCGTTTGGTGCCTGGCGCGGTTCTTGCTTTTGTCCTTTCCCGCTATTCACCGGCCTTGTCGCTCTTGCTGGAGCAAAGTGAGCACAGAGGATTTGCCACATGGTGTTATAAAACTTCAGTCATGGATGAAGATTGAACCCTGGAATTATTATCTCTGAGACCAGACCCCTATCGTATCAAGTGAATGTGAAGGGACAGACCATTCACAAACACGGGGATCACTTTAATAATAATAATCTTCATTATTGTCACAAGTAGGCTTACATTAACACTGCTTAATTAGTGAAATGAAATGAAAATGAAAATTGCTTATTGTCACAAATAGGTTTCAAATGATGTCACTGTGAAAATCCCCCAGTCGCCACAATCCGGCGCATGTTCGGGTACACAGAGGGAGAATTCAGTATGTCCAAATTACCTAACAAGCACGTCTTTTGGGATTTGTGGGAGGAAACCAGAATACCTGGAGGAAACCCACACAGACACAGGGAGAATGTGTGGACTCTACACAGACAGCGACCCAAGCTGGGAATCGAACCTGGGTTCTTGGCACTGTGAAGCAACAGTGCTAACCACTGTCCTCGAGGGACACTCCAGCAGTCAGAGTTGTCATCAAGAAACATTTTCGAATCCATAAATACTTGAAGTACTTGATCAACCTGTTATGGACATAACTAATGTCACTGTGGAAGCAAATAATGATGAACTGCCTGTGTCAGAAGAGCATTATTGCAATTCCTGTTAATGTCGGTCTTGGGTGAGCATCTCAGACCAGACAATTATGCTGCTCTACAAGGAATAAATAAACTTTTCAAAGACATAATTTCTAATTCTTCAACTCGTACATAATGTTTTGTTAGAATTTAGGACTGACTAACTTCGCTATTGTAAAGTTTATAAAGGAGTTAAAGGGGGAAGGATGTGGTGATTTGTGGTCATTTTCCCTTTAAGGCCATCACAGCAGAGAAAGGGTCGCCTAGCTTGGGGGACCAATTGAGACTCAGAGTGGGTAATCACCCCAGGGGTGGAGTCCTCTCTTAAACAGGAGACATGTAGAGGATTAGGTGCAGCCGATTAGGAGCGCGGAGAGAGAGAGGGCGAGACTTCAGTAAAGAGCGCGGAGAGAGAGAGGGCGAGACTTCAGTAAATAGCACAGAGAGAGAGAGGGTGCAACTTCAATAAAGAGTGTGGAGAGAGAGAGGGCGAGACTTCAATAAAGAGCACGGAGAGAGGGCGAGACTTCAGTCAGGAGCATGGAGAGAGAGGGTGAGACTTCAATAAAGAGCACGGAGAGAGAGGGCGAGACTTCAATAAAGAGCGCAGAGAGAGAGGGCGAGACTTCAATAAAGTGCGGGGAGAGAAAGAGGGCGAGTCTTCAGTAAAGAGCGCGGAGAGAGAGAGGGCGAGACTTCAATAAAGTGCGGGGAGAGAGAGAGGGCGAGTCTTCAGTAAAGAGCGCGGAGAGAGAGAGGGCGAGACTTCAGTAAAGAACGCAGAGAGAGGGCGAGATTTCAGTAAAGAACGTGGAGAGAGGGCGAGATTTCAGTAAAGAGGGCGGAGAGAGAGGAGGCGAGACTTCAGTAAAGAGCGCGGAGAGAGGGCGAGACTTCAGTAAAGAGCACGGAGAGAGAGAGGGCGAGACTTCAGTAAAGAGCGCTATCGGGTAAGACAGCTGTTTGTCAGTTTCAAAATTGAAAAAACCCAGTAAAGGGATGTCACACAAAACTGTGACCTGATTGGCTGAAAGGCAGACTGGGCTAAATTTGAGTATCTGTGGAGTTACTGATTTAAATTACTGATTTTGATTTGACTTAGATTACTATTTTTAAGTTGATTTGAATTACTATTTTTATTCTATTAAATAACTATTTTTAATTTGTTGTCAGATCCAGAGGGATAAATACTCAAGTTTAAAAAAAAATCTAATTAAATAGTTTACGGGGATTCGATTTAATCTGACACAAAAACATCTTTCTAAAGTTTAATTTCAAAGGTTTAATTTAAAAGGAATAAATCATGGCAGTACAGCTCCAAGGTATGGTCTGCTCCTCTTGCTCCATGTGGCAGGCTGGGGACAGTTCCAATCCCCAAGGTCAGCATGTGTTCAGGAAGTCTCCAGTTATAGCTCGAAGCTCGAGCTGGGAGCTTGGGTTTCAGAGCTGGAGCGGCGGCTGGAGACACTGTGGAGCATCCGCAAGTCGGAGAGCATAGTGGATAGCATGTATAGAGAGGTGGTCACACTGCAGGCTCAGACTCCGCAGGCAGGAAGAGAATGGGTGACCACCAGACAGAGCATGAGAATGAGGCAGGTAGTGCAGGAATCTCCTGAGGCCATTCGCCTGCAGAACAGATATACCGCTTTGGATACTGTTGAGGGAAATGGCCTCTCAGGTGAAAACAGCAACAGCCAAACTCTTGGCACCTCAGTTGGTTCTGCTGCAGAGGGGAGGAGCAATAAGTGTGACAGTGGATTCAAGTGTAAGGGGAATAGACAGGCGTTTCTGTGGCCGCAAACGAGACTCCAGGATGGTATGTTGCCTCCCTGGTGCTGGGGTCAAGGATGTCTCGGAGCGGGTACAGGAGGAGGAGGGTGAACAGCCAGTGATCGTGGTACACATTGATACAAACGACACAGGTAAAAAAAGGATGAGGTGCTAAAAGCAGAATACAGGGAGCTAGGAAGGAAGTTAAGAAATCGGAACTCAAAGGTGGTGATCTCAGGACTACTACCCGGTGCCACGTGCTTGTCAAAGTAGAAATGAGAGGATATATATGAATACGTGGCTGAAGAGATGGCGTCGGGGGGAGGGTTTCAGATTCCTGGGGCATTGGGACTGGCTCTGGGGGAGGTGGGACCTGTATAAACTGGACGGGTTACACCTGGGCAGGACTGGAACTGATGTCCTAAGGGGGCTATTTACTAGAAAGGTTGGAGAGGGTTTAAACTAATATGCCAGGGGGATGGAAACCTACACAAGGAGTCAGAGAAAGAGGGAGCAAGGACAAAAGCAAAAGATAGAAAAGTGAATAAGAAAAGTGACAGGTGGAGAAACCAAGAGACAAAATTCAAACAGGGCAGTAAAGAAAAATATTGGGAGCAAGACAAGCATTGTGAAAAAGACAAACTTCAAGGCTCTGTGCCTTAATGCACGGAGCATTTTCAGTAAAGTGGATGAACTAATCGCGCAGATAGATATATATGGGTAGAATATAATTGGGATTACGGAGACATGGCTGCAGGATGAACAGGGATGGGAACTGAAAGTCCCAGGGTTCTCAGTATTTAGGAAGGACAGGCATAAAAGAAAAGGTGGTGGCGTGGTACTGCTGGTTAAAGAGGAAATTAACACAATAGTGGCGGATGGCGAATTCAAGATGGCGCCGGAGCGAAGCGACTTCTTGCAAGCTGTGCCCAGCATACCCTACTGTGTGGCTGAATTCCCTCCAACACGATTTTCAAATTTGCTGATGACACCGCTGTAGTGGGGCGGATTTCAAACAATGATAGGAATGAGATAGAGAATCTGGTGAACTGGTGCGACAACAATAATCTCTTACTCAATGTCAACAAAAGGAAGGAGATTGACATCGACTTCAGGAAGCATAGTGGAGAACATGCCCCTGTCTACATCAATGGGAACGAAGTAGAAAGGGTCGAGAGCTTCACGTTTTTAGGTGTACAGCACCAACAGCCTGTCCTGGTCCCCCCCATGTCGACACTATAGTTAAGAAAGCGCACCAACGACTCTACATTTTCAGAAGACTAAGGAAATTTGGCATGTCAGCTACAAACCTCACCAACTTCTACAGATGCACCATGGAAAGCATTCTTTCTGGTTGTATCACAGCTTGGGATGGAGCCTGCTCTGCCCAAGACCGCAGGAAACTAAAACAGGTTGTGAATGTAACCCCAATCCATCGCGCAAACCAGCCTCCCATCCACTGACTCTATCTATAATTCCCGCTGTCTCAGAAAGGCAGGCAGTATAATTAAGGACCCCACGCACCCCGGACATACTCTCTTCCACCTTCTTCCCTCAGGAAAAAGATACCAAAGTTTGAGGTCACGTACCAACCGACTCAAGAACAGCTTCTTCCCTCCTGCCATCAGACTTTTGATGGACCTACCTCATATTAAGTTAATCTTTTCTCTACACCTTTCTATAACTGTAACATTATATTCTGCAGTCTCTCCTTCCTTCCCTATGTACGGTATGCATTGTTTGTACCGTATGCAAGAAATAATATTTTTCACTGTATACTAATACATGTGACAATAACAAATCAAATCAAATCAAATAGTGAGAAAGGATATTAGCTCTGACAATGTGCAATCTGTATGGGTAAAGTTGAGAAATACCAAGAGACAAAAAACATTAGTGGGTGTCATATATAGACCCACAAACTGCACTGGTGAGGTTGGGAATGGCATTAAACAAGAAATTAGAAATGCATGTAATAGCGAATACTGATGATCATGGGTGATTTTAATCTTCAGATAGATTGAGCAAATCAAATTAGCCACAATTCCTGGAGTGTATACAGGATGGTTTTCTTGACCAACTAGAGAGCAGGCCACCTTAGACTGGGTTAAAGTCCAACAGGTTTGTTTCAAGCACGAGCTTTCGGAACGCAGCTCCTTCCTCAGGTGAGGAAGGAGCTGCGCTCCGAAAGCTCGTGTTTGAAACAAACCTGTTGGACTTTAACCTGGTGTTGTAAGACTTCTTACTGTGCTCACCCCAGTCCAACGCCGGCATCTCCACATCATCTTAGACTGGGTACTGTGTAATGAGAAGGGAATCAGTGCCAATCTGGCTGTATGAGACCCCACGGGGATGAGCAACCATAACGTAGAATTTTTTATCAAGATGGAGAGTGAAGTAGTTGATTCGGAGACTAGGGTTCCGAAACTTAATAAAAAGAACTATGAGGATATGAGACGTGAGTTGGCATTGATAGATTGGGGAGAGTTACTTAAAAGGATGACAGTGGATAGACAATGGCAAACATTCAAGGAAGCATGGAGGAACTACAGCAACTGCTCATTCCTGTCTGGCACAAAAGCAAAGGGGGTAATCCATGCCTTACAAAGGAAATCAGAAATAGTATCCGATACAAGGAAGAAGCATACAGTTTGGCCAAGAAAAATAATAGGTCTGAGGATTGGGTGCAGTTTAGAATTCAGCAAAAAAGGACGAAGAGATTGATTAAGAAGGGGAAAGTACGAAAGGAAGCTTGCAGGGAACATAAAGATTGACACTAAGAGTTTCTACAGATATGTGAAGAGAAAGACATTGGTAACATGATGTTACCACCATGTACAGGAAGAAACAGGGGAATGCATAATAAGGGACAAAGAAATGGCTGAGCAATTGAATACCTACTTTGGTTCTGTCTTCACAAATGAGGACACAAATCAGATCCCAGAAATGTTGGAAATTGAAAGGTTTAGTGAGAGCGAAGAACTGAGAGAGATCAGCATTAGAAGAGAGATCGTGCTGGGAAAACTGATGGGATTGAAGGCGGATAAATCCCCAGGGCCTGAGAATCTGCATCACAGAGTACTTAAGGAGGTGACTCGGGAAATAGTGGATGCATTGGTGGTCATCTTCCAGGATTCCATAGACTCTGGAACTGTCCCTGACGTCACTCCGATATTCAAAAAGGGAGGTAGAGAGAAAGCAGGGAATTATAGACCAGTAAGCCTAACATCGGTAGTGGGGAAAATGCTTGAATCCATTATCAAGGACTCTATAGCGGAACGTTTAGAAAGCAGTGGCAGGATCAGTCAGAGTCAGCATGGATTTACAAAGGGAAAGTCATGCTTGACAAATCTATTGGAATTCTTTGAAGAGGTAACCAGTACAGTTGACAAGGAGGAGCCAGTCGATGTGGTATATTTGGACTTTCAGAAGGCGTTTGACAAAGTCCCACATAAGAGATTATTGTGCAAGATTAAAGCGCATGGGATTGGGGGAAATGTATTGAGGTGGATAGAAAACTAGTTGGCAGAGAGGAAACAAAGAGTAGGGATAAATGGGTCCTTTTCAAATTGGCAGTCAATAACCAGTGGGGTACCACAGGGATCGGTGCTGGGACCCCAGCTATTCACAATATATATTCATGATCTGGATGAGGGAACATAATGTATCATCTCAAAGTTTGCAGATGATACCAAATTAGGTGGGAGGGTGAATTGTGACAAGGATGCAGGGATCCTACAGCAAGATCCGGACAGGTTGGGCGAGTGGGCAAACCAATGGCAGATGCAGTCCAATTTGGATAAGTGTTGAGGTTATTCATTTTGGAAGCAAAAACAGGAAGCCAGATGACTACCTAAATGGTTGTAAATTGGGAGAGGGGAGGGTGCAGCGGGACCTGGATGTCCTTGTGCACCAGTCACTGAAGGTAAGCATGCAGGTGCAGTAGGCGGTATTGAAGGCTAATGGTATGTTGGCCTTCATTGCGACAGGTTTCGAGTATAGAAGCAGGGATGTGTTGCTGCAATTGTACAGGGACTTGGTGAGGCCACACTTGGAGTATTGTGTGCAGTTTTGATCTCCTTCTTGGAGGAAGGATGTTCTTGCTCTCGAGGGAGTGCAGCGAAGGTTTACCAGACTGATTCCAGGGATGGCAGGACTGTCATATGAGGAGAGATTGACTAGGTTGGATTGTTCTCGCTGGAGTTCAGAAGAATGAGGGGGGATCTCATAGAGACTTATAAAATTCTAACAGCTGCAGGGTAGATGCAGAGAAGATGTTACCAATGATGGGTGTGTCTAGAACCAGGGGTCACAGCCTGAGGATTCAGACTAAACCATTTCGGACAGGGATAAGGAGACATTTCTTGACACAAAGAATGGTGAGCCTGTGGAATTCATTACCACAGGAAGTAGTTGATGCTAAAACTTTGAATATATTCAAGAGGCGACTGGATATAGCATAGAACATAGAACATAGAACAGTACAGCACAGAACAGGCCCTTCGGCCCTCGATGTTGTGCCGAACAATGATCACCCCACTTAAACCCACGTAACCCGTATACCCGTAACCCAACAATCCCCCCATTAACCTTACACTACGGGCAATTTAACATGGCCAATCCACCTAACCCGCACATCTTTGGACTGTGGGAGGAAACCGGAGCACCCGGAGGAAACCCACACACACACGGGGAGGACGTGCAGACTCCACACAGACAGTGACCCAGCCGGGAATCGAACCTGGGACCCTGGAGCTGTGAAGCATTGATGCTAACCACCATGCTACCGTGAGCTTGGGGAGAATGGGATCAAAGGCTATGGGGAGAAAGCAGGATTAGCCTATTGAGTTAGATGATCAGTCATGATCGTGATGAATGGCAGAGCAGGCTTGAAGGGCCAAAAGGCCTCCTCCTGCTCCTATCTTCTATGTATCTATGTATGTGCTGGCTGCTGTACTACTGTTATGATAAATCCTCTGTGTTCCTAATGAAGTCTGTTAAAGTGTGTCATTAGTGGAAACTGGGTCATTGAATATATTCAAGGCTGAGTTCGACAAATTTTTGACAAGAAAGTGGAGTTAAGACCGCAATCAGAGTAAGCATGATCTTATTCAATGGCAGAGCTAGTTCAAGGGGCCAAATAGCGTCCACCTGCTAGTTCTATGATCACGCAACCCAATAGTCTTCAGATCACTGAAAGCTCACAGCACCCCAACTATCCCCCAACTACTGAAGCTTTACACCAACCCCTACAACTAAATACTGAAATATCCCAGCAATATCCAGACACATCACACCAACACCAAACAGATCCAACGTATTAAATTACACTTTAAACGTTGTGGTACCGTGAATGAGGAGGGGCACAGTAAGTGGATAGGTTAAAAAAGACAAGAAGGAACACTTTCAAGTTTGACATTGCTAACAGTTTCATGCCCTATTGTCTTGGTGGAATGTATCCTAAGTTTTCGAGGGAAGTAATAATGCAAATATTGAAGGATTAGACCCCCAAGCCTCTTAGTATATGGGAGCAGTGCCAGAGAACTGGAGGTTATTGAATGTTACATCCATGTTCAGAAAAAATGGAGAGAGTGGAGTTCGGTTATTGGAGGCCAACAAACCTATCCTCGTGACAGGAAATCTTCCAGAAGCCATAATCCAAAGTGATTTTCACCTGTTTCCTCACCAGGTTTCCTGACCGCCAACATGGATTTATGAAAAGCAAGCCATGCCCAACAAATTGAATGGAGTTTATTGAGGAAATGATAAAGTTAACAAGGCTGTGTGTTGTGTATGGAATTTGAAAACTGAAAACACATTTTACAAAGTGACATACGATAGGCTTTTTAGCAAGTCTGGAGTTTACGAAACTAAAGGGGCAACGGCCGCATTCATACAAAATTAACTAAGGGACAGAAAGTCAAGAATAATGATAAGAAGTCTTACAACACCAGGTTAAAGTCCAACAGGTTTGTTTCAAACACGAGCTTTCGGAGCACGGCTCCTTCTTCAGGTGAATCCTGATCTCCACATCAAGAATAATGATGACTGCCTATTTTTCCGACTGGAGGATTATGATGGCCGGGGCTGAGTATCAGGATCACTTCTCCTTTTCATGAATATTTATGACATGGACTTGGTTATAGAACATAAAAGATAGAACATAGACCTGTACAGCACAGTACCAGCCGTTCAGCCCACAATGTTGTGCCGACCATTTATCCTAATCTAAGATCAACCTAACCTATACCCCTGGAATTTACTGCTGTCCATTTGCCTGTTTAAGCTTAAATGACCCTAATGACTCTGACTCCACCACCTCTGCTGGCAGTGTGTTCCACACACCCATCATTCTCTGTGTAAAGAACCGACCTCTGACATCTCCCCGATACCTTCCGCCAATCACCTTAAAATTATGACCCCTCGTGACAGCCATTTCCAACCTGGGGAAAAGTCTCTGGCTATCCACTCTATCCATGCCTCTCATCACCTTGTACACCTCTATCAAGTCACCTCTCTGCCTTCTTCGCTCCAGTGAGAAAAGCCCTAGCTCCCTCAACCTTTCTTCATAAGACATGCCCTCCAGTCCAGGCAGCATCCTGGTAAATCTCCTCTGTACCCTCTCCAAAGCAACCACATCCTTCCTATAATGAGACAACCAGAACTCGACACAATATTCCAAGTGTGGCCTAACTAGGGTTTTATAAAGCTGCAGCAAAACCTCGCGGCTCTTAAACTCAATCCCCCTGTTAATAAAAGCCAACACACTATACGCCTTTTTAACAATCCTATCAACCTGGGTGGCAATTTTGAGGGATCTATATACATGGACCCCAAGATCCCTTTGTTCCTGCACACTTCCAAGAATTCTGGGCATGATTCTCCCAGCCCCGCGCCGGGCCGGAGAATTGCCACAACTGCGCCATGCTGCCTCGACACTGGCACGCGATACTCCGAGGTGCGGAGAATCGGCACCATTTGCGCCGGCGCGTTTGGCGCGGCGCCAGTCGCGGGCCACTGTACGAGGCTGGGCCGCCGATTCTCTGGCCCGGATGGGCCATGTGGCCGTGCGGAAAAAGCAGAGTCCCACCTGTGCCGTCCACACCTGGTTGCTGCCGGCGGGAACGCTACGCGAAGTGTCGGGGGGGCGGCCTGTGGGTGGGGGAAGGAGGGGAGCTCTGTCCCCAGGGGGGCCTCATGTGGGGTCTGGCCCGTGATCGGGGCCCACCAATCGGCGGGCCGGCTTCTCCCCCTACTTTGTTGCATGTCTGGCCCCAGAACCCCCATGCCATGCTGCGTCGGGGCCGGACGCGTTCCGTAAAGCCGCTGCGCATGCCGGTTGGCGGGTCGCCACTGCGCATGCATGGGTTGGCGCTGCCCCCAGTGCGCACCAGGAAGTCAGGATGGAGTGGCGGGAACCACTCCAGCACTGTGTAGGCCCCCTGTGGGGGGACAGAAGTGCCCGAGCCCCTTTCACGCCATCGTGAAACGCGACAGCGTTCACGATGGCATAGACACTCTGTCCCTCGATCAGAGAATTGCGCCCCCTGCCTTTAACCCTGTATTCAGCATTCAAATTCGACCTTCCAAAATGAATCACCACATTTATCAAGGTTGAACTCCATCTGCCACTTCTCAGCCCCGCTCTGCATCCTGTCAATGTGCCACCATTGCCCTCGGGGGCTCGTTCGCTGGGGGTTTCTTTGCGAGGGCTCTGTGCGCTCTATCCACTTCCAGGGGCTGAGGGAATGCCTCAGCCCCTGTCAATTTCTCCAGCATGTTCGTCACATAGGCCCTCGCATTCGATCCCTCACTGCCTTCAGGGAGTCCGACGATTCTCCAGGTTCTCCAGCTTCTCCTGCATTCTTTTCTGGCGGTGATTCATCATCTCCACATCTCCAGCACGGTTAGGTATTCCTCGTGCTCGGACACCTTTTTCTCCACCTCCTGGATCGCACGTCCGTGGCTTTCTTGATTCTGCACCACCTGATCAATCGAATGTCCAGCGTGTCCTTCTTCAGCTTGGCGAAGCAATCTTCAAAAAACTTCACCAGCTGCTCCGTCGACCACTGTACCATCACCCCGCAGCCCTGCCTCTCTGCCATGCTTTCCCGCATTGCCAGCTCTGCTCGTATCTTCCTTGTAGGACTTTGTCTTCTCACACGGCTACTTCTGGTCCAATTCTCCATACACTAGAGGGGGATTTCTCCTCACTGCTTCATTCTTCACCGATTTATCCATTAAAATCTGGGAAAAGAATGCGGGAAAAAGGTCCAAAAGGCCATCACAGGCAGGAACTATCAAATATGCGACCTACTCCTACATGGCCGCCACCGGTAGTCGAATCCCGCCATCAGTGAATGGCGTGCCGCCTCCCGCTGCCAAGAAACGCGTGGCTGGGAGGCCAGAGAATCCCATCAATAATTGAACAGATTAGCACTGAGAGGGTGATTTTAGTGGTTTAAAAGCGGATAAATCCCCAGGCCCAGAGGAGATACATCCTAGGCTTTTGTGTGAGGCAAGATAGGGGATTAATCTGACATTAATTTCAAATTCTCTTTGGTCACAGGATTGGTGCCAGAGGACTGGAGGACAACTCATCTGGGACCATTATTCAAAAAGGAAAGTTTGGAAAAAACAAATAATTATAAACCCAGTGAGTTGAACATCAGGACGTCCAAGGTCATCCCCACACCCCCACTACTTGCCTTCAAACAACCGCGCAACCCAGTCTTCAGAACAGCGACCACGACACCACACAACCCTGCCAGGGCAATCTCTGCAAGACGTGCCAGATCATCGACATGGATACCACCATTACACGTGAGAACACCGCCCACCAGGTATGCAGTACATACTCGTGCGACTCGGCCAATGTAGTCTACCTCATACGCTGCAGGGAAGGATGTCCCGAAGCGTGGTACATTGGTGAGACCATGCAGACGCTGCGACAACGAATGAACGGACATCGCGCGACAATCACCAGGCAGGAATGTTCCCTTCCAGTCAGGGAACACTTCAGCAGTCAAGGGCATTCAGCCTCTGATCTCCGGGTAAGCGTTCTCCAAGGCAGCCTTCAGGACACGCGACAACGCAGAATCGTCGAGCAGAAACTTACAGCCAAGTTCCGCACGCATGAGTGCGGCCTCAACCGGGACCTGGGATTCATGTTGCATTACATCCACCCCCCACCATCTTGCCTGGGCTTGCGAAATCCTACCAACTGTCCTGGCTGGAGACAATTCACACCTCTTTAACCTGGGTTACCAGGGCAGCATGGTGGCCTAGTGGTTAGCACAGCTGCCTCACGGCGCTGAGGTCCCAGGTTCGATCCCGGCTCTGGGTCACTGTCCATGTGGAGTTTGCACATTCTCCCCGTGTCTGTGTGGGTTTCGCCCCCACAACCCAAAAATGTGCAGGCCAGGTAGATTGGCCACACTAAATTGCCCCTTAAGTGGAAAAAAATAATTGGGTAATCTAAATTTGTAAAGAAAAACCTGGGGTTGTTACCCCTATCTTTGGATCTGTAAAGATTCAATTACCTGCAATGCTCGCTTTCTAAGCATTGTCTGGCATCTTTGATTTTGTCTATATATATGTTTCTGGAACATACCTCTTTATTCACCTGAAGAAGGAGCAGTGCTCCGAAAGCTAGTGTTTGAAACAAACCTGTTGGACTTTAACCTGGTGTTGTAAGACTTCTTGTTGAACATCAGTGGCAGGGAAATTATTAGAAAACATTCTGAGCGTCAGAATTAATCACCACTTGGAGAGGCAAGGATTAATCAAGAATAGTCAGTATGGTTTTGTCATGGAGACATCATGGGCGACATTAAAAAACCTTCACCACAACCAGTATGATGTCTCTGGCTCTTTCGGCTGCAATGTGGGCTGACCATCCATTTCTCCAGGCATGGGGGTTCTGGACCCGCCCCTCCCACCTCCACCATGACAGATGTTGAGTGTGAGTGAGCACGGACAGCCAGTGGTCAGACTATGGCATAGATTGAGGAGCTCAAGCGCTCAGTGTGTTATCATCACTCCCCTGCCCTCAACAGTGACTCACTGACAGTGTCAACACAGTCCCAACACCTGGATCGATGTAACACACGTTGAGAGGCTGGGAAATTGGGCGAGGAGGTTGCAGAGGGATGGAGGGAGTTGGGGGAGGGGGGGGGGAAGGTGGGAAGAGGGAGGGTTGTAATGATGGACTAGGCCACGTCCTATGTGAAGCGGGCAACGATGAGGGCCTCCTAGCCCGCCAGGCTTGTAGGATCCTCACCGCTGCTGTCTGTTCTCCAGCCCTTGGCTGGTCCTCCGGTTCCTCCCTGGGTTTGTCCTCCAGCTCTTCCTGGTCCAGCACCTCCTCCTCACCCACCTCCTCCTCGGAGGTGGCCACATGTTCCTCGTCCTCCACATCCAACACGTCATCCCGTTTCTGTGCCAGGTTGTGGGGGACACAGCAGACCACCACAAAGCAGGTGACACTTCCGGGGGTGTACTGCAGTGTACTGTGGAGGCATTGGAACCGCATTTTGAGCAGACCAATGCGCCGCTCAATGGCAGCCCGGGTGGCTGCATTGGCCTCGTTTTATCGGCCCACTGCAACAGTCACCTGTTTCACAACAACCTGGAACAGTAGCGGGCGACATGTTGGAGGTGGAGGAGGAGGAACATGTGGCCACCTCCGAGGAGGCGGTGCCAGAAAGGGAGAGGCTGGAGGACAATCCCTGCGAGGAACCGGAGAACCAATTGGGGCTGGAGGACAGCACGGTAGCACAAGTGGCTCGCACTGTGGCTTCACAGCACCAGGGTCCCAGGTTCGATTCCCCGCTAGATCACTGTCTGTGCGGAGTCTGCACGTTCTCCCCGTATCTGCGTGGGTTTCCTACGGGTGCTCCGGTTTCCTCCCGCAGTCCAAAGACGAGCAGGTTAGGTGGCTATGCCAAATTGCCCTCAGTGTCCAAAAAAGATTAGGAGGGGTTATTGGGTTATGGTGGAAGTGGGGCTTAAATGGGTCGGTGCAGACTCAATGGGCTGAATGGCCTCCTTCTGCACTGTATGTTCTATGACAGGCGTCAGCGACGAGGATCTGGCAACAGTCACCTGGCATCACTAACTAGGTCCTCAGTGGATACCTCTTATCCCCCAAGAATCAACCGGACATCCTGGGGTGGTCCTCGATAAAGCCGGGGGATGTCTGGCTGCCCCAGGATGTAGGTGTCATGCCCATTCCCTAGGAAAATTGCACACACGTGAGGGATCTTCATGTGGTGGTCGCAAACGAGTTGGACATTCAGGGAGTTAAACCCCTTCCTATTGAAGTGGAGCAGTCCCAGATGGTCCTCTCCATGCAGGGCGATCTGTATGCCATCTATTACCCCCTGGACCTGCACCGTTGATGGTGGAGAATTCTGCTGCCCAAGCATCTTCTTGGATTTGGTCCATGTCAAAGTTTATATGGTTCGCTGCCCGGGCAAACTGGGCGCCCGTGACCTGATGAATGCACCTGTGGGCTACAGCTTGAGAGATGGCACACAAGTCCCCATTGGAGCCCTGGAAGATGTAAAAGTTCAGGGCTGCGGGTGCCCTCATCCGCCACGTGGTGCGAAGTCCACGCGGACATGACACAGTTGCCGCAATATCTGCTTGTTGGGGCTGAGCTGTCCGGCATTCACTGATCATTTTCCATTTTCTTAAAGAGAAACTCCAGTTTACTATGGAAGGAATCTTCTATTCTGGGGCTAAGTGGTGGGGTAAGGAATCAGGAGTGTTTTCTGCTGTGGTGGCCGTTGCAAATTAAATGATGCAAATCAGTTTCACGGTGGTCTTTGGTGGGTATGGCAGCCCTCCACGACAGGCAAGAGAACCATAATTTTACACCAAACGGAAACTCATTTTTCAGCTCCCGCTGCATTCCTCTCACCCACAATTGTATCTGACATTGGTGAGGCTGGAGAATTCTACTCCCAGTAAAGGTCAATCATCCAGACCCTTTAAGCAATTAATTGCAGAAACTACAAGCACTTGAAACCTTTTAACTTTGTGCAAATAAGCATGCGCAGGGGAGGGGGGTACTTCCGCCTCTGCCACCATGAAGACTATGGTGAGGGCGGAAGGAAAAGAGTGCCCCCATGGCACAGGCCCTCCCGCCGATCGATGGGCTCTGATGGCCGGCCAGGCCACCGTGGGGGCACCCCCAGGGGCCAGATTGCCCCGCGCGGCCCCCAGGACCATGGAGCCTGCCTTCGCTGCCTGGTCCCGCCACTAAAGTCAGTGGTTTGATTCACACCGGTGGGATGGCATGACAGCGGCGGGAATTCGGCCCATCGCCGGCCGGAGAATTGCCGGGGGGGGGGCCGCCCCTGCCGAATCTCTGGTGCCGGAGACTTCGGGTGACGGTGGGGGTGTGATTCACGCCGGCCCCCAGTGATTCTCCGACCCGGCGGGGGTCGGAGAATCCCACCCCAGATTGTCTTTTTACAGCTTCAAGAGTTTTCTGGCTGACTTCATTTTACCTCCACACAGCTCATTTACCAGAACAGAGCAGCAACCCAGATGCCTCCTATGACCACATCACTTAAAATCTTTGCATCTCTCCTTAAGTAGTACTTTTGCCTCTTCCATCTTAACTCTATTGTCCCTCTTTGAAACTTAACTTTCCGAGAATATAAAAATCTTTCATGTCCTCCATATTGTTCCCAAATAAAATTTAATAACCTTGCCTTGTTTATGTATGAAACCTTTGCAAGTTGTAAAAGTCTTTTCCTGTTTGAAATTTAAAAACGGAAAATAAGAATCCCTTCCTTATCCCCTTATGCAAATTTCTACCTATTGCTTATTTACTTACAGAAAAGCCAACTTTGACATGTTTACTTCAAATGAATGCCTTTCACACTTACGCACATTTGATGTCCTAAAACTTGCAGTTAAACTGACTTCAGTTTAAGTAAATTAGTTTTACACACATTCATTTACTCGTACACATACAGCAATGTAGACACACACACACAGCCTCCCGTAACAGCCTCCCCGAACAGGCGCCGGAATGTGGCGACTAGGGGCTTTTCACAGTAACTTCATTTGAAGCCTACTCGTGACAATAAGCGATTTTCATTTTTCATTTCATTTAACAAGCCTGCTTCACAGAATAACACAATGAAAAACCCCAAAATATATATTATCCCTTGTCACAGTGGGCAAGCACAGCCTACAGTCAGGGCAAGGGGAAAGGTTAGTATAGGTGCCAGCTCCTGAGATTGTGAGGTCGCACAAGTTCTGCTGGGCAAATGACAAATTGTCCATTTAGGTAGGAAGAATCAAAAAGAAGCATATTATCTGAATGGTGAAAGCTTACAGAGTGTGGAGATTCAGAGAGATCTGGGTGGCTTTGTGCATTAATCACACAAGGTGCAGGTACAGGTGCAGCAAACAATTAGGAAAGTTTACAAAATGTTTAATTTATTGTGAGGGGAACTGATTATAGATGTAGGGAGGTTATGGTTCAGGACATTGGTGAGACTACATCTGGAATATTGTGCACAGCATGTTGCTCCTTTTTTAACGAAAGATGTAAATGCAGTTCAGAGAAGATTGATTAGACTCATACCCGGAATTAGCAGATTGTCTTATGAGGAAAGGTTGGAGAGGTTAGGTTTGTATTGTGGATAGCACAATCGCTTCACAGCTCCAGGGTCCCAGGTTTGATTCCGGCTTGGGTCACTGTCTGTGCAGAGTCTGAACATCCTCCCCGTGTGTCCGTGGGTTTCCTCCGGGTGCTCCGGTTTCCTCCCACAGTCCAAAGATGTGCAGGTTCGGTGGATTGGCCATGATAAATTGCCCTTAGTGTCCAAAATTTGCCCTTAGTGTTGGGTGGGGTTACTGGGTTATGGGGATAGGGTGGAGGTGTTGACCTTGGGTAGGGTGCTCTTTCCAGGAGCCGGTGCAGACTCGATGGGCCGAATGGCCTCCTTCTGCACTGTAAATTCTATTCTATGTCAATGTATCCACTAGAGTTCAGAAGAATAAGAGGCAGCTTGATTGAAACCTTCAAGATCCTGAGGGGTTTTGACAGGGTGAATGTGGAAAGGATGTTTCATCTTGTGGGAGAATCTAGAACTAGGGCTCACTGCTTAAAAGTAAGGGATCACTCATTTAAGACCGAGATCAGAAGAAATTATTTCTCTCGGTGGGTTGTGAGTCTTTGGAACTCTCTCAAAAAGCAGAGTCTTTCCATATTTTTGAGGCAATGTTAGATAGAGTCTTGATCAACAAGGGGGTGAACGATTATCGGGGCTAGGCAGGAATGTAGATTGAGGTTACAATCAGATCAGTTATAATCTAATTGAATAGCAGAGCAGGTTTGAGGGGCTGAGTGGCCTACTTCTGTTTCTAATTCCATGTGTGTGTGTTTGTAGGGAACTCAGATTGACCTTTAGAAAAAGGCTGACAAGCATGCATAATGAAATACTTGGTGTGTTGGCAGGTCTGTTTTCAAGACACAGGGAGGAGTCCAGCTTGTAGCTATCTGGGATGGCCATCTGCAAAGGATCATGGGAATTATGGCCAACCCAGGTCTCAGACACACTCAGAGCTTGTGTGTGTATTTGCAACCCAGATAGCTAGATGCGATCAAAACCCCCAGCTTGTTTGCATTCTAATGGCCCATTTCCCCAGAACAAAAGGACTGTACTCAGGTAACTGATACAGATGCAGACTAACCGGCGCCACTCCCTTTGCTGAGAAAGCCCAAACAGCCAAGGGCAATGACAGCCCAGGACACGCCCAGCCATCAAGCCCTTTCTTGGCCAAAATCGAAGTCAGTGATCGAAGCCTGTCGAATTATTGGGTCCAAAGCTAAGGACCGCCCCAAAGAGCCCGAAATCCCAGAGGGATAAAAAGAGACACAGCCATGTGTTCAGTCTCTCTTGGTCCTGGCCTACGCCTAAAACCAAGTGTAGCATTATGACCAGAAGACAAGTTCAAGACCAACGATCGCTACATAAGAACATAAACCACCTTTGAACTTGAACTGACTAACTGGTTGTTTGGTCTTTGATTGATATCTGGTAAAGCCTTGTGGTGGTATCATTTGATACCTCGTGACTCGAAAGAGCATCATTATTAATTGGCAACCTTACTCCGATGCCAATTGCCAACATTATTGGTGACGCTAGTGGGATAGTATTCCACTCAGTAAAAAGAGCAAGCTCCAATGTGGTACATGGCATTGCATAGAGCTTGGAGTCCACCCTTTCTAATTAGAAACTCCATCATACGATTGTAGAGCCGACTATGATGCAGTGTCTGGGAGTTAATGGCTTATCAGCTTCCATTGGAACACAAGCAGGCACAGCCTACTGTCTGAGTACTGCAGTAGAAGCTCAGACTGAGGACATGAGATTTAGTTTGGTGTCATGCAAGCACAGCTTGCTGCCAATTATAGTCACTGATGATCTGTAGTTACGTACAGCAGCCTATTTACACACAGCAAGATCTATTTTAGGGAGGAATGCTGGCCAAGACACTGAGTGCCTTGTCTGTTATTTGAATAGTGCTTCAGGTTCTTTAATATCCAGCTAAACAGAGGTAATATTTCTCTGCACAAAGAAACCCATACAGCTCCAATATGGCAGACAGGAAGTACAGTTCACTTTGAGTTCAAAGCACCATTTGGTACTTCTGATTTTGTGTTCTGCAAGAACTCTGAATCACCCATTGCAGAGCAGAAGCTGTTTCCATGGATATTAAGGTAAAGGTTAAGTCATCATCGTCCCAGATAGGCTGCTTTTCCCTTTGAGGGGGAGAGCTGACTGGTGGTGATTTAATCTGAGGATCACCACACCTCAGGCGAGGGGCAAAGTTGAGAAGGTGGGGCCTTCATGAATAACATTAGCAGGTATGAGAATTGAACCGGCATTGCTGGCCTCACTCTGCATCACGAACCAGTTGACTAGCCAACTGAACTAAGCCGGCCCCCTTGGACATTATCCTTCCTGGAGCTACCACACAAAGCAGCACTGATCTCCCGCTAATATTGGAGGTGTAAAGCTGAGTTTGAGTTACCCATACATTGCACGAGGCATTTCGTCAACGAATAAGTGGAATTTGACCCAAGCACTGACGGAATTTTCGTAACTCTCCCACATATTGCATCCCCCACCTCTCATCCCCACTGCATTCCAGCAAAAAAAATGTTACAAATACGCCACTGTCTGCTTTGAGTCTGCAACACGGGAGGTCTCATTGGAAGCAAGAGATTCTTGATGTAAAGCATAAAACACAAAAAACGTTCAGCATATTTTTTTGAAGCAAATGAGGAAGTCTGTGTGATGTGTAGAAGACTGAAAGTATCCATGTGATAAATTGGACAAATGGAAGAACTTTGGACAACAAAGCACAGGGGATATTTTCTTCCCAAGGCCACATTATAAACCAGCCTTCTCTACAGGTCTCTATCAAAAGCACAAAGTTGGCAGAGTGCAGGCATGTTATGAAGTGATTAATTCCCATTTGTCATGTTGAATGATTGTGTCTGCCGACTTTGGCAAGCTGACCATATTGTGATTAATTTTACATTGTCATGTTGAGTGATTGCACCTGCAATCTCTGCCCAGCTCCAATAATGTGATCATTTTCATATCGTTATATTGAATAATTGAGCTGATGTTAATGCAGTTAGCACCGTAAATGTTTTAAACAGATATTGTAGTGCCATAGAGGCATATGGAAATGTTAAAGGATTATCTACCCTCACAATAGATCATATATGAAGATATACCATTGATTCAAGATCAACTTTAAGGGAGAACTATTAAGAATTAATCTCAATTCCTAGTATTATTCAACAGCAGCCTTTCCACCTCTAGATAGTTGGCTGCCAGGTGTTCTTTTTGTAGTTCAGTTTAAGCTGAGCTGGATAGCATCTGTTGAACAACATTCTGCATTCCTAGTTTGCCAACATGATGCAACTCTTTACTCACATCAACCACAAGAAGATAATTGTTTTGCACAACCCACAGGAAAATTCAAACCATTAAAGGGCGCATCTGAAGGTTCATAGTTTTGTGCATAAACAAGAGAACAGTTCTACTGAAGCAAAAGATTAAATATCAGAACTTCAGAAGGTGGGTGTAGGAGACTGAGGGACGTAAGTGAAGATAAAAACATGTGACAAGAATGCAGCAGTGTCTATGCCCAATGATCTTGCCTCATACAGACTACACATTGCATGCACAATATCAAAGATGGTTAGAATGGGAGACTCCATGTTATAAGAACTTTATCAGTGGTTATCCTTTGCGACAATACCAATGAATGGTATTTTGCACAATAATCAGCATCGTCCTCCAAATATATCAATGTAAATTGAGGTTGGAATTAATTTTTCCGGTTTTCTCTCATTTCTTTCTCCATCTTTCACATGCAATATTAAACTGAGGCTCCTCAGGTTGTTATGAAAGATCCCATGGCACTTGAGGACCAAGATATTGTCGTCAGTGTCCTGACCAACATTCCTGAACTGAAAATCTGGGACTGCATCAGCACTGTAGAATCTTACAGAACACAAAGGAGGCAATTTTGGACACTAAGGGCAATTTATCATGGCCAATCCACCTAACCCGCACATCTTTGGACTGTGGGAGGAAACCAGAGCACCCGGAGCAAACCCACGCACACACGGGGAGGATGTGCAGACTCCGCACAGACAGTGACCCAAGCTGGAATCGAATCTGGGACCCTGGAGCAGTGAAGCGATTGTGCTATCCACAATGCTACCGTGCTGCCACGGTATGTAAATAGTTATATATTGCTAGCCTGTTCATTCTGTATGTTATAAAATGGTTTGTACACGGTTACTGTTCATGCACACTCAATACCACCGGCTGTCCCAAATTAAACAGACAGAGGTAGACCGAGTGTGATGATGGGATAAAGTAGCTACTAAAAGGGTCATGTGGTGGGAGCACAGGAATTCTCCCTGGAACACGGGCAGAGAAAACGCACCGAGTAGCTGCTCAGCTAGTGGATAAAGTATAGTTTGTTACAACTCATTGTTGTCAGTGTTTGGGAGCCCAGCACTTCCTCAACCAGTTTGTCCAGATTCCTATCTCTGAATGCAAAGTTGAAAATGTTTGTTAGATTATTCCATGCAGTACAGAAAACACAGCAGGCAAAAGAGTACATTAAAATATATTTAAAAGAGTTGAGTATAAACCCACACAGTTAACTTAAACCAGTGGTATCAGTTAAATGCTGTGTTGTTGCTGCAGGCTTGAATTTCAAATTATTCATGATTCACGTTAGAGAAATCAGAGGAGGAAGACTACATTACAGTCTGACTGCTGTCAAAAGTAAAGATTAAAACTGTTGCTTACAGATGTATTAAATTTCTTTCATACCACCCATCACCAAGGGATTTTGCTGCAAATATGCAGCCAATTTCTCCTCGGCCTCTATTTGCTATTTACAACATTTTAATGGTTCTGAAAGGGAGCGAGGATCCGATAGTTCTGACTCAGTCTTTAAAGGAAAGAGTCATGTTCTAGGAAGCAGTAAGAAAAGCAGCCACAGTCCCTCAACACTGGCCTCAGGGGCAGCACGGTGGCTATCATTGCTGCCTCACAGCTCCAGGGACCCGGGTTGAATTCCAGCTTCGGGGACTGTCTGTGTGAGTTTGCACTTTCTCCCAGTGTCTGCGCGGGCTTCCTCCGGGTGCTCCTGTTTCCACCCACAATCCAAAGAAGTTATACGGATTGGCCATCATAAATTGCCCCTTAGTGTCCAGAAGGCTAGGTGGGGTTACTGGGGTATGGGGATAGGATGGAGGCGCGGGCCTAAGTGGGTGCTCTTTTCAAGGGCTGGTGCAGACTCGATGGGCTGAATGGCCTTCTTCTGCACTGTAAATTCGATGAGATGGAGGTCCTGACCTCACACAGGGATGTTCCGATCCCAGTTGATATTATAACGACGGGATGATCCCAGAATGGAACCCTGGCACAAAAAAACTTTTATTTTAGTTTTAACAAAAATTGGCGGAACAGTCACAGAACGCTAATTACTTTTATCAACAAGAAAAATACATTATTAAACATGATAAAATTGGATTATGATACAATCCGCCTTTACCCCCTTAGTTTAACAATCACACATAGGTTTTAGGATTATTGTGGATTACAAAATACATGTTAATCTTCAAAGATCTCCTTAGCACAAAGTCCCTTTTAAGCACAAAAGATGACTGTGGGAAAAAATGCAATCCCCATACTGAATCCCAAGTGAATCCCCTGATACAAACTCATGCCAATTCATTCCCTCAAGCACCACTCTTTACCCTCCAACCAACACACTCCATGCTCACATGGGCAAACATCAAACATGACGAGATTAAATTAACTAATGTCTGTTTCTACTGATGATTTCACTATTTAAACAAAATTCTCATTCAGAAAGCCCAATAGATTTTAATTACTTCAAGAACTGAACCCCTTATAAACAAACAAACAAACAATGCATTTGAGAACTTAATTGCTAATAAATATAAACATTTCCTATACGTATTTTAATTTGTGTGAAAACAATTAATTGTATTCATAGCTTACAGTGATAATGATCGGTTGTGAAATCAGTCATACAAAGAGCATAGAACAAAGAATACAGCACAGGAACAAGCCCTTCGGCCCTCCAAGCCTATATCGATCACATGTCCTATCTAGGCCAAACACCTGTATCATTCTATACCCCATCTGTTCATTGTCCATCCAAATAAGTCTGAAAGGCCGCTAAATTATCTGCTTCAAACACCTCACTTGGCAGTGATTCCAGGCCACCAGCACCCTCTGTATAAAATGCTTTCCCCGCACATCTCCACTGAAACTTTCCCCCCTCACCTTGAACTTGTGCCCCTTGTAATTGTCATTCCCTCCCTGGGAAAAAGCCTCCAACTGTTTATCCTATCTATACCCCTCATAATTTTATACACTTCTATCAGGTCGCCCCTCAGACTCCGTCTTTCTAAGGAGAACAATACCAGTTTATTCAATCTCTCCTCATAGCTAATGGCGGCGATTCTCCGCAACCACGATGGGTGGGAGAATAGCGGGAGGTCCGCTCCCGCACTTCCTGCTATTCTCCCACCCCTCCCAAAATGGCAGGAGCGATTCTCCGCATCCGTGGAAAATCGCAAAGTTGGCCGTGAAAAAGGGCGAGTTTTGCGACGGCCCGACACGGCCCATTTCCCGAGGTATTCACGTCCGGGAAATGGGCTAGGAACGGAGCCGCGTCAATCACTTGCACGATGATGCAGGAACGCGGCGACGCTACGAACACGCCCACGTGATGCCGCCCGACACCGTAAAAAGGCGCGGGCGAGCACAGACACTATGCCAGGATGATGGAGCTGAGGAGAGCAGCCCCGCGATTCGTGGAGGCTGACGTGGAGATGCTGCTCGAATCAATCGAGCAGAGGAGGGGCATCATCTGCCCGCATAGAGGGCATCGCCACCCTGCCAGCGAGGTGCGCCAGGCCTGGCGTGAGGTTGCTGCTGCCGTCAGTGCTGTGGGACAGACCCCTCGCTCAGCTGACCAATGTTGGAAGAAGATGCATGACCTCACCAGGGCTGCCAGGGTAAGTGCCAAGAGGGTGCCCCCCGGGTCACAACCATCCCTCCCCCCCCGGCACGGGGGGTGGAGGGGGATTGGGGCAGAGTGAGTTGAGGGTGCTTCACAAAGTTGTCACAGACCCAGCGCTCTGGCCCCAGTGGAGAGATGCAATGGTCTTATTACAACTTGACCCCCAAACTGTGCCAGTATCTGAACGGACTGCTGATACCTTCCGTATTGTAATGATCTACCTATGCCCCCTCCCCCAACAGGACAAGACCGCTCACAACACCCGTGAGCGGAACAAGACGGGAGGGGGTTCGCCCATCCTGCGGCCCCTCACCACGTTTGAGCAGAGGGCCCTGGATCTTGTTGGCGGATCTGCCACTCGGGAGATCGCGCAATGCGAGGTTGGCGGAGCTGCAACAAGTGAGACAACCCTGCATGACAAACACCTCCCCCTCCCCCATCCTCTGTCCCTTCACACACCCTGCCCACTGGGATACCTCTCCCATCCTCTGTCCCTTCACACACCCTGCCCACTGGGACACCTCCCCCATCCTCTGTCCCTTCACACACCCTGCCCACTGGGATACCTCCCCCATCCTCTGTCCCTTCACACACCCTGCCCACTGCGATACCTCCCCCATCCTCTGTCCCTTCACACACCTTGCCCACTGGGATACCTCCCCCATCCTCTGTCCCTTCACACACCCTGCCCACTGGGACCGTCCAACGCCCGGCCGAGCGAATCTAAATAACCCGTTTCATTCTCTTCCTTAGGACGTGATGCCGAAAGACCAGGGCCGTCTGGCTCCAGACGGACAAAGGCATCTGCCCCCACCTCACCCGGGGCCGCACGACAGAGGGTGCCTGATCAGCGGGGAGTCCCATCCTCCCCAACCGAATCTGTGGAGCAGGACGCCCAGAGGGCGGCGAGAGAGGAAGAGAGAGAAATGGCCTGCGAACGCCCTGCGGCCTCTCAGCGGGCCGATGACATAGAGGAGGCGTCCACCCAAGACGACCTCGAGCTTGCGGCACAGCTATCTCCCACACCATCCACCATCCCAGAGACACTCACCCCGGCTGGCCTATTTAGTGATGAGGCTCCTGGGTCACAGTCTGGGTCGCACATCACAGCTGAGCAGGTACAGCAGGTGGAGGTCGGAGCAGCCGAGGGCCCGGACTGGCGGAGGCCAGGCCAGGCCCAGCATGCAGCTGGCTCCCAGACGTTTTCAGAGTTCCTGGACTTTCTCAACCCACCCGCACAGCTGATGCATCAAGAAACCCAGGGACACAATGACGGGATGAGGGCTGCCTTCCTGGCTCTGCAGACGCTGTTAGAGGAGTCGAACCGCGTCCACGAGCAGAGAGTGGTGCCGCTCATGGCAGCAACCCAGGCCGACACCGCACGGGTGGCACCGCACCGCAATGGGTGAAACGGTTTCGGCCATGGGTCAGGTTATGCAAGGCGTTGGGCTTAATGTGCACGCGTCATCCTCGGCCCTGGACAGGCTTGCCCTCTCACAGGCAGCAATGCGCCAGAGCCAAAACGACATTGCCGGCGCACTGCGGGTCTTGGCCGAGTCTCAGCAGGTCATGGCCCAGTATCAGCAGTCAGTCGCGGAGAGCATCAACCGCCTGACACATGTGCTGGATGGTGTCCTGCACTCACAGGTTGAGATCGCACAGTCCCTCGCGGGAATGTCTAACTCCCTGGACTCCGTCTCTGCAAACCTTCGGATCCTGGTGGATACCGTTGCAGGCCTCCAGGACTGGCAGCGCCAGGTGTCGGTGGCGCGACGGGGCACCTCCCCGCTTGCACCTCTGTCCCAAAGTGAGGCCCGGGGGCCACCAGGCTCCCCGAGGGAGGAGGAGGTTTCGGGGCCCGTCCCATCAACTCCATCACGGGACGTCCCGGAATTCTCGGCCTCCCCCCATCCCATCCCTGGTGCATCGGGTGGGCAGCAGGCAGAGCAGGGTGGCACAACGTCACGCGAGACGCCCGCAGAGCAGCCTCGCCCATCAAGGCCGGGTCGCCGCAGGAAACGCTTGCCGAAGGAGAAACTAGTCGAAGGGGGCGATTCACAGCAGTCCGCCTCCACTCCTGCTGTATCATCTGGGGACTCACGTAGACGTAGTGTTAGGGCCCGTAAGGCAACAAAGAGAGACACTGAGTAAGTTGGCATGGGTGAAGGGCACAGTTTAGTTGTAGGGGCTAGGGCACCTGTAAATGTTTGTTCACATTAAACGCACTGTTCCACCTTACTTGTAATACCGTGTGATTGTTCCACAGCCACAGGAATCGTGATGGTGACCGAGTGTCGCTGGGGTTGACGAATGGTGAAACTTTGGTGCCGGGTGTGCAGTCCCTTCCCCCCCACCTCCTCCCACAGCTAGCCCACGCGGGCACGTGATAGAGTGTTCGTGATAATCTCAGCGGCCACCAAGGTGGATGGTTCAGCTATTGCCATGGGTCAGACTCTCTCTAACAATTCGGAGCTCACAGCTCTTCGCAGAGCGTGCTGTCATCATTCCACATGGCACTGATCACACCCGCTGACACAGCCATCGATGTTGTACCATACCGTCTGGACCCAGTGGTAAGGGTGATGTCTAAGTGGAGCAGTGTACACTGAGAGGGGTGGGAGGGAGGGGGGGGGGGGGCTGCGGTGGTGGCAGTTGTGTGTTGACCCTCTGCACGACTAGCGATGCAGGTGGTGGTTTGGTGTTCATCGGGGACGTCGCATACGCGCGTGAACCGTGCTGCCACCAAGGCGTTGCGTGCCCGCCGTCCTCGCCAGGTCCGTTGTGCCGCCTCCTGGACATCACTAGCACCTGGGTCGTGTCTGCGTGCTGCGCCCGCCACTCCACCAGCCTCCTCCTCCCTCTCCTCCTCCTCCTCTGTGCTGACACCACTGCCACTGGCTTCTCCTTCCGCCTCCTGCAGCAGGTCATCTCCCCTCTGCATCGCGATGTTGTGCAGCGCACAGCAGACCACAACAATGCAAGCGACCCTGTTGGGCTGGTACTGCAGGGCCCCTCCGGAGCGGTCCAGGCACCTGAATCTCATCTTCAGGATGCCAAGGCAGCGCTCCACCACAACCCTGGTTGCTGCATGGGCCTCGTTGAATCGTGTTTCCGCATTGGTCTGAGGCCTCCGTATAGGCGTCATCAGCCAAGACATCAGCGGATAACCCCTGTTGCCTAGCAACCAGCCCCTCAGCCGGTGGGGGGACGTCCCTCAAACATCGCAGGGATGTACGACTGCGCCAGTATGTAGGAGTCATGCACACTCCCTGGGAACCTTGCACAGACGTTCATGATACTCATGTGGGGGTCGCATACCACCTGGATATTCATGGAGTATGTCCCCCTCCTGTTTGTGAACACCTCCCTGTCCCCTGCAGGCGGGCACATGGGGACAATCGATTGCCCCCTGCACCATCGGTATCCCGGCCATGCTGGCAAATCCACAAGCTCATGAGTCTTGAGTTGCTCGGTCCTCGGGAAAGGTGATGTAGCGATCGGCGATGGCATAGAGGGCGTCGGTCACATCCCGGATACACCTGTGGACCGATGACTGGGAGATCCCGGAGAGGTCCCCGCTCGGAGACTGGAAGGAGCCGGTCACATAGAAGTTAAGAGCGGCCGTCACCTTGATGGCAACTGGGATCGCGTGTCCTCCCCCCTGTTCCACGTGGGGCGAGGTGCGCCACGAGGTGACAGATATGTATCACCGTCCGCCTACGCAGCCGGAGTCTCCTCCTGCAGGTGATGTCCGACATTGTTAGGAAAGAGACCCAGACACGGTACACTCTCGGCCTTGGTCGTCGCCTCTGGTGCCGTGGCTGCACCCTCACTCTCTCCTCCTCCCCCTTCTCCTCCTCCTCCTCCCCATGCTGCTCGACGACTGGCAACTCCTCGGCCCTTCCCTCTGCTGCTGCAGCTGGCCCTGCATCCACTGCGGGTTGTGGGTGTGGATGCTGCTGCATCACCAAATGCAGTACAGCGGCCCCAACCACTGCGAAGAACATAGCCGTTCTGTTCCCATACATTGTGCTAACCTACGGAAGGGTGGTGGGGGGCAGAGAAACGGGACATGTTAGACGGAGGTTAGTCGACACCTCGGCAGCCGCCTGCCACGGGATACCCGTGTGTCCCGGTGGCCTGGTCGCGCTGCTGACACGCGGGCAGCCTAACCCCCTGGTCACTTTCTGCATCCAACGGGCAGTAAACTATGTCCTCTTCACCGGAGCGTCAGTGGCCTGTGTCCGTAAGCCACAGGGCAACCAGCGGCCGTGTCCTCGTGACCGGCACGCCATGGCACGCTGGCAGACATTTTGTTACGGGGTTGGACGGTTCACTCGCTCACACTCTCCCTACCCCCCCCCACTCCCACTCCCCCCCTCCGTCTCCCCCACTCCCCCCTCCGTCTCCCCCCCTCCCCCACTCCCCCCTCCGTCTCCCCCACTCCCCCCTCCGTCTCCCACACTCCCCCCTCCGTCTCCCACACTCCCCCCCTCCGTCTCCCACACTCCCCCCTCAGTCTCCCACACTCCCCCCTCAGTCTCCCACACTCCCCCCTCAGTCTCCCACTCCCCCCCTCAGTCTCCCCCACTCCCCCCTCCGTCTCCCCCACTCCCCCCCTCAGTCTCCCACACCCCCCCCACCGTCTCCCCCACTCCCCCCTCCGTCTCCCCCACTCCCCCCTCCCCCCGCTCTGGACCCCCTCCCATTCTTGGGGATGCCTTCCCCGTTGTGGCCAGACTCCAGCAGTGCGCTGAGCGGTGCGCTCACCTCCTCAAAGCTCTCGTCAGCCAGCACGACTGGTTGACGAACTTGAAAAGCAGGTTGGCCGGCGTGAAAACAGTGAGTGATGACGTCGGGACTTCGGCCCATTCGGGCCGGAGAATAGCGGGGGGCCAATAAGTAGCGATTCTGGTTGTGTCGGGGGCGCGTTTGAGGCCTTTACCGGGAATCCCGACGTGTAGTTTGTGCGGGGTTCGGAGAATAGCGGGAAGGCGTCGGACCAGCGTCGCTGTGAATATTTGCACGGCCCGCTATTCTCCGAACCGGCGTGAGTGCGGAGAATCGCGCCCAGCGTGTCCGGTTTTCCAACACGCCGCTCAGAGAAACGCGGGCCGCCGTTTTTCACGGCGGCCCGCGATTCTCTGCCCCGGATGCGCCGAGCGGCCTGCCGTTCCCGACCCGTTCACGACGGCGGCAACCATACCTGGTAAGTGTGGGGCCTAGGGGGGGCGGATCGGGAATCGAGCGCCATGACCGTGCTCGGGAGGGGACAGGCCCGCGATCGGTGCCCACCGATCGTTGGGCCGACGACTTGCGGGGCGGCTGAGGGGAAAGACGGCAACCGCGCATGCGCGGGTTTGAGCTGTCCAACCCGCGCATGCGCAGCTGACGTCATTAGGCGCTGCCGCGGTGTCATTCTTGGCGCGCCGGGCCTTGAGGCCAGGGACAAGGCCCGGCTGCCGAGTTTCCCGGTACGGCCCGCCTATCCCCACGGGTAGGGGAGAATAGGGGGCCGGGAGAGGCTTCCGACGTCGTCGTGAACCTCTCCAGGTTTCACGACGGCATCGGGCCTTGCAGAGAATTCCGCCCAATATCCTCTGTACCAGGCAATATCCTGGTAAACCTTTTTTGTGCTCTCTCCAAAGCCTCTGCGTCCTCTGGTAGTACGGTAACCATAATTGGACACAGCATTCCAAATGTAGCCTAACCAACATTCTATATAACTGTAACATACTTTTTGAGCTTTTATACTCGATACCCCATCCTGTGAAGGCAAACATGCCATATGCTTTCTTTTCTACCATTTCCACCTGTGCTGCCACTTTTAAGGATCTGTGGACCAGATCTCTGTGTCTCTCTGCTTCTGCCATTTATTTTATAGCTCCCACCTGAATTGGATCTACCAAAATGCATCACCTCCCATTTGTCCGGGTTAAATTCCATCTGCCATTTCTCCGCCCAATTTTGCAACCTATCTATGTCCTGTAAGGCACCTTACCTCGCCAAAAGG
Organism: Scyliorhinus canicula; assembly: GCF_902713615.1. Classification (NCBI taxonomy): domain Eukaryota; kingdom Metazoa; phylum Chordata; class Chondrichthyes; order Carcharhiniformes; family Scyliorhinidae; genus Scyliorhinus; species Scyliorhinus canicula. The sequence goes on along the minus strand of NC_052158.1, from coordinate 55,961,231 downwards.
TTATTGTAACTCTCTAAATAATGTCAGCTGCTTTGGAAATTTTGTTCAATGTCATGTTTTTGACATCTCACAAATAGAAATTGCATCTGTTTGAGGCAGCTGCTCTTTTATATGTGTTGCCACCTCAGTGAACCACAGACGTGCAAAATACAACCTGTCCTCATTCCACCACTCTCCCCTTCCCCTATCATCAGCAATGTGTTCAGCAATGGGACTTCTGGATTCAGGGTTCTGGCACCAATTTGCCTATGATGCAGAGTCCTTCTGCCCCTGTGAAAATTAAGGCCTCTGTGTTATTATTGGGATGAGTAGGAATCAATCAACTGTCTTGATGGTACAGTGCAGTGGTTGAATCATTGCATTGTGAATGTTGTGACAATCACTCAGCAGTAGCACTCTTCCCTTTGAATCAGAAAACCATGGTTCAAACTCTCACTCCTGAGACTTGAGCACAAGATCGAGGCTCCCACTGCAGTGCACTGCAAAGGTGTACTGTGCAGTCAGAGGCGCCATCTTTCAAATGAGACGTTAAACCCAAGGTCCCAGCTCCCCTCTCATGGGAAGGTAGAAGATCATGTGGTACTATTTCAAGCCACGCCTTTGGCTGCTTAGCTCCAAAGCTCTAGAACTTCCTCGTTTGACATATCCCTTTAAATCTACTTCCTAATGCAAGGCTTTGATCCTTATATTTATTTTCTTGGCTTGTTTTCAAATGTTGCCTGATAACTTTCATGTGAGTTACTTTGGGATGGCTTACATGTTACTGTATAAATGTTGGTGTTGTTAACCTACTGTTTAAAAAAATGTGAAATAAACTATTCCAGCTTTGGCTGGGAATGATGGATGGTGATGGACAGATTCAGTGAATGCCCCAACCCACTCTTTAGAAGCAAGCTTGTTAATCACATGGAACAGACTCTCTGCACTCGCACTCTGATTGAATGAATCGCCAAGACATTTTTTACAATCCATGAAGCAAAAGGGCATGAAATATTAAAGAAATGAAAATAATTACAGTTCAGCATGGGTAGAAAGTTGTGCCTGCTGCCTAACTGGCAGGCTTTCCTCCGTTTCCAACATAGCGGCATGCACTCACAAACATTGTTTGTGGATAAAAAAGTTAGAAAATTATTCACATAAAGTTGCATTTCTTCAGCCCCAAAGATCTTGGTCGAATTAATCCTTTTGGTTCATTTAGTGGTGTTGCCCTTTCAAGGGATCAACCTGTTGAATGCAGGTATCATCTGTACTTTGTCCCACGTCACATGGCCCTCTGCTGTATTTAAAATCGGATCTTTACTTATTACATCAAATTCCGGGATCATTCCAGAATTTACCTGTTGATTTCTCCTGATCTTTCTCTCTAAATTTGATTGCATTGCAGTTGCATTTCCTTTGCTTCTTTGTTAACTGCAGCTATGGGTGGGCCATCCCCATCTGAAACTCGTGACGGTTTGATCAGTTGAGGAAGCACTGGAGACACCACATTGAGGTTAGACTAACCTAACGCCTCCATTCAACTGACCTATTTAATGTAAAACTGCATCATGTTCTACACATGTTTACTGTTAGGCTTCTTTTGTGAGGGCCACAAAGAATCCAGCACTAGTTGAAGGATAGAAAGAAATAACATTTATTTACAATAACATATACACGCAACAGCAACAGCAGCAGCAGCAGCAGCAGCAGCAGCAGCAGCAGCAGCAGCAGCAGCAGCAGCAGCAGCAGCAGCAGCAGCAGCAGCAGCAGCAGCAGCAGCAGCAGCAGCAGCAGCAGCAGCAGCAGCAGCAGCAGCAGCAACCCCCTTGCTGCTCACTCCTCTCCAGCTGGTTCAATCTGGCCAGCTCTATTTATGCAGGGAATCTGCTAATGATTTCTCCGCCCCTCTCATTGGGGAAGCTCATACTCCCAAAAGATTCTGGGATTGCCATTAGTTCCCAGCCAGTGGAAAGCAGGCAGGTTATAACATCCTTCCCCCCAAAGTCCAAGGAATCCACCGAAGACACTGGCGAAGGCGGATGTCAGACTCGTTTTGCCGCAGGCCAGACACCATTTGCACGAGGCGCTGGACGGCGGCGTGTAATGAGATGGAGACCGGCGCTTCCATGATGAACGGTGTAACGGTTGTACATCCTCGGTGGGTGGGCCTGAGGACTCTCCCTCCGAGGCGTCCTATGTCTCCATCTAGGAGTCGGTGTCCACTGCCTCCGTCATCTCGGCGTCTCTATCTCCATGCGGTTCTGCAAACGACCTGCGCAGACTTTGAGTGAGGCACCAGAGGAAGATTGTGAGGAATACTCTCCACTGTGCCTTGTCTCTGTGGCTGTAGAAATGAGCTCCGGGGGTGGGGAATATTTGGAAGAGATGGTCTTCTAGACTGAACGTGGTCTACATGCTTGCACTGGAGACCCTGGGCTTGCACATGGTAAGAGATAGGGCGCGATTGGCAAAAGATAATGCCAAGGACCCACTGGGCACCACCAGCAAAATTTCGAATGAACAGTGGGTCACCGGGTGCAAACTGCCGAATCGGCCGATACCGAGAAAAACCATGTCCCTGCCGTTCTTGTGTGCGGCGTACTTTTGCGCCAACGTCCAGGAAAACCATGCTAAGGCAGGTGCGAAGTCTCCGGCCCATTAGGAATTCCGCTGGAGCTACCTCAGTCACCGCATGTGGAGTGGTCCTGTATGAAAACCAAAAACGAGCCAGTCTTGTGTCCATAGACTCGGAAGACTGCTTCTTTAGGCCTCGTTTGAATGTCTGCACTGTCTCCGCCAATCCATTGGAGGCCGGGTGGTAAGGGGCAGTGCGGATATGGCATATGCCGTTCATCTTCTTGAACCTCACAAACTTCTCACTTGTGAACAGAATGCCGTTGTCCGTGACTAGCAACCCGGGGAGGCCATGCGTACCGAAAGACAAACGCATCTTCTCAATTGTTGTACAGGACGTTGTGCCTACCATATTATGCACCTCTAACCATTTAGACTAGGCACCGATTAATAACAGGAACATGGATCCTTGAAAAGGGCCGGCGAAATCCGCATGGCAGTGTGCCCAAGGCCACCCTGGCCATTCCCAGTGATGTAGATGCAGGCGGAAGCTTCTGATGCTCCTGGCAAACGGAGCAGTTTTGGGGCACCTTCTCAATGTCGGTGTCGAGGCCTGGCCAGCAGACATAACTCCGGGCCAACATTTTCATTTTGGTCACACCTGGATGCCTATTGTGCAAGTCTCTCAGTATCAGCTCCTGTCCTTTTTCCGGGACAATCACATCTTCCATGCTAAATTCTGACAGCTTAGAGGAAAACGCCCGCAACTCGCCTGGGAGCTGTCTATGCTGCCCACCATACAGGACTATGTGCCGAAACTTTGACAGGACTGGCTCCGTCTGGGTCCACTCACGGATCTGTGATGCTGTGACAGGCACGGAGTCCAAACAATATAGGATTACAACCACCTCACCGGTCGTGGAGGTCGACGTGGGGCCGGTCGAAAAAGGCAATTGGCTCAATGCGTCGGCATTTGCTATCTGGGTTCCTGGTTTGTGCTCCAGAGAATACTTGTAGGCAGCGAGCAACAAAGTCCAGCGCTGGATCCGTGCGGAAGCAATGGGCGGTATTGGCTTATCCTCTCGGAAAAGTCCCAGCAGAGGCTTATGATCAGTCACGATAGTGAAGTGGGGGCCATATACGTACTGGTGGAAAAGTTTCACCGCAAAGACCACTGCCAGGTCCTCCTTCTCGATCTGCGCATGCTTCTTTTCCGCTGCAGTCAATGTGCGGGAGGCGAAAGCTATCGGCCACTCGGCCCCGTTCTCCATCTTGTGGGACAGGACGGCCCCAATACCATATGGGGATGCATCACACGTGATGAGCAAAGGCTTTCCAGGATCATAGTGGGTTAGTAACCCAGTCCAAAGATGTGCGGGTTAGGTGGATTGGCCATGCTAAATTGCCCGTAGTGTCCTAAAAAGTAAGGGGGGTGGGGGGGTTGGTGGGTACGTGGGTTTGAGTAGGGTGATCATTGCTCGGCACAACATCGAGGGCCGAAGGGCCTGTTCTGTGCTGTACTGTTCTATGTTCTATGACAATTGTTGTTTTACCCGTTGCAAAGCGGTTTCTTGTGGCTGACCCCAAACCCAGGTGTGATTCTTCTTTAGCAGAAAGTGCAAAGGGGCCAGTGTAGTTGCCAGATTGGGGAGGAACTTCCCGTTATAGTTTACGAGGCCGAGAAAAGAACAAAGATGCAAAGTGTCAGTCGGGGCGGGGGCCTGTTGAATCACGTGCACCTTCTCTGCGATAGGGTGCAAACCTTCACGGACCACCCGATAACCTAGGTAGACTACTTCCTTCGCCTGAAAGCCGCACTTTGTGCGATGTAAACGGACTCCAGCCTCTGGAAAGCGTCTAAGGACAGCCTCCAAATTTTCCAAATGTTCCTGCTCCGACGTCCCTGTAATCAAAACGTCGTCTAAGTAAACAGCAACACGCGGTAAACCTCTCAACATGTCCTCCATGATGCGTTGAAAAATAGCGCAGGCAGATGATACCCCAAAGGGCAAACGTGTATATTCATACAGGCCCTGGTGTGTATTAATAGCTACCTATTGCCGGGAGGCAGGGTCCAGCTCCAACTGTAGGTAGGCGTTACTCATACCTAATTTTGTGAACGAGAGTCCGCCTGCAAGCTTCACGTAGAGATCCTCTATGTGGGGCTTTGGATATTGGTCGAGCCGGGAAGCCATAATCACTGTTAACTTATAGTTGCCGCACATGCGAACTGGCATCTGGCTTCATTACATCATTACAGGTACAATTGGTGCTGCCCAGTCAGTCAAACGGACGGGCCTGATGATACCTAAAGTCTCCAAATGAGTGAGCTCCCCTTCTACCTTCTCGAGCAAGGTGCAAGGCACCAGGCGCCCCCAGAAATAGCGCGGCGTGGCTCCTGGTTCGACTTGGATACGGGCGACAGCCCCTTTTATTTTCCCCAAACCGGGCTGGAATACATCTGGGTATCGTCCCAGCACCTCAGTCAACCCTCCAGAAACTGTTTGGAGGATGTGCTGCCACGGCAACCGCAAATGGCGCAACCAGTCCCGACCCAACAGGCTGGGCCCATGGCCGAGCACCACGATAAGTGGGAAACGCCCCTCCTGGCGTCCATAAACAACAGGGGTCATCGTAGTTCCGGCAATGTCCAATGGTTCCCCCGTGTAGGTGGCCAACCTGGCCTGTGTGATGATTAATGTAAGGGTCTGTATACCCTGCTTGATGCTGTCGAATGTCCTCTGGGTGATCACGGAGACCGCTGCGCCAGTGTCCAACTCCATCTCAAGCGGGTGACCATTGACCCGTACTGTCACCTTAATGGGGCCACACAGGGAGCTGCCACACAATGCAGCTGCAGGCAGTCATCCTCCGTCTCCACGTCCTCGGGAGTAGTCGCCGCAGGTTCATCCAAATGGAAGATACGGGCCCTGGGCTGGCCCCAGTTTCTGTTGGAACGACGGCGCCTCTGGCACCCCCAGGACCGGCGTCCGCAATGGGGTCGGCGCCTACATGGACACGGACATGGCTCCTCATCCATTGGTTCTGGAGAAGGCTCCCTTCAGGGAGGAACGTCCGACGGCCACTGGCATCGATCCGGACGTCGCCCCGCCCAAGGTACCGCAGGGGTGCGGGGAGACGCTTTCAGACGGAAGGGGTTGTGCCCCAAGGCATGCACCTCCATTCCCTGTAGCTCCTGCACTCCTCGTTCTGCACTCTCTCGGGACAATACTATTTGAATGGCCTGTTGAAAAGTCAATGTTGGCTCAGCTGACAACTTTCTCTGGGTGGCCGCATTGTTAATACTGCAAACCAAACGGTCACGTAACATTTCTGACAAGGTCTCACCATAGTCACAGTGCTCCGCAATCCTGCGTAGCCTGGATAGAAAGTCGGCAAGGGATTCTCCTGGGGTCCTCTCAGCGGTATTAAACCGGTAACACTGGACTATCGTGGACGGGGTTGGGTTAAAATGTTGCCCCACTAAACTCACAAGTTCTTCAAACGCCTTGGTGCCTGACGCAGCTGGGTACGTAAGGCTCTTAATAACCCCAAATGTATGCAGGCCGCAGGCGGTGAGCAAAATGACCACCTGCCACTCCTTTTCGGTGATGTTTGCCTGGAAATAGTAACGTATCCGTGGTGCGTACTGGTTCCAACTTTCCAGTGCAGCATCAAAAACATCCAAATGTCCATACAGAGGCATGGTAACAGAAAAACAACATCCAACAAAAATCCAGGGAGGTGGCTTCAGCAGTGTAGACAGCTATTCACTTTAACCCTCGTCGCCAGTTTTGTGAGGGTCACGAAGAATCCAGCACGAGTTGAAGGATCGAAAGAAACAACATTTATTTACAATAACAGATATACGCTGCCGCCGCAGCAGCAGCAGCAGGAACTCCCTTGCTGCTCACTCCTCTCTAGCTGGTTCCAAACTGGCCAGCTTTATTCATGCAGGGAATCTGCTGACGATTTCTCCCCCCCCCCCACCCCCCCCCACCCCCCCCCACCCCCCCCCCCCACCCCCCCCACCCCCCCCACCCCCCCCCCCCCCCCCCCCCCCACCCCCCCCACCCCCACCCCCACCCCCCCCACCCCCACCCCACCCCCCCCACCCCCCCCACCCCCCCCACCCCCACCCCACCCCACCCCACTTATTGGAGAAGCTCATGCTCCCAATGGATTGTGGGATTGCCATTAGTCCCCAGCCAGTGGTAAGCAAGCAGGTAATAACAGCTTTCCTTTACATAATTGGTTCAAGTCTGGCTGGAGATATCAGCCTTCTGTCTCTTACAACTTGGGCTGCCTGCCAAAGCCGTTTATTCATTATCAGTGCAAACAGCAACATCTATACACAAGGTCACATTCCCTTGGAACTGGAAGTTATCGGATTTCCTTGGTAGCTTTGCTGAAGGGGGCCGCAGGGCGAATAGTCCTAACTCGTAGGACACTACGCTTGCTTTTGAAGAAAGAGGGCTCCAAGAGTTGCTAAGACCTAGGATATAAAAGGCCACTCAGCTGAAAATTAACATCAACAAGTACCATCACCGCCTGTCATCGTGCAATACACATCGCTGACTGTCCCAGCAACACAATCACAGCATAGCCTGCTAAACATCACGGATTGTTTACTTTGTTTGTTGTGTGGCCTCTAAAGGCTCGCTAATCCTGTGTTCGTCCTTTCCTCAGTATGTTGTTGGATAGGCCACATTCTTTGCCCATCCCAGATTGCCTCGAGATGTTCACAGTGGTTGCTGTAGTATTTGCGGTGATCATTTATACAATTCTCTGACTGTTAGGGCTACTTTGAAACATAGAATTCTGGAAAGATATGGTACAGAAGGAGGCCATTCAACATCTGGTGCTGATACCAGCTCTCTGAAAGAGCTATCTGATCAGCTCCACTACTCTTGACTTTCCCAAGACCTAGTAAATATTCTCTTAAAGTATATTATCCAATTACCTTTCGAACATTACGAGAGAATCTGCTTCCGCCTGCCTTTCAAGCAGCACACTCTCGATGATAACGACTCACTGAACAAAAAAATATTTCCTCATGTCACTCTGGGTCTTGGTAAGAAGTCTTACAACACCAGGTTAAAGTCCAACAGGTTTGTTTCAAACACGAGCTTTCAGAGCACTGCTCCTTCCTCAGGTGAAGTGGTGTGAAAGCTCGTGTTTGAAACAAACTTGTTGGACTTTAACCTGGTGTTGTAAGACTTCTTACTGTGCTCACCCCAGTCCAACGCCGGCATCTCCACACTCTGGTTCTTGTAACAGTCAATTTAAAATATGTATTGAGGTCTTGTGGCGCAAGCTCCGAATTCGAGTCCCACTCCAGGACTTGACGGCCAAGGAAGGTGCGTGCACAACAGTAAAACAAATTGAGTGTGTCAACCTGCAACTCCTTGTAAACATGTCAATGGCTGGCAAGAAGACTGAGCAGGACCAGTGACCTATTCTAGGAATTATTAGCTATGGAAACACTGAGCAAATTAGAATTAAATCTGTGTGCTCATGTACTGACCCTTGAAGCTATGTGAAGATATCTCCTCAATTACTTTATCTCAACTCTTCATGATTTTGAATCCTAATTACTTGGCACTCTATATCTTGTGTAAATAAAATAGAGCCATTGACAAAATTGGTCTAAGAAAATAAATTATCAATCAAGCAATGATTCAATCCCTTCTTAACCTTCATTTGCTCAAAGGTGCATATTTCCAGCTTCAATATCTCTCTCCACATCTCGGGCACAATCTTTGTAAATCTCTTTTGCCTTTTTTTCCTCAGGCTTTGATGTCCTTCCTAAATGGTGCCTCTATTAATAAAGTGAAGTATCCTACATTCTTTTTTTAACAGTTTCTCAACCACTAGTTAAGACTAGTTAAGCAATAGCCAAGCTGTTCCAGTGCAACTACAACACTGGCATCTACCCAGCAATGTTTAAAATTGCGCAGGTGTATCCTGTATACAAGAAACAGGACAAATCCAACCCAGCCAATTACTGTCCTATCAGTCTACTCTCCACCCTCAGCAAAGTGATGGAAGGAGTCATCAACAGTGCTAACAAGCACATTTACTCCGCAATAACCTGCTCACGGATGCTCAGTTTGGTGTTCCGCCAGGGTCATTCAGCTCCAGACCTCATTACAGCCTTGGTTCAAACATGGACAAAAGAGCTGTATGCCAGAGGTGAGGTAAGAGTGACTGCCCTTGATATCAAGGCAGCATTTGACCGAGTATGGCATCAAGGAGCCCTAGCTAAATTGGAGTCAATTGGAATCAAGGCAAAAACTCCCTGCTGATTGGAGTCACACCTGGCACAAAGGAACATGGTTGTGGTGGTCAGCGGTCAATCATCTCAGCTCCAGGATATCACTGCAGGAGTTCCTCAGGGTAGTGTCCTTGGCCCAACTATCTTAGCTGCTTCATCAATGACCTCCGTTCCATCATAAGGTCAGAAATGGGGATGTTTGCGGATGACTACACCATTTGTGACTCCTTAGATAATGAAGCAGTCCATGTCTAAATGCAGCAAGACCTGGACAATATCCAGGCTAGGGCTGACAAGTGGCAAGTTATATTTTCACCACACAAGTCAGACAATGACCATCTCCTACAAGAGAGGATCTAACTACTGCCCCTTGAGATTCAATGGCATTACTGTGGTAGTCACCACTAGTGTATATTATATGTATTACGGCACTGCCCGTATATTAGAGGTACAATGGAACATCCCTGCCTGCTGGCTTTGCCCAGTAGGTGGCGCATAAAATTGTGTGCTGACCAGCGCTGCAGCCATTCTGGTTCCAGCTACAGGAGGCACAACATCTTGTTCAATAAAGCCTCGATTGTTCCACCACTCTCATCAATGCATCAGTTACCATCGCTGAATCCGCAATAATCAACATCCTGAAGGTTACCACAGATCAGAAACTGAACTGGACTAGCCATATTAATAATGTGGCTACCAAAACAGGTCAAAGGCTAGGAATCCTATGGCTAGTAACTCGCCTCGTGACCCCTCAAAGACTGTCCAACATCTACAAGGCACAAGTCAGGGGTGTAATGGAATATTCTCCACTTGCCTGGACGAGTGCAGCACCAACAACTCTCAAGAAGCTCGACCCCATCTAATACGAAGCGGTTTGCTTAATTGCTCCCCTTTCCACAAACATTCAAACCCTCCACCACCAATGAACAGTGGCAGCCATGTGTACCATCTAAAAGGTGAACTGCAGTAACTCACCAAGGCTCTTCGAACAGCACCTTACAAACCCACGACCACTACCATCTAGAAGAACAAGAGCAGCAGAAACCTGGGAATCCCACCACCTGGAGGTTCCACTCCAAGTCCCTCACCACCCTGACTTGGAAATATATCGCCGTTCCTTCACTGTCACTGGGATGAAACCCTGGAACTCCCTCCCTGACAGTACAATGGGTGTACCTACACCAGAAAGACTGCAGCGATTCAAGAAAGCAACTCACCACCACCTTCTGAAGGACACTAGGAATGGGGACTAAATGCTGGCCTAACCAGCGATGCCCACATCCCATAAATGAATAATTTAACAAAAACTTCTGTCGCCTTCAAAGATTTGTTTATATACACCTCATATCATTCTGTCCTTCCACTACTTTTTAAATTGTACCAGTAAGTTTATTCTGTCGATCATAATGCTTGCCACCAAAATGTATCACTTCATCCTTCTCTGCATTAAATTTCATCTCCCATTTTATTAAGTCTATGCCATCCTGAAATTAAAACAGAAGACTCTGGAAAAAGTCAACTGGACAAGAAGCATCTCAGAAGATATAAAACTAGTCAAGATTTCAGATCAATGATCTTTTATGAAAATTCTCACAATGCTTGCCTTCTAGGAGCGCAGACTTTCATTAGTTTGCAGAAACAGGTGCACATTGGGAAAACATTACATGATTGACATGGAAGGTATGTAGTGCTATTTGAGGTTGGGGATGGGCATGACTTGACATGGAGGGTATGAGAGACCATTGGGGTTGAGTGGAGGGCATGAAATGGCACGCGGGGTGGGGGGGGGGGGGGGGTGCCTGGGTAAGAGGTTTTGAGGTTCTTTCAGAAGGTTCTTGCATCCGGGCTCCGGTTCATGACTCCTCTGTGGGGCGGAGAACTACAACTTGAAAAGCTGGCCCAACTTCATGCTAACTTCCTCTCTGACATACCAGCTATCAGACTTTCTTACGTCAGCCTATTGAATTTTTAAAAAACCACCATTCGATTGTGGGTTGTGGTGCGATGTCAGATGGTGGTGAATTCTGTATCTTACTGGGAACTCCATGAACTAACTGCGTGGAAACAAATTGTGGTCTATTGTCTGTGGTGATATCTGTCACGGCAATGCAGTGCAGCCTTGAATTACTTATGGGCATTCCTTCTTAGTAGAGACATATGTCTAAAAGAAATATAAGTAGAGATACTTGAAAACGGGAATAGGAATAATGCAAAGAGTTGAACTTTAATCTTCTATGTTTGTACAGACAATGGAAGCTGATTGTCATATCCCAGCTTTGACAAAGAGTCATCCAGACTCGAAACGTTCGCTCTGTTCTTTCTCCACAGATGCTGTCAGACCTGCTGAGATTGTCTAGTATTTTCTGTTTTTGTTTCATGTTAACCATGTTGCCTACCTCCAAACTCGAGCTGGCCAGGTCAGGAATAGAGGATGCATACTTGCTGCCCGCACCCTGCTCCAGCAGGAGTTAACATATTGGGCACTTAAAGAACTGGGAATTCCAGGATCGGGTCCCATCCACAATTTTTAAAGGATCAGCCGAATCTCCCCCACGCCACGCAAATCCAACTGTCAGCTTAATCATTCTTGCTTTGGATTCCCTTTCTTTCCCCATCATGGGAATTTGTCCACAATGTATCCTAACCATCCCCTCTTTAAAGACCTCCCATCAGGACAGATTTTGACTCTAACCCACCTGGGCCAAGCCCCTTTTTAACTCACTAAAGTCAGCCCTGTTCCAACTGAGAATCTTTAAGCTTGAAAGTTCCTTTTCCTTTCCATAACTATTCTAAACTGATGCTCCCCCACTGAGACATGCTCCATTCACCCCACTTCACCCCGCTGAACTGGATCAGGCTCTGCTTCCTTCCTCAATTGGCTGGAAGCACATTGATCAGAAAAGCTCTTTTGTATGTATTTCTGGAATTCCTCCCCCCTTCATCCTTTGTTACTATTCCAGCTTTCAGGAGACATCTTCCTGAGTTTCCAAATCTCAGATCCCAAGGCCACAAGAGATGCATATGTGGAGTGCGGTTGGAAATTCACCCGTAAATCATACGAAGGCTATTAGGGAACTAGATTTCATGTTGATCTGTTTTCTTGTGCAAGTTCTGAAGTAACCACATTATTGAACTGAATTTCCCAACTTATCACACTGTATTTGCCCTCACAACGTTGGGCTGGATTCTCCCAGAATGGGACTATGTCCCCATGATGGCATAAAAACAGTGGAGTTTAACTCCAGAAATTCCGATAAACAAGTTGAGCTAATTCAATGCACTTCAAGGGCCGAGCAGGAATCCGAAGTAAATCTCGCTTCAGCTGCGGATACGCGCCCCCGCATTTCCGGTTTGGAGTCCACGCATGCGCCTTCCAGTAGCCTCACCAAGCTTCATGGCGGAATCGGATCCCGACTGGCAATAGATGGTTATTTCCATTCCATCAGGAACTCGGCCGGTCGGGAGCGGAGGATTACTGGGCGGGCTCTGTCAATGGGCTTCCAGCCGCGTGGCGTACTCCGCAGTCATGCCGATTTTCAGGTTGCAGAGAATCAGTGAACTGGCACCGGGCCCAATTACGGCGTGAAAGTGGATTCTCCGTCCCTGTGCAGGCTGCGATTTCAGCACAGAGTTGCGGAGAATGCAACCCCTTAAGTTTGCAAGGCCAATGCCCGTAATCAATACATAACGACAGCCATTGTCATGTGATCAATGCACTTTCTTTTTTTTTAATAAACAATTTTATTGAGGTAGTTTTTGGCTTTATAAACAGTTACAGACATCATCAGAAAGGAAGCAAAAAAGGCAAAAATGTGCAAGCATCCACGTACTTTCAATACTTCCATCATACCGTATTGCACAAGCCCGCTCCCCTCCCACCCGTACTACCCGCCATATTTTCCCTCCTACTCTACTCTACCCCCCCCCCCCCCTCCCCCCCACCCCCCTGCTGACGCTCACTCTCCCGCAAAGAAGTCAATAAATGGTTGCCACCTCCGGGTGAACCCCTGCACAGATCCCCTCAGGGCGAACTTAATTTTTTCCATCCCCAGGAAACTTGACATGTCCGCAAGCCACCACTCAGTCTTCGGGGGCTTTGAGTCCCTCCACGCCAATAATATTCGTCGCCGGGCTATCAGGGAAGCAAAGGCCAGCACATCGGCCGCTTTCTCCCCCTGGACGCCCGGGTCTTCCGAAACCCCAAAAATTGCCACCCCTGGACTCATCACCACCCTTGTTTTTAGCACCTGGGACATGACCCCCGCAAATCCCTCCCAGTACCCCCTCAGCTCAGGGCATGCCCAAAACATGTGCACATGGTTCGCTGGTCCTCCCGCGCACCTAGCGCATTTGTCCTCTATCCCGAAAAATTTGCTCATCCGAGCCACCGTCATATGGGCCCGGTGAACGACCTTAAATTGGATCAGCCCGAGCCTTGCACATGTCGCGGTCGAGTTTACCCTACTCAGGGCCTCTGCCCACAGCCCATCCTCCATTTCCCCGCCTAGCTCCTCCTCCCATTTAAGTTTCAGTTCCTCTGTCTGGGACCCTTCCTCCCTCATGAGCACCTTATAAATACCTGAGACTCTACCCTCCCCTTCGTCCCTCCCAGAGACTATTCTGTCTAGGATCCCCATTGGCGGGAGGCGCGGGAAAGATGGGACCTGTCTACGAACAAAGTCCCGCAGCTGTAGGTATCTAAAATCATTTCCCCCTACCAACCCAAATTTCTCCTCCAAGCTCCTCAAACTCGCGAAGCTCCCTTCCAGGAACATATCACCCACCCTTCCCGCCCCTGCTCGCCGCCATACTCGGAACCCCCCATCCATACTGCCGGGGGCAAACCGATGGTTGTCGCAGATTGGCGCCCAGACAGACGCCCCATCTCCCCCACATGCCTCCTCCACTGGCCCCATATCCGCAGGGTCGCCACCACTACCGGGCTGGTGGTGTACTTGGCCGGCGGCAGCAGTAGAGGAGCCGTGACCAGGGCTTCCAAACTGGAGCCCCTGCACGAAGCCGCCTCCACTCGCTCCCAAATAGACCCCGTACCCACCATCCACTTCCTTATCATAGCGATGTTGGCCGCCCAGTAATAATTGACCAGACTCGGCAACGCCAGCCCTCCCTCGCTGCGGTTCCTCTCCAACATCGCCTTCTTCACCCGCGGAGACTTTCCCGCCCAGACAAAGCTCATGATCAGCCCGTTAACTCTTTTGAAGAAGGACTGTGGGATAAAGATCGGGAGGCACTGAAAAATAAACAAAAATCGAGGGAGGATTGTCATCTTTACAGTCTGCACCCTCCCTGCCAGCGACAGCGGGAGTGCATCCCATCTCCGAAACTCTCCCTTCATTTGCTCCACCACCCTGGCCAAATTTAACTTGTGCAGCCTGCCCCAGTCTCGCGCCACCTGGATTCCCAAATACCGGAAATTTTCCTCAACTAACCTAAACGGTAGCCCTCTCAATCTGTTCTCCTGGCCCCTTGCCTGTACCACAAACATTTCACTCTTGACCGTATTTAATTTGTATCCTGAGAACTGGCCGAACTCCCTCAGCATTCCCAGTATAGTTCCCATCCCGGCCACTGGGTCCGACACGTACAGGAGCAGGTCGTCTGCATAAAGAGAAACCCTATGTTCCACCCCGCCCCTCACCATCCCCTTCCAACCCTCTGCGGCTCTCAGCGCAATCGCCAGCGGCTCTATGGCCAGCGCAAACAGCAGCGGGGAGAGCGGGCAGCCCTGCCTGGTCCCTCGGTACAACCTAAAGTACTCCGACACTTCTCTGTTGGTCCTGACGCTGGCCCTCGGGGCCTGATATAATAATTTGATCCAATCCACCAATCCCTCCCCGAACCCAAACCGTCCGAGCACCTCCCATAGATATTCCCACTCCACCCGGTCAAAGGCCTTCTCGGCGTCCATAGCCACCACTACCTCCACCTCTCTACCCGCCGGGGGCATCATTATCACATTGAGCAATCTCCTCAGATTGGCCGCCAGCTGCCTACCTTTCACGAACCCCGTTTGATCCTCCCCAATCACCTCCGGTACACAGTCCTCCATTCTACCCGCCAGTACCTTTGCCAGGAGCTTGGCATCTACATTAATCAGGGAGATTGGCCTGTAGGACCCGCACACCTCCGGGTCTTTACCCCGCTTTAATATCAGAGATATGGTGGCTTGTGACATCGTCGGCGGCAGGGTCCCTCTGTCCCTTGCCTCATTGAAAACCCTCGCCAAGACCGGGCCCACCAGCTCAGAGAACTTCCTATAAAACTCTAATGGGTATCCATCCGGCCCCGGGGACTTCCCCGACTGCATGGCCTTTAGGCCCCCCAATACCTCCTCTACTCTAATCGGGGCCCCCAGCTCTTCCACTCGCCCCCCCCCAACTGTTGGGAATGTTAACCCATCCAGAAACCTTTTCATCCCCTCCGGTTCTTTTGGCGGCTCCGAAGTATACAGCTTACGATAGAAGTCCCGGAATACCCTATTCAATTCTGCCGGATCCTCCACTTTGTGCCCCCCCTCGTCCCTCACTCTACCTATTTCCCTGGCCGCCTCCCTCCTCCTAAGTTGCTGCGCTAACAGTCTGCTAGCCTTTTCCCCATACTCGTACACCACTCCCCTCGCCTTCCTAAGCTGTTCCACGGCCCTGCTCGTGGATAGTGCCCCCAGTTCCGCCTGTAGCCTCTGCCTTTCCCTGAGTAAAACCTCCCCCGGGGACTCCGCGTGCTCTTCATCTATCCGGCCCATTTCCCTGACCAATCTATCCATCTCTGCCCGGTCTGCCTTGGCTCTATGGGCCCCAATTGAAATCAGCTCCCCCCGCACTACTGCCTTTAGCGCCTCCCACACGGTCGCCGCTGAGACCTCCCCAGTGTCATTCACCTGCAGGTAATTTTTTATACATTTCCGAAGCCTCTCGCAGATCCCCTCCTCCGACAGCAGTCCCACATCTAGCCTCCATTGCGGGCGTTGATAGCTCGCTCCCCCGAACTGCAGGTCCACCCAATGCGGGGCATGGTCTGAAATGGTAATTGCTGAGTATTCCGTGTTCTTTACCTCCCCCCTACAGTCCCTGCTTAACACAAAGAAATCTATCCTGGAATATACTTTGTGGACGTGCGAGTAGAACGAGTAGCCCCTTCCTGTTGGCTGTCCCTCCCTCCAGGGGTCCACTGCCCCCATTTGCTCCATAAACCCTTTCAGCTCCCTTGCCATTGCTGAGAGCCTACCCGTTCTGGGACACGACCGATCCAAAGTCGGGTCAAGGACCATGTTAAAGTCCCCTCCCATTATTAGCCTGCGAGAATCCAAGTCCGGGATCTTCCCCAGCACTCTTTTAATGAAGTCCACGTCATCCCAGTTCGGGGCATATATATTCACCAGCACCACTCTTCTCCCCTCCAGCCTGCCCCGTACCATCAGGTATCTGCCCCCCCTGTCTGCGGATATGCCCTCTGCCTCAAATTGCACACGCTTGTTGATCATGATTGCCACCCCTCTGGACTTCGAGTCCAAGTCCGAGTGGAAGACCTGGCTAATCCAGCCCTTCCTTAGCCTGGTCTGGTCTGACACTTTCAGATGTGTCTCCTGCAACATAATTACGTCCGCCCTCAGGGCCCGCAAGTGCGCGAACACCCGCGCCCTCTTAACCGGCCCATTCAGTCCCTTGACGTTCCAGGTGATCAGCCTGGTCGGGGGGCACACCCCACCCCCCCCACCCCGCCGGTCAGCCATAGCCTTTCTCGGGCCGGCCCCTGACCCGTGCGTCGCGCCCTTCCTGGCCCGCCCTATAGCTGCCTCCACCCTCGACCTCCTTTCCAGTGCCTATTTCAAGTCCCTCTCCCGTCAGCAGAACAACCCCCCCTCCCCTACCCCCATCCCCCGATACCCCCACCCCTGCCATCTACTGGCTATAGCTTTCCCCCCCATCTGACTTCCTTGACTAGCCAATCTGCTAGCCCGGTGACTCAACACTCCGGCGCCTTCCTGTCCCATTCCCCTTGTTTCCCCGCCCTCCTCCCCACCCACTGGGGCAAGCCGGCTCCAGTGTCTTCCGCGAGCTGCACAAAAAGCCCAAACAGGAAAAAAAAAGGGAAAAAACATAGAAAAAAGAGAAAAAGCACATAAATGTCCATGAACAAAGGAAAGAGTCTCAAATGTTCCGTTTGGCCCCATTGGCCCAGCAAACCGTTGAGCAGCAGTCCAGGCACATTCGGCGTTCCTCCCCACAGAAATCCTCGGGCCCTAACTCGTGTCCTTAGGGCCTCCTTTCGGGGCCATCCCCAGGTCCCTCACAAAATCCATCGCTTCTTCGGGCTCGGAAAAGTAGTGGTGTTGACCCTGGTGCGTGACCCATAGCCGAGCTGGGAATAGCAGACCAAACTTCACGTGCTTCTTGAACAGCACCTCCTTGACATTCTTAAAGGCTGCTCGCCGCCGAGCCACCTCCTGGCTTAGGTCCTGATAGATGCGGAGCACACTGTTATTCCACGTGCTGCTCCTGGCGCTCTTTGCCCACTGCAGCACCCGCTCCTTGTCCACGAACCTGTGGAACCTAATCACCATCGGGCGGGGGGGTCCGCCCAGCCGCCCCTGCCTTGCCTGCACCCTGTGTGCCCCCTCCAGCTCCAGCGGTCGCGGAAAGGCTTCGGCCCCCATCAGCTGCTTCAGCAGGTCTGCTACAAACGCTGCAGCATCAGCTCCCTCCGCCCCCTCCGGGAGGCCGACCATCCTCAGATTGTTCCTGCGGACTCTATTCTCCAGCTCCTCTACTCTGTCCAGCAGTCTTCTCTGCCGCTCTTTCAGGCCGTCCACTTCTAGCGCTGCAACCGTTTGCGCATCCGCCTGCTCCTCCACCGCTTCTCCCAGCTCCTTAACTTTAACATCCTGGGCGTCCAGCCTCTGGTTCAGCTGATCCACCGCTTTCTGGATTGGGTCCAAGCTGTCCTGCTTCAGCGCTTCAAAACTGGACTTCATTACCTGGAGCATGTTATCCAGCGCCAGCTGGATTGCTGAGTCCGGGTTCCGTGTGTCCGCCATCTTAGGTCCCAGGTAATTTTCTTCCGGTCCTTGTCTCTGTCCCTTTTTCTCCTTCTTCTTCTGCTTTCTGGAATCCCGCTGTTCCATATGCCGCAGCCCGCTCCTCAGCGCCTCCGCTGCCGCTTTCCTTCGCCCAGCTCCTTCAATTTTACCTCTTGGGCATCTGAAGTGGGTCCAAGCTGTCCCTCCTCAGCAACTCCAAACTTTTTCTTTTTCCCTTTGTCCTGGAGGAAGGAAGGTCCGTGGGTCCGCCATCTTAACCTGCAGGTCAGCTTCCTCCTTCTCTCTCTCTCTCCTTCTTCCTCACCTGCTGGCCTCCACACTTACATCCTCTGCAGCCCGCTCTCCTCCTCTGTTCCAGGCAGCCTTTCTGCCGCCTCCGTAGTCCCGCTATCGCGGGGAAACAGCTGTTCCAGCCGGCCGGAGTGAGAGCCCACCGAATGTGCGGCTCACTCGGACATCGCCGCCACCGGAAGATCAATGCACTTTCTAAATAGGACTTCAGAACTTTTACATGGATGATGCTTGAGGTTTAACTAATGTGCTTAGACAGGAAAAAAGAACTTGCGCATTTTGCAGTCGCAGGATGTTAGCACATCAAGCCAATCAGGTACTTTCAAAGTGCAGTCACCATTTTGTTTTATTATTTGTTGGGGCATGGCGGTTTCTCGCAAGGCCCATCCTTAATTGACTTTGGACTGAGTAACTTGTTCGGCACAGAGCAGTTAAGAGTCATCCACGTTGCTGTGGGTCAGGAGTCCAGCCCAGGCAAGAACAGCAGATTCCATTTAATAAACCAGATGTGTTTTTAAAACAACTCAAGATTGAGTGGTTCATCATAGAACGTCGAGATTTATTTATTGAATTTAATTTCAATTCAAAATCCAGCTGTCATGCTGGGCTTTGAACCAGTGTCTTCAATGCATTAGCCAGGGGCTCTGCTTTGCTACTTCAGTCACGTTACCATCTTCCCCTCCAATGATAGAACAAAGAATATTACAGCACAGGATCAGGCCACCAAGCTTGCACTGATCCAGATTCCTTATTTAGACCTACTACTTATTGCCCAAATGATCTGTGCCCCTCCATTCCCCACCTGTTCATGTGCCTATCAAGTTACATCTTAAACGTTGCTTTCAAACGTTACTATGATGTAGACAAATGCAACAACTAATTAACAGAGCAATGAAATAAGCAGATAATCAGTGTTTGTGATGTTGGTTGAAAGATAAATATTGGTCAAGACACAAGGGAGAACTCCTTGTTCTTCTTCCAGTTGTCCCATGGAATCTTTTACACCCACACGAGAGGACAGACAGGGGTTTGGTTTCATATTTCAGCTTTAACAAAAACGTTTTCGCAAATTAAATTACCCACATATATTTTGCACAATTTGGGATTTCAAAGTCACTCACTGCAGCATATTAGGTTGTCACGTCCCGTCAATTATCTCATTCAAACTGCAGCCCTCAGGGAAATTACACCCTTGTGTTTAGATGTCAATCCATTTTTATTTTTGTCATTTAATGTCGAAAAAATATTCAGCAAAACAATGGATCACCATATTTTCATTTAAGGTTTGGTAGCATGAGATTTGTATTGTTACTAGTAGTCAAATAGTCTTCTGTTCATGGCACAGAGTCACAGAACCACAGTGCAGAAGGAGGCCATTCAGCCCATCATGTCAACATCCCCCGTAACCCTGCAGGCCCTTCCTTTTCAGAAAACAGACCACTTATTTTTTGAATGCTCCAGTTAAACCCAGCTCTCAGACTGTGCATGGGTTATGAGAAGCAGGGATAAATAAGGTTTACCAGGCTGATTCCTGGGATGGCAGATCTATCAGATGAAGAGAGACTTAGTCGGTTAGGATTATATTCGTTGGAGTTCAGAAGAGTGAGGGGGGGTCTCATAGAAACGTATAAAATTCCAACAGGTTTAGACAGGTTAGATTCAGAAAGAATGTTCCTGATGGTGGGGAATCCAGAACTAGGGCCATAGTTTGAGGATAAGGGGTAAACTAGTCATCCAGACTCGAAACGTGTTCTCTCTCCACAGATGCTGTCAGACCTGCTGAAATTGTCCAGCATTTTCTGATTTTGATCCAAAACCCTTTTCCTGCTGACTAATATCTCAGATAATAAATTGCCCTTGAGGTCCAAAGTGAAGTCAGTGGGCTACAGGAATGGGCTTAGGTAGTGTGCTCTTTCCAAGGGTCGGTGCAGACTCGATTGGCCGAATGGCCTCCTTCTACACTGTAAATTCTCTGATTCTATGAATGGAGAAATTGTCAGGGTTCAAACAAAACTGACTCTGGGGTGAGAGACTGTTTTGGCCCTGATTTAGTGACCTCATCGCATCCAACTTGATGTCTGGCCGAGGCCGTTGAATCTTGCGGAATCGCACGAGGCGTTACGATCCGGATGTCACCCTCACTGGGTGTGACTCTGATCAGCATATTTAAATAAACCATAAGGCTCATTTCATCATGTGTTCACTGGAGTCCCCTGGTGTGCAGGATCTCATGGCCGAACCTGGGAGACCTCGCTAGGGTGCCATTTAGTACCTGTCCACACAAATGTAGACCCGTTGTAATGGCACCTGGGGGGGTCTCACAGATCATTACAGACTTGGGCAGGCTGGCACCTTGGCACTCTCTCTGGCATCCAGACAACTTGACACTGCCAGCCTGGCATTCTGGCATGGCCACCTGGAAACCCTGTCAGTGCCAGCTTGCCACAGTGCAAGTGTGGACAGATAGGCTGGCAGGGGCACTGACAGGGTGCCACACTGGCAACACCATGGTGCCCAGTTGCCAGGTTGACACTGCCAGGGATTGGGCCCCGGGGGAGTTACCAGATGGAGGAGATGAGAGGCTGTTCCCGGGGGGATGAAAATTAGGGGGTCCTGTAAGGTGGGAGGGGTGGAGATCGGGGCTGCCTTCCAAAATGGCATCCCGATCTGTGAGGAACCGTTCCTCCTACTCCTCCTATTATCCGAGATATTGCGTTTGAATTAAAGTTTAAAAATAATAATCTTTATCGTCACAGGTAAGCTTACATTAACACTGCAATGAAGTTGCTGTGAAAAGCCCCTAGTCGCCACACTCCGCGCTTGTTTGGGTACACAGAGGGAGAATTCAGAATGTCCAAATTACCGAACAGCACAGGAGAATCCAGCGAACGCATGTTAAAATGATCCTTATGGTTTATTTAAATATGCTGACCTGGGTCAGGTCAGTGAGGGTGAGACCGAGACCAGGATGCCTCACGTGATTCCGCAAGATTCAACGGCCTCGTTCCAACATCAGGTTGGACGCAATCAGGCCCAACGTGTCTCTCACCCCAGAGTCAGAGTCAGTTTGTTTTTAACATAAAAGATACCTATTGGTCAGAGACATCACTCCTGGGCTGAAGCAGCCTATCGTCACAGTTTTAAGAATTGAGAATTGTTTGTGAATCTCATCCAGTATCCTAACAAATGTTGGGGTCTGATCCGGTATCCTAACATCTCTGCTCACTGCACCCAGTGGTAGACATGCTGTCAGACATGTTACAGTGCAGAACAAGGGGCCAAACAAAGAAAATGCATGAGCAAGAGCAGCATAGGGCATCGTGAATAATGTTCTAACAGGGAACAGATGCGTCTGCGGGAGAGTCGTTGAGGAGTCTAGTAGCTGTGGTTAATGAACCATGGAGCTGGTGTGTCGCGAGGTCTTCCGGCTGCTTCCACTTTCAGCTGCCTTGGCACTGGAGTGGATGACATATGTGTTGTTTATGTGCGTGGTGCACCATTAACTCAGCAGGATGACAGTATATCGAGGGGATTGTATTTTACAGATCGACCTACCAGTAATGTTTTTACTGAATTGCGGCATGGTGGCTTCACCACTGTACAAGTGCCAGGGTGACAGGTATTGACACTTTGTGGCAAAGGTGGAAAGGGCCAGAGCTCTTTGAAGGGCACACTTGCTTCGGTGTGAAGTAAGGCTGGGAGTATCCAGGAGATTGTTCAGTGTTTGCCCTTCTCTGTTGAGGTTGTAGGCGAGGGATTGTGTGAGGGGCAGGAGAGTTGAGCTCTGAGTATGAGGAGCAGGCCTCAAGCTGAGCTGCTGTACTCACTTGTAGAGCTGAGCCGTGTTCTGCGGCATGTTCACCTGACAGAAAACAAGAGAGACAGGGAATTTTGAGGTGTTACCTTTCATTACCCATGATCAAATATATTTGTATGTGGATGTGTATATTTTCTTACCCTTGGAATTACTGAGTCAATTTTAAACCAGCAGCAAACTTCCACACACTTACCCTAAAGGTCCAACAAAAGTTCACATGACTCACCCACACTATTACAAACACTTAACTAGACAGAGTTTACGTGAAACAATAGTTTTTTTTGCGGGACTGCTCTTTCTTGGTTACGGGGTCCTTCCTGCTACTGAATGCCACCTTCAAATTTTGTATTTAATTATCTCACAGATTCACCAGAGCCCAGTCAGCATGTACACTCTGACTGCCCTCACCACCTGCCTACTCTGCACACATCCAGCAGATACACCTAATGCCCAAACCAATACCCTCATCAAAATGCCATCCAGTGGGGGGGCATTATCGCATGTACACATGTGCCTCAACGCTGAATGGCTGCAAGGCATAAGGAAGGGGAGGGCAAATAGACAGATATTGTGGTCCACATTGATACCAACAATATAGGCCTGCTCAATTTAGCCCCTTGCCTGAGGTGTGGTGATCCTCGAGTTAAATCACCACCAGTCAGCTCTCCCTCTCAAAGGGAAAAGCAGCCTATGGTCATCTGGGACCATGGCAACTTTACAGGGAGAAAAAGGGATGAGGTCCTGAAATCAGAATTTAGGGAGCTGGGAAGTAGATTAAAAAACAGGACCCAGATCTCTGGATTACTTTCAGTGCCACATGCTAGTCAGTACAGAAATAAAAGGTTAATCCAGATGAATGAGTGGCTGGAGAGATGGTTCAGGAGTGAGGGCTTTAGATTTCTGGGACATTAGGACCAGTTTTAGGGATGATGGGACCTATTCAAGGGTTGTACCTGAACCAAAATTGGACCAGTGTCCTTGCATGGAGGTTTGCTAGTGCTGTTGGGGAGGCTTTAAACTAACTTGGCAGGGGATTAGGATTGGGAGAGAAGGTTCAGCAGGGATAGATGCACAGCCAAAATTAGAAGAAACAGCAAGTAAGTCATGAAGATATAGACGTTCTCGAGCAGTTAAGTCACAAGGGAGTTCAACAAGATTGGATGGTCCTTATTTTAATGCAAGGAGCCTGAGGAACAAGGCAGATGAGTTGAGGGTACAAATTAAAACATGGAGTATGATGTAATTGTGTCACTGAGACACTGTTGGGAGAGGGGCAGGATTGGCAGCGCCTGGGCAGCACGGTGGCATAGTGGATAGCACTACAGCCTCACTGCACCGAGGTCCCAGGTTCGATCCCGGCTCTGGGTCACTGTTCGTGTGGAGTTTGCACATTCTCCTCGTGTTTGTATGGGTTTCGCCCCCACGAGCCAAAGATGTGCATGCTAGGCAAATTGGCCAGGCTAAATTGCCCCTTAATTGGAAAAAATGAATTTGGCACTCTAAATTTATTTAGAAATAGGATGTTCAAATGAGAAGGGGGTAAAAGAGGAGGGGTGTCGCAATTTTGATAAGGGAATCAATTACCGCGGTAAAGAGGAATGACATATTCGAAGGCTCTTCAAATGAAACCTTATGGGTTGAACTTAAAAACCAAAAAGGAGAAACCACATTGCTCGTAGTGTTCTCTTGGCCCCGAAAAGAGCAGCTATGTAGGCAAATTTCAGAGAGTAATATGGTAGTAATGGGGGCAGGGTGTGGTGTTTTTCAACTTCCCCAACATGGTATGAAAGAAATGGAGGGAGCGGAAATCTTAAAATCGGTCCAAGACAACTTTCTAAGCCAGAACATAGAACGTCATAGAGTCATAGATGTTTACAGCATGGAAACAGGCCCTTCGGCCCAGCTTGTCCATGCCGCACAGTTTCTATATCTAAGCCAATACCACTTGCCGCATTTGGCCCATATCCCTCTATACCCACACTGCCCATGTAACTGTCTAACTGCTTTTTAAAAGACAAAGTCAGTGGTGGGAAATGGAGAATCCCGCCCAAGGACACAAGGCATTAATATATAAATATGTTGAGATGTGTATCATATGGTGTGATCGTAGTGTTCAGTAATGAGCTGCTACTTCAAGTATTTAAAGTTGAAAGGATTTGGAAAATGAAGCCATCTTTTCATATTGCTGGTTCATTACTTTAAAGAACAACAAAAAACAAAGAAAATTACAGCACAGGAACAGGCCCCTCGGCCCTCCCAGCCTGCGCCGATCCAGATCCTTTATCTAAACCTGTTGCCTACTTACCACGTCTACTTCTCTCTGTTCCCCACCCGTTCATATATCTGTCCAGATGCATCTTAAATGATGCTATCGTACCCACCTCTACCACCTCCGCTGTCAAAGCATTCCAGGCACCCACCACTCTTTGCGTAAAAAACTTTCCACGCACATCTCCCTTAAACTTTCCCCCTCTCACCTTGAAATCGTCACCCCTTGTAATTGACACCCCCACTCTTGGAAAAAGCTTGTTGCTATCCACCCTGTCTATACCTCTCATAATTTTGTAGACCACAATCAGGTCTCCCCTCAACCTCCGTCTTTCAAACGAAAACAATCCTAATCTACTCAACCTTTCTTCATAGCTAGCACCCTCCATACCAGGTAACATCCTGGTGAACCTCCTCTGCACCCTCTCTAAAGCATCCACATCCTTCTGGTAATGTGGCGACCAGAACTGCACGCAGTATTCCAAATGTGGCCTAACCAAAGTCCGATACAACTGTAACGTGACCTGCTGACTCTTGTACTAAATACAGATAATGTAATTATTGGGAGAAGGCAAGTCTGTCTGTAGTTTTGCAGTCTGTAATGGGATTTTATGTTGAACAGCAGTTTTGCCAAGTGCTGTTAGGTTGTACTGGGTCTGCTCTTGAAAGACAGTCTTTCCAAAGAAAAGCAAGCAACCTGTTTAGTTAACATTATATATAAATGGCATTTGAATTATATTGGGTTGCTTACTTGGAAATAGGGGCAGGTGTAGTTGGTAAGTTAAACATTTTCCTTTTTTTAAAGAAATGGTTAACTGTTAATTTTAAAGCTATTTCTTTGATGTTAATGTGGGTAATTCTGTGTTTAAATTGAAGTTTGTTTCACCATAAAATATACTATTGGTCAGAGTCATTAGTCCTGAGGCGAAGTATCCTTTCCTCACAGTTTTATAAATTGAAAAAGATTGTTTGGGGTTTTCGTCCAGTTTTATGACGAAAGTTGGAACCTGGTCCGAGATCCAAACAACACACCACACGCACACATGCACAGGCACACACCTTATCCCATGCTCAAACACCTTCTCACGCACACACTGATAAATGCATAGAGACCCTCATGCGCACACATTCTCACAGATACATCTACACACATTCATACACATACACACAAATGTCACACATGCACACATGCACACACAAGCACATACTCATGCAAATATCTGCATGTACACACACACACAACTCATCCTTACACACACACTGACAAACACACACACACACACATCCCCACACAGACACATAAACTCACACATACTCCAGGACATATATTCACAGTCATTCATTCAAATACATACAAACACTTGCTCACATACACACTGGCAAATACAGACACACAAACACAGACACACACTAAAACACACACACAGGCATGCACAAACACACAGCCGAACACACAGGCACAGGCACACACGCGCACACAAACTTACACACACAGACAATCATGCAAACACACAGACACACATATGAACCCACACACAGATACACAGACACATACAGACACACACACTCACACAAGCTCACACTCAATAATGCACAAACACAGAGACACACACACAGACACGACCCACACAGACACACATACATGCAAACACACACGCCCGCACTCAATCATACAGAAACACACGCTGATACATACACACAGACACTCACACATGCAAACACATACAGATGTGTACACACAAACTCACACTCAGTCATGCACAAGCACACACACAGGCAAACGCACACAGATGCATACAGGCACACACGTTGATGCAGATACCAAATGGTAAATATGCCTGACCCCAAGATGCTGTTCATTTTATGCTGTTACCTGTTTCTCTCTGCTCACTGTTAGAGGCTACAGTTGCTTAATGTGTTTCACCAGAGAATCTACTGTTTACCAGACCACCATATGCTACAATTTATTTGTATCGAGAAAAGCAAATTAGATGCGTCAAAGGATTCCTGGGTGGTCTTATCTGGTTTAATATGCTCCCAATTCAGAAGGTTGCAGTTTTACGGTTGGTGCCTTATGTAGAATAGCAAAACTGGTTACTGCCAGCTTTTTCATTTTGCTCTTCATCAAATATTTCAATAGTAAAAAGGCTGGTTCTTTAGAGGAAACTGTCCATTCTACTTGTAGAGAAACACTCCTTCATGTTAGGTGATTTTAATTTGATATTTATAAACCTTGCCGATGTCCCTATATGCATCACAGCAAAGGAAGTCATTTAAAATGTGGTCACTGTTATAATACAGGAAATATGACAACCAGTTTGTGCACAGCAAGATCCCACAGCATGAAGTGCATACGTGTGTTTTTAGAGTAATATTGGTCAAGGGATAAATATTGGCCAAGACACAAAAGGAACATCTCCTGTTGGACAAATAATGCACTGAGAACTTTTATACCCATCAGAGTAAAGAGACAAGCCTCAACTCAATGCTTTATCTGAAAGGCAGTGAGACAGATTCTCCGGTCTCCCAGTTACGGGTTTCTTGGTGGTGTGCCATTGCTTGGCAGCGGGATTCTATCTTCCCATCCCGCCGCCTGTCAATGGGAATTATTAATGAACCCACCCCACCCATCAGGGAACTCATTGGCGGGGGTGCGCTGCCAGTGGGAAGAGAATCCTAACGGACGGAGAATTCAGGCCAGTATGTTTGGCAGTGCAATGCCTTTGGCAGTGCAGCATACTTCCAGTACAGCCCTCTGACAGTGCATTTCCTTTGGCAATGCAGAACTTTGACAGCGCAGCACTCTGACAGCGCAGCACTCTGACAGCGCAGCAGTCTGACAGCGCAGCAGTCTAGACTATAGAGCAGTCTGCCGGTACAACACCATCGAGACCTGCGTCCTACATGAGCACGCTACTAACCAGTACTCCCATATCAAAGCGGCAGAGATGGCGCGGCAAGGCGCCCACGATGTGGAGTGGGTGCAGGCCGTAAAACAGCTCCAGGGCCTGAGTCTGGATGAGGGCAGCCATTTCGGCGCATTTCCCGGGCTCCTGCGCATGCGCGCAACAACCGAGGGGACGGCGAGGCCGAGGACCGAACTGCGCAGGTGCGCACATCGTTTGACCACACCACGCATGCGCGTGGCGCACGGAGCATCCTGACGTCGGCGCCATGACATGCAACAACTGTGGCTCCTCCCACTTAAAGCAGCAATGTCCCGCGCGCTCTTGACGCTATCTCCAGTGTGGCAAGCTTGGCCAGTACGCAGCCCTGTGCAGATCTGCTCAACTGCCCACCACACATCGATCCCAGCAGCAGCGCAGGAACGTCCGGTCAGTGCAGCAACCCGTTGCAGACTCCGACTCCATTATGGTTCCAGATCCCGACACCGAGGGCCTCACATCCCCATTCCGGGTGGGCATCATCACCAAGCATATGATGCTTTCCTTAAAAAAGGCCAAACCCCTCCCAGTGATGAGCATTGATCCGGACGACGAGTGGTGTGCCATCATTACGGTCAACAAATCTCGCATATGCTTCAAGCTGGACACCGGCGCTTCAGCTAACCTCATTTCAAAGTCTGACCTGGATAACATCCACATCAAGCTGAATATTCTTCCATCGGCCTGCCAGCTTCTCGACTACAATGGCAATTGCCATTGCTGCCAGTGGCTCATGCCAGCTTGTGGTATCACATCGTTCTTTAAGAGCCATCCTGCGTTTCAAAATTGTAGGGTCCAACAAAGCTTCCTTGCTCGGTGCTCAGGCCTGCAAGATCCTGAACTTGTGCAGCGGGTTGATCATAGAATTTACAGTGCAGAAGGAGGCCATTTGGCCCATCGAGTCTGCACCGGCTCTTGGAAAGAGCACCCTACCCAAGTTCAACACCTCCAACCTATCCCAATAACCCAGTAACCCCACCCAACACTAAGGGCAATTTTGGACACTAAGAGCAATTTATCATGGCCAATTCACCTAACCTGCACATCTTTGGACTGTGAGAGGAAACCGGAGCACCCGGAGGAAACCCACGCACACACATGGAGGATGTGCAGACTCTGCACAGACAGTGACCCAAACCGGAATCGAACCTGGGACCCTGGAGCTGTGAAGCCATTGTGCTATCCACAATGCTACCGTGCTGGGTTCACTCCATGTCGCCCGCTGAGGCATCAGCCTCGCCAGATGCCAACTTCCTAATACAATTAAATGACATCATAGCACGACACCACAGCATCGTCGAGGGTATGGGCACATTCCCCTACACATACAAGGTTCTTCTGAAACCGAATGCCATACCTGTGGTTCATGCACACCATCGGGTGCTGGCGCCTCTTCAGGACAGCCTCAAGCAGCAGCTGCAAGACCTCCACGACCAGGGCGTCATTTCCAATGTCACGGAACCACGGACTGGGTTAGCTCCATGGTTTGTGTCAAAAAACCGTCAGGGGAACTTCGCATTTGTATCGACCCCAAAGATTTGAACCGTAACATCATGAGGGAACACTACCCTATCCCTAAGCGCAAAGAGCTCACCAGCAAAATGGCTCAAGCAAAGTTTTTCATGAAGCTGGATGCCTCCAAGGGGTTTTGGCAGATATAACTTGATGCATCCAGTCGAAAGCTCTGCACTTTTAACACCCTGTTTGGCCGGTATTGTTACAACCGGATGCCCTTTGTTATCATCTCCACCTCGGAGGTGTTCCATGGAATAATGGAGCAAATGATGGAGGGCATCGAAGGGGGTGCGAGTGTACGTCGATGACATCATTGTCTGGTCCACGACTCCGCAGGAACACATCGATCGCCTCAAGCGAGTGTTCCAGAGGATCAACGAGCATGGCCTCCGACTCAACAGAGCCAAATGCAGAAATAAAATTCCTCGGTGACCATATTTTGCAGTTCGGTGTGCAGCCAGATGCAGATAAGGTGTCGGCGATCAATGCTATGAAGACACCGGAGGACAAGAAGGCGGTCCTCCGCTTCCTGGGGATGGCCAACTTCCTTGGGAAGTTTATCTCCAACCTTGCATCTCACACCACAGCTCTCCGCAACCTTGTAAAGAAAACCACCGACTTCCAGTGGCTCCCCTCTCATGAGCTAGAGTGGCGTGAGCTCAGGGCGAAACTCACCAAGGCCCAGGTACTGGCATTTTTCAACCTTGCCAAGGAGACAAAGATCTCTACTGATGCGAGCCAGTCTGGCATTGGGGCAGTGCTCCTCCAGCGCGACAAATCCTTCTCCTGGGCCCCAGTCGCATATGCATCTAGAGCCATGACACCTACTGAGCTCAAATCGAGAAAGAGTGCCTGGGCCTCCTCACGGGGATTGATAAATTCCATGATTACATGTATGGACTCCCCAAATTTACGGTCGAAGCGGACTACAGGCCACTGGTTCACATCATACAGAAGGACCTCACGATATGACGCCACGCCTACAACGTATCCTCCTCAAACTCCGACGCTATGATTTCGACCTGGTCTACACCCCGGGCAAGGAGCTCATTGTGGCCGATGCACTCTCTCACTCCATCACTATGCCGTGCGATCAGCCGGACTTCGTCTGCCAGATCGACGCCTATGTTGAGTTCTGCGCATCCAACTTTCCGGCCACTGACGAAAGGGTCGTACAGATTCGTCATGAAACGGCCAGGGACCCTCTACTCCAACGGGTCATTCGCCATCTCACAGATGGTTGGCAAAAGAGCCAGTGCCCACAGTTCTACAGTATAAAAGGCGATCTGGCAGTGGTCGATGGCATACTGATGAAATTGGACAGGATCGTCATACCACAGAATATGCGAGAGCTCGTCCTCGGTCAACTCCACGAGGGTCACCTGGGGAAAAGTGTCGCCGGTGAGCCCGTGAGGCAGTGTACTGGCCTGGCATCAATCAGGACATCGCCAATACTGTCCTCAATTGCCCAACGTGCCAACGGTTCCAGCCGGCTCAGCCGAAAGAGACTTTGCAGCCGCATGAACTGATGTCGGCCCCATGGACCAAGGTTGGCATTGATCTCTTTCACACAAAAGGCCAGGACTACGTCCTCATTGTGGATTATTTTTCTACTACCCCGAGGTGGTCAGACTGCATGCCCTCACATTAGCAACAGTCATCAGGGCGTGCACAGAGACCTTTGCCCATCATGGCATTCCACTTACGGTCATGACTGATAATGGCCCGTGCTTTTTCAGTCCAGAGTGGACGGATTTTGCCCGACGGTACAATTTCACGCACATCACTTCGAGCCCCCACTACCCCCAGTCAAATGGGAAAGCTGAAAAGTGGGTACACATTGTCAAACGACTGCTGTGTAAAGTGGCTGATTCGGGTTCAGACTTCCACCTCGCACTGCTAGCCTACACGGCGACTCCCTTGTCCGCTGGCCTGTCCCCAGCACAACTGCTAATGAACCGCACATTACGGACGACGGTGCGAACAATCCACATCCTGGACCGTGGCAATTTTCCGGTCCTGCAAAGAATGCAACTGTCGCGGGCCCAATGCAAGTCGATGTATGACGCCCACGTTGCGGGTCTCCCTGCTCGCGTCCCTGCTGGCCGAGTTCGCGTTCAGCTACCTGACAGTGGCTGGTCTGCCACAGCTGTGGTGGTCAAGCAAGTGGCCCCCAGGTCATTTCTCGTTCGCATGCAGGATGGCTCTTTTCTTCGGCGTAATAGGCGGGCACTGCGGCTGCGTCCACGCTCACTGCCTGAACGTGATGTCCCGCCTCGCCTGCTGATTCCTCAGGACACACCCTTCCAAGAGGTCACCGATCTGCCGCTTCTTTTGCCACCCTCTACGTTGGATGCAGCTCCGCCCATTCCATTGCAGGCGGCCCCTGACCCTCCCTTGAGGCAGTCAACCAGAATTTGTCACCCGCCACAGAGACTGAATTTATAGACTGAATGTTTCATTGCATTGTGCTTAGACTACACGTCTGTACGTATTGTTCTTCCTAATTTGTTGTATGTACTCAATCTGCACCAGACACCTTCCCATGTAAATATGTTCACGTATGAAATTAAAATTGCTTATTGTCACGAGTAGACTTCAATTAAGTTACTGTGAAAAGTCCCTAGTCGCCACATTCTGGCGCCTGTCCAGGGAGGCTGGTACGGGAATTGAACCATGCTGCTGGCCTGCCTTGGTCTGCTTTAAAAGCCAGCGATTTAGCCCAGTAAGCTAACCGGTTGGGGGAATCGCGGGAGTGCCGGGCGATTCACGCCACGCCGTCCTGGCACCCGCACGCGATTCTCCCACCCCCCCCAAAACGGCGTGTCGCGTTTTACGACAGGCCGCTCAGAGAATCGCTGCTCGCCGTTTCTAATGGTCAAACGGCGATTCTCCGGCCCGGATGGGCCGAGCGGCCTGCCTAATCCGACCGGTTCACACCGGCGCCAACCACACCTGATCGCTGCCGGCGTGAACAGCGTGCGACCACTGCGTGTGGGGCCTGTCGGGGGGGGGGGGGGGGGGGGGGGGGGAGGAGGATCGAGCACCAGGGGGGTGCTCAGGGGTCTGGCCCGCAATCGGAGCCCACCGATAGTCGGGTCGGCGTCTCTAAAAGACGCATTCTTTTCCCTCCGCCTGGTTTGACAAATATAGAAGTATTTTCAGTTTGTAACTAATAAGTTGGGTAAAGGGGAACCAGTAGATGTATTCTACTTGGATTTACAAAAGACATTTAATAAGGTGTCACACAAAAGGTTAATACTCAAGAAAAGGGTTCATGGAGTTGGGGGTGATATACAAACATGGGTAAAGGATTAGTTAATGAAAAGGAATCACAAATGGGGCATTTTCAAGTTGTGAGGGTGTGATTAATGGAGTGCTGAACATGTCAGTTCTGGGTGCTCAAGTTTTTATAATCTATATTAATGACTTAGATGAAGAGGTAGAGAATGACATATCTAAATTTGCTGATGACAACAACTAGGTAGGAATGCAAAGAGTCTGCAAAGAGATATAGACACGTTACGTAAGTCGGCAACAAGATGGCAGATGGAGTATAATGTTTTTAAAAGGCGTGAAACTTGCAAGTGTCGATGTTCAAAGAGACTTGAGCGTACTTGTTTAAGGAGCACAAAAAAATTAGCATGCAGGCATGGCAAGCAATTCGGATGCAAATGGAATATTGTTTTTTATTGCAAGGGGCTTGGAGTACAGGAATAGAGAATTGTTGCTGCAATTTTATGGCCTTTAGTGAGACTGCACCTGGAAAATTATGTGTAATATTTAAGGAAGGATATTCTTGCATTGGAAGCGATACAGTGAAGAGTGACTAGATTGGCCACTGGGGTGAGAGGGCTGTCTCAAGAAGATAGGCTGAGTAAGTTTTGTCGATGTTCTCTGGAGTTTAGAAGAATGAGAGATGCTCCCATTGAAACATTAAAGATTCTAAAGGGGCTTGGCATTGGAGACTTTGAGAGGTTGTTTTAAATGGCTAAAATATTGAACATAGCAGGGCAGTCTCAGGATAGGGGGCATGTAATCTCGGACGGTGATCAGGAAAGATTCCATCACTCAAAGGGATGCGAATGTGAATGTTTAGAATTCTCCACATCTTAATCTTTTGAGCTAATATCATCTCCCATACTAATGATATATTTAATTAACAGAGCTACCCCACCACCTTTTCCGAGCTTTGACCCTTGTCAAAATGACTTCTACAATCTTCGAAGGATTTGGGGAGATTTTTCATAACATGGCCAGTGAGAAAAAGAATAATCGAACAGGGATTTTAGCTGGCGATGGAATTCAAGAACATTCCAAAAAACTGAGGAATTTGCTTGAAGACAGTCATTTGAAGTTACTACTCAGTGAATGAGCATCCAGAAACCTATTGGAAGCTGGGAGAAACTGTAAGCAGTTTGCTCTAATGACTGCCATTCCATGGAGAGTGTAAAGTGCATTTTGTTCCATTTATTTTACAGGATGGCCAGCATGGGGCCTCACGGTAGCATGGTGGTTAGCATCAATGCTTCACAGCTCCAGGGTCCCAGGTTCGATTCCCGGCTGGGTCACTGTCTGTGTGGAGTCTGCACGTCCTTCCCGTGTGTGCGTGGGTTTCCTCCGGGTGCTCCGGTTTCCTCCCACAGTCCAAAGATGTGCGGGTTAGGTGGATTGGCCATGCTAAATTGCCTGTAGTGTAAGGTTAATGGGGGGATTGTTGGGTTACGGGTATACGGTTTACGTGGGTTTAAAGTAGGGTGATCATTGCTCGGCACAACATCGAGGGCCGAAGGGCCTGTTCTGTGCTGTACTGTTCTATGTATTGCCCATCTCTAATTGCCCTTGGGAAGGCGGTGATGAGCTACCTTCTTGAACCGCAGGAGTACATGTGGTTCTGAGCAGAACCCAACCTGAACGTCAGTGAGCAGGTTCATAGAATCTCTACAGTGCAGAAAGGGGCCATTTGGCTCATTGAGTCTTCACCGGTCCTTGGAAAGAGCAGCCTATCTCGCCCCCCACCCAATCCCCAAAACCCACTAACACCACCTAACCTTTTGGCCACGAAAGAGCAAATTAGCATGGCCAACCCAGCTAACCTGCATATCTTTGGACTGTGGGAGGAAACTGGAGCACCCGGAGGAAACCCACGCAGACATGGGGAGAAAGTGCAAACTCCCGACAGTTACAAAAGACCAGAATTGAACCGGGGTCCCTGGCGCAGTGCTAGCTGTTTTGTTACGCTCTTGACGTAACATAAGCTGCTTCCTTGATGTGCACTCCGACAAAGGAAGGTTCAGACTTGGAGATAACTTTGACACATTTATTAAACTGTTAACAATTCTCTTACTAGGATTCGACTCTCCTGTTAATCCTGCGATAGCTACTCAGACTGACGAACCAGTCTGCTACAATCCAGGTGGTGGGTGTGATGTGTTTTAATCAACCTTGTGTACTCACTAAGTGTCTCCACTGGAAAGAGGAAGGTCATGTGTGCTGTGTCCTTATATATGGGTATGTGTAATGCCCTCCTGTCATAGTGTCACCTCTGTGTGGGTCGTGACTGCCCATTGATCGTGTCCTATCTTACTGACCTATTGGTTGAATGTCTGTGTCATGATGTCTTTGGTGCTCCCTCTGGTGTCTAGCTGGGTGTAGAACATAGAACTATACAGCGCAGTACAGGCCCTTCGGCCCACGATGTTGCACCGACATGGGAAGTCAAAAACTAAAGGCCATCTCACCTACACTATGCCCTTACCATCCATATGCTTATCCAATAAACGTTTAAATGCCCTCAATGTTGGCGAGTTCACTACTGTTGCAGGTAGGGCATTCCATGGCCTCACCACTCTTTGCGTAATAAACCTACCTCTGACGTCTGTCCTATATCTATTACCCCTCAATTTATGGCTATGTCCCCTCGTGCTAGCCACCTCCATCCGCGGGAGAAGGCTCTCACTGTCCACCCTATCTAACCCTCTGATCATTTTGTATGCCTCTATTAAGTCACCTCTTAACCTTCTTCTCTCTAATGAAAACAACCTCAAGTCCATTAGCCTTTCCTCATAAGATTTTCCCTCCATACCAGGCAACATCCTGGTAAATCTCCTCTGCACCCGTTCCAAAGCTTCCACGTCCTTCCTATAATGAGGCGACTAGTGTATAGACATTAACCCCTTGTGTATTTACAGTGATGCATATCACCACACTAACCACTGTACCACTGCACTGAGCAAGTGCCTCTTGATAGCACTGTTGGTGATACCTTCCATTACTTTATTCATGGTCGAATGTAGACCGGCAGTGCATAATTGGCCATTTTGGTCCTGCTTTGTGTGGACAGGACATATCAGTGCAATTTTCCACTTTGCCGAGTAGATGCCAATGTTGTAGCTGTACTGGAACAGCTTGGCTAGGGGTGCGGCAAGAATAGTCTTCAGTACTATTCCTGTTATTGCCAGTTCTAGTTTCCTCTTCACAAGCGACAATCTACAGAAACTGACAGTAACTGGATAAAATTTCTAGATAACATCAGAGAAACACGCAATAGAATCTGAGAGATGCAGTTTATAGTTACAGCTCTGGTGGCCTTTCGGGAGCGATCAGCTTTTAGTTATATTTAGATTGCACAATGAAACAAATGAGACTGAACAAATAATAAAATATCGAGCAGAATTCTAAAATCATTGAGTTTTTCATTGTGTTAACAATATGGATTTTAAAACAACCACAGAATTAAATGCCTAATGAAGTATTGGGCAGACTTTTCCCATTTTTGCACCAAATGCTGGCTGAGGTGAGGCATTTCTCACCAGATTATCCAGCACACCATGCAGTAAAAATCTGTTGGTGCAGCTCACACCGACATGCTGGCTGAGCGGGGCTGGTAAAGCCAACAATGTTTAAAATCCCTCATTCAGGGCACTGTTTCTAAATGGCACTCCGATCCCCGATAAGAAACAAAGAATTACCACCCCAATCGCGTACACAGAGATTCCTCACATGGACAAGGAGAAACTCCCCCGCGCACAGGTAATCTCCAATCCCACGGATCAGGGAACCGCCGCACCAGTGAAGCTTGCCAGAGGGCACCTCTTAGTAGTGTCCCCGGCATTGCCCCTTTGAACCTGGCATTGTCCCCTGGCTCCCTGACACTGTCCACAGCACTCTGACACTGCCCCATGGCATTACCCCCGTCATCCTGGCATTGTCCCCTGGCTCCC
Organism: Scyliorhinus canicula; assembly: GCF_902713615.1. Taxonomy (NCBI): domain Eukaryota; kingdom Metazoa; phylum Chordata; class Chondrichthyes; order Carcharhiniformes; family Scyliorhinidae; genus Scyliorhinus; species Scyliorhinus canicula. Next base: position 55,925,284 of record NC_052158.1, on the reverse strand, counting down.
TGACACTGCAGCACCATCGCACTGCACCATTCACCATCCCCGGGCAGTGCCAGGGGGCAGTGCCAGGGGGCAGTGCCAGGGGGCAGTGCCAGGGGGCAGTGCCAGGGGGCAGTGCCAGGGGGCAGTGCCAGGGGGCAGTGCCACGGGGCTGTGCTGGGGTTACACATGGGCACGCCCCTCTCCCCCGTGGCTGTACTTATCAGTGTGATCAGCGGTTTCCTTCGGCGATTTCCTTTGACTGTTTCCTGTTTTAAAAATCCTGTTGTAAACTTCGCCAATATGACATCGTGTTGACGAGGGGCAAGATTCCAATTTTGGGGGAATATATGGTGGGAAAAGACAACTGTAGAATTCTAGCCAGTTTATCGGGAGACAGGGACCTGCAGGTCCATGTGCATATTCAAAATGAATAAGACGACGCGTAACTTCTGCAGAGTGGCCGTGTCCGATGGGTTGGACTGGTCAGTTTGGGAGGGCAGGTCGTATTGGGTGGGTGGAGGTCGAGGGGGGGGGGGGGGTGGGGGGAGAGAGGTAGGAAGGAGGGTGGGGCCAGGTTGGACACAGGGGGAGGGGGGATTAGACCAGAAGTGGGATTCAGTCAAGGAGTTGGGATGGGTTGCACCAGGGGTATCCGACCGGGCAGCATGGGGGCAGCCTGGAAGTAGGGGATCTGTCTGGAAGCTTGGCTGGGTGTCCAGCCAGGAGGAGGGGGAGATCAGTCTGAAAGTTAGCGGGAGGGGAGAAACCTAAAGGGGGGGGGGGGGGGGGGGGGAAAGAGCGCCAGTGCCAGGTGGAGACAGTCTGGGAGGATTTCAGAGTAGGATGGGGAGAGTGGATTAGACCAGAGGAGGAGGTCAGACCAGTGGGAGAGGTCATTCCGGAGACGGGGATTTATTAGTCCGGGAGGGAGCATTCGACCATAGGGGAGGTCCTCTGGTCCGACCCAAGCCGCCAGTGACTCTGTTTGACATTCGCCCCCCCTCTTCCAATCTGACTAACCCCCACCATTCTGGTCAGACCCTGGTGCTCTGCAACAATCCCAGTACTCAGTATTCAACAACATCCTATTACAGTAAAATATCATGCGCATACAAGCTGTTACAGAACAATCCCAGTATGCAGTAACGATCTGTTACAGAACAAGTGGGAAGGTGGTGGCATAGTGGTATTATCACTGGACTAGTAATCCAGAGACCCAAAGTACTCTGGGGTCCCAGGTTCAAATCCCGCCACTGCAGATAATGAACTTAGAATTGAATAAAGATTTGGAATAAAAAATCTAGTGATGACAATAAAACCATTGTTGATTGTCCTTCTGGTTCACTAATTTCCTTCAGGGAGGGAAATCTGATGTCCTTACCTGGTCTGGCCTATATGTGGCTCCAGACACTCAAGGGCATGGGATCCCAGTGTTCAGGAGCAATATGTTACTGTACAATACCATGTGCATACAATCTGTTATAGAAAAATCCCAGTGTTCAGGATATAATCTGTTACAGACCTGTAAAAATCATCCTGTTAATCTACATTTTTTCCTTTAATTTCCATTATTCTATTTCAAATTTTGTACACAAACAAAAATGTCCCCAAGCCTTTAAAATGCACTTCACCTTTAATTTTTAAAAAAAGGGGGCGGGATTCTCCGTTGCCCGTCGTAACGCGGGTTTCCGGCGAGAAAAATCGGTGTTAATGACCCCGGCGTCGGGGCCTTCTTTAAGGCCGCTATTCTCCGTTCCCGGAGGGGCTAGCAGCTGACTGACGCGAGACGCGTCAGTTTCACCAGCTGCGGAAGTGGTGAAACCCGGCGTTTTTTGGAGGATAAGGAGGAGAGACAGACCCGGCATTTTGGGGGGGTGGGTGGGTGGGGGGGGGGTGTGTGTGTGTTCCGGCATTTTGGGGGGGGGTGTGTGTGTGTGTGTGTGTGTTCCGGCATTTTGGGGGGGGGGTGTGTGTTCCGGCATTTTGGGGGGGGGGGTGTGTGTGTTCCGGCATTTTGGGGGGGGGGGGGGGTTGTGTTCCGGCATTTGGGGGGGGGGGGGGTTTGGGGGCAGCGGCGGGCAGAGAGGGGGGCGACGGATGCCCGGGGCCAACGCACCGTCGCCCCCCCCCCTCTGTACGCCGCTGCCCCCTACCCCAACCCCCCCCCTCACCACCCCTACCTCAACCCCCCCCTCACCACCCCTACCTCCCTCCCCCACCACCCCTACCTCCCTCCCCACCACCCCTACCTCCCTCCCCACCACCCCTACCCCCCTCCAACGCCGGGTCTCCCCCCCCTCCCCCAACGCCGGGTCTCCCCCCCCCCTCCCCCAACGCCGGGTCTCCCCCCCCCCCCCCCCAACGCCGGGTCTCCCCCCCCCTCCCCCAACGCCGGGTCTCCCCCCCCTCCCCCAACGCCGGGTCCCCCCCTCCCCTCAATGCCGGTACCCACACCCCGTCCCCCTCCCTCTGAAGGCCGGTACCCACACCCCCCCCATCTCCTCCTCCCCCCCCCTCCCTCTCTCCTCCTCCCCCCCCCTTCCTTCCTCTGTGAGTGTGGGGGGGGGGGGGTGCGGCGTTGGAGGGGGGTAGGGGTGGTGAAGGGGGTAGGGGTGGTGAAGGGAGGGGGTTGGGGTAGGGGCAGCTGCGTGCAGAGGGGGGGGCGACGGTGCGTTGGCCCCGGGCATCCGTCGCCCCCCTCCTCTGCACGCCGCTGCCCCTACCCCAACCCCCTCCCCTCACCACCCCTACCCCCTTCACCACCCCTACCCCCCTCCAACGCCGCACCCACCCCCCACTAACGCCGCACCCCCCCCCCCCACTAACGGAGGAAGGAAGGGGGGGAGGAGGAAGGAAGGGGGAGGAGGAAGGAAGGGGGGGAGGAGGAAGGAAGGGGGGGAGGAGGAAGGAAGGGGGGAGGAGGAAGGAAGGGGGGGAGGAGGAAGGAAGGGGGGGAGGAAGGAAGGGGGGGAGGAGGAAGGAAGGGGGGGAGGAGGAGAGAGGGGGGGTGTGGGTACCGGCCTTCAGAGGGAGGGGGACGGGGTGTGGGTTGCGGCGTTGAGGGTGGGGGGGTTGCGGCGTTGAGGGGGGGGGACCCGGCGTTGAGGGGGGGGGGGGACCCGGCGTTGAGGGGGGGGGGGAGACCCGGCGTTGAGGGGGGTGGGGGGACCCGGCGTTGAGGGGGGGGGGGGACCCGGCGTTGAGGGGGGGGGGTTGCGGCGTTGCGAGAGATGGGGGGCGGCGTTGGAGGGGGGTAGGGGTGGTGGGGAGGGGGGTAGGGGCGTTGGAGGGAGGTAGGGGTGGTGAGGGGGGGGTGGTTAGGGTAGGGGGCAGCGGCGTACAGAGGGGGGGGGCGACGGTGCGTTGGCCCCGGGCATCCGTCGCCCCCCCCTCTCTGCCCGCCGCTGCCCCCAAACCCCCCCGATGCCGCAACCCACCCCCCCCGATGGCCGCAACCCCCCGATGGCCGCAACCCACCCCCCCCGATGGCCGCAACCCCCCGATGGCCGCAACCCCCCGATGGCCGCAGCCCCCCGATGCCGCAACCCCCCGATGCCGCAACCCACTCCCCCGATGGCCGCAACCCCCCGATGGCCGCAACCCACCCCCCCGATGGCCGCAACCCCCCGATGGCCGCAACCCCCCGATGCCGCAACCCACTCCCCCGATGGGCGCAACCCACCCCCCCCCATGCCGCAACCCACCCCCCCCATGCCGCAACCCACCCACCCCCCCCATGCCGCAACCCACCCCCGACCCCCCCATGCCGCAACCCACCCCCGACACTGAACGGCGTCAACCATCATCAATGGTTGACGCCGTTTTAAATCAACTGTGATTTTCGCCGACGTGACCCGTGGCCACGTCGGCGGGACTTCGGCCCATCCGGGCCGGAGATTTAAGGTCAGTGCAAATAAAATGAAATCCCGCCGGCGCCAGCTGTTTTCACAGGCTGCCGGCGGGATTTGCACAACGCCGGTTTTTTACCGGCGGGAGAATTCGAAAACCTGCGGGAGCAGAAATAACGCCGCTTCCCGCCAATTCTCCGACCCTGCGTGGGGTCGGAGAATCCCGCCCAGGATGTGTGATGAATCATCTTGATGGACTTGGCTGTTGGTCAATGAGTCGGGCTCTCAACTGATAATCTATGCTAATTGGTGTTGACTGTTCTGGAATGTTCTGACAAGAACAGATGGGCTTCATGTGGTTTTTAGTTTTGTTTGAACTCAGAGTTGAAAGAGGCTCTTTTGAATTTCTTTCTCCCCACAAAGGATAAATCTCTCTCAAACACCTTGGGCGGGATTCTATGATCCTGAGGCCAAGTGTTGACGCCATCAGAAACGCTGTCATGTTTCTCAACGGCGTCAACACGGCCTCAGGATCAGCAATTCTGGCCCCTACTGGGGGCCAGCACGGCACTGGAACGTTTCAGGCCACATCGGAGGCCCCCCCCGGGGTCGAACCCTCCAACTCCCCCCCCCCCCCCCCACATGCCCCCCCTCCCCCCCACCCCGACCCTTCCACGCCGAGTTCCCGCCGGCTGATAGCAGATGTGGACAGCGGCGGCGAGATTCGGAGTTTTTACAACAGCCGCTCGGACCATCCCTAGCCGAGAATCAGCGGGCTGGCCGCGTAGAGCGGGCACCAACCACGTCGGCGCCATGCCGTCGATTCTCCACTCTCCGGAGAATCGCGTGCCGGCGGCGTGGCGCAATTCGCACCGGTCGCAGGGATTCTCCGGCCTGGCCCTGGGCTCAGAGAATCCCGGCCCTGATTGGAGTCTCAATTTTCTCCTCGGTAAAGCTGAAGGGCATACTGGTGAGTCTGAAAACTAAGTAAGATTAAAACTCATGCTGAGAACTGGGTTTGAGGGGAAATAAAGAAAATCTTAAAGAGATACAGACAAGGCACTGGCTGAGGGCTGGGTCAGTAGTTTAAAACTGTTTAAAACTCTCGTGTGGAGGTCTCTTGTTTCAGATGAACTATTCATCATTCTGGTGGAGTTGGAAACAAATGAGATTTGAACAGACTTGAGATGGATTCTTCAAGTGAAGGCCTAGGTTAATAAGAGTTAAAGTAATTCCTCAGAGGGAATCCCACAAACTGGGAATTCGGGCTGGATATTCCAGCCAGAAGATCCTCATAGCCATCCATTTAATCCCAGTGTTCAATACAATCTGTTACAGTATAATCTGTGTTCAATAGCAATCTGCCACTATGCAATCCTAGTGTTCAGTGTCATGGATCTACCTAGTAACACCAGGAAATGAAATTTAGCAAGACATGATAGGATGTAATGTGATCAGCAACAGTTAGAAATCTGGTTAACGACATCAGTAGCCAGCATTCAAAAGGCATGATGAGATGTGACTTTCCTAGTAATGAGATAATAATATAATATTTGCTTATTGTCACAAGTAGGCTTCAATGAAGTTATTGTGAAAAGCCCCTCGTAGCCACATTCTGGCGCCTGTTCGGGGAGGCCGTTGGTATTGTTCTGCATTATAAGCCTGCTGTTTAGCCCACTGTGCTGATTAGCAGGCTTGTAGGCAGAATCAGGTTAAATAGCCACATTTGTGGGAATATCTTACCTAGCCAACTGAGAGATCAGTGGAGATGTACACATCCTAATTATGTAGAGTCAAAGAATTTTAGAAAAGGCATACAGCCCAATACACAGAATGATGAATCAAAGGGGCAAAACAATATAACTAACAGCACCCTCAGAAGCAGAGAGGTCAGTTTACATCTAACAGTCCAAGAGGTTAGTTTGCATCTAATGAGAGGCCACATTCACATCTAAGTCTTAGGGGCAAGACCATCCAGAAACCTTCATAAAGGCAGATTAAATATCTTCGCTCAATGAGGAAAATAGGTTTCCCAGACTTGATTGTCAACCATGTATTGCTTGGTAATTGTGAACTGGATTTGACTTCAAGATTTGTTTAATTTGGATGTGGTTTGAGGAAAGGAGAAGTCTTACGTTCAGGGATCATCGAGTCATATAATCCCTCCAGTGCAGAAGGAGGTCATTCAGTCCATTGAGTCTACACCGGCCCTTTGAAAACCATTCTGCCAAGACCCACAACCCCACCTTATTCCCGTAACCCCACACATTGATCATGGCCAATCCACCTAACCTGCACATCTATGGATACTAAGAGGCAATTTGGCATGGCCAATCCACCTAATTTGCACATCTTTGGACTGTGGGAGGAAACCAGAGCACCCAAAAGAAACCCACACAGAAACAGGGACAATGTGCAAACAGTCCAAGTCACCCAAGGTCAGAATTGAACCCGGGTCCCTGGCGCTGTGAGGCAGCAGTGCTAACCACTGTTATCCTGGGATAGTAGATATAGTTTGGAACAAGGGGTGCATTCTACATAAACTGTGTGCGAGTTTCGTGATTCATATGCTTAATTGTCCTAAGATATTGTACTCTTGTTCCTCTTTGTCTTTTACTTAGTTTAATAAACAGTCTTTAATTGTTACAAAGGCAGGCTGGTTATTCTCATTGTGGTTCCACGTGATTCATCACATCATTCATGTAACAAAACTATACATCCCCACAAACAGGTGTTTCAAGTTGTGACACCTCACAGATACCATCAGTGTGGTTCATGACATCAGTAACAATACACTACAGTACAATCTGTGTACAGTGACAATCTGTTATTGTATAATCCCTGTGTTCAGTAATAATCTACAGTATAATCCCTGCATGTAGTGACAGTCTGTTACAGTATAACCCATGTGTTCAGTAATAATCTGTCACAGTAAAATCCGTGTTGAATAATAATAAATTACAGTATAATCCCGGCATGCAGTGACAATCTGTTACAGTATAACCCATGTGTTCAGTAATAATCTGTTACAGTATAATCCCGGCGTGCAGTGACAATCTGTTACAGTACGATCCATGTGTTCAGTAATAATCAGTTACAGTATAATCCTGGTGTGCAGTGACAATCTGTTACAGTACAACCCATATGTTCAGTAATAATCTGTTACAGTATAATCCGTGTACAGTGACAATCTGTTACAGTATAACCCATGTGTTCAGTAATAATCTGTTACAGTATAATCCCTGCATGCAGTGACAATCTGTTACAGTATAACCCATGTGTTCAGTAATAATCAGTTACAGTATAATCCCGGTGTGCAGTGACAATCTGTTACAGTATAACCCATGTGTTCAGTAATAATCAGTTACAGTATAATCCCGGTGTACAGTGACAATCTGTTACAGTATAACCCATGTGTTCAGTAATAATCTGTTACAGTATAATCCGTGTACAGTGACAATCTGTTACAGTATAACCCATGTGTTCAGTAATAATCTGTTACAGTATAATCCCTGCATGCAGTGACAATCTGTTACAGTATAACCCATGTGTTCAGTAATAATCAGTTACAGTATAATCCCGGTGTGCAGTGACAATCTGTTACAGTATAACCCATGTGTTCAGTAATAATCAGTTACAGTATAATCCCGGTGTACAGTGACAATCTGTTACAGTACAACCCATGTGTTCAGTAATAATCTGTTACAGTATAATCCGTGTACAGTGACAATCTGTTACAGTATAACCCATGTGTTCAGTAATAATCTGTTACAGTATAATCCCTGCATGCAGTGACAATCTGTTACAGTATAACCCATGTGTTCAGTAATAATCAGTTACAGTATAATCTCGGTGTGCAGTGACAAATTTACAGTATAACCAGTGTGTTCAGTAATAATCTATTACAGTATAATCCGTGTACAGTGACAATCTGTTACAGTATAACCAGTGTGTTCAGTAATAATCAGTTACAGTATAATCCCGGTGTGCAGTGACAAATTTACAGTATAACCAGTGTGTTCAGTAATAATCAGCTACAGTATAATCCCGGTGTGCAGTGACAAATTTACAGTATAACCAGTGTGTTCAGTAATAATCTATTACAGTATAATCCGTGTACAGTGACAATCTGTTACAGTATAACCCATGTGTTCAGTAATAATCTGTTACAGTATCATCCCTGCATGCAGTGACAAATTTACAGTATAACCAGTGTGTTCAGTAATAATCTATTACATTATTCCTGTGTGCACCAACAATCTGTGCAGTACAATCCCTGTATGGAGTCACAATCTGTGACAGTATAATTCCATTGTTCGGTTACAATCTGTTATAGTACAATCTCTGTGCTCAGTAACAATCTGTTGCATTACAACACTAAATACAGAACCATCTGTTATAGTGAATACTCAACTACATATATTTACTTGCTGTTTTTATCCTTCCTTCAACAACAAAAAAGACATTTCCTGTTGTGAATTTGTTGATGACTGATGAATATTTTGTTTGTTGTACATTAAATAATAGATCCTATGTACACTCAGCTTCTGATTGTTTGTTCAGGTATCAAATTCATTAGTTGGTTCAGTGTCAGTGATATCCTTTTAGTTGGATGTTTTCTCAAGAAGTGTTCTTTCTTTGATCAAATTTTTCATTATGAATGTCTTTCAATTCTGCACTATCTCAGAATATGTTTGAAGCAGTATTCATATGTATTTTGCTTCCCAATCTGGCACAGCAAATTGTCAATGTGTCTCCCCTCTCTCTCAAATGAATGTAAAGGTACTCTGACGCTACTGCAGGAAGAGCAGGGGAGTTCTGCTCAGTATCCTGGCAAATATTCATCTGGTCATCCATATCATTAGATCATATATAATACAAGCAAAATACTGCGGATACCAGAGATCGGAAATAAAAACAAAAAATGCTGGAAAAACTCAAGAGGTCAGGTAGCTTCTGTGGAGAGAGAAACAGTAAATATTTCAAGACAATATGGCTCCTCTTCAGAACTGATGAAGGGTAGAAATGTGATCGGTTTTATGATGTTGGTAAAGGGGGAGGGTTGGGTGAAGAAAAATTGGAAAAGTTTGGGATAGATTAGAGATCAGGGGAGGCTAGATTACAAAGATATAATGGAACCGAAGTTTAAAGGATTGAGAATGGCATTCATGAAGGAACAAAGCATTGGTGCACAGTAGGTGAGTCATGGGGCTGATTGTCTGTCGGCGGCGTCCTCTGTTTCCCCAGCAGCACACTCACGTCCACAGATTTCCCCACAACATGGGGGTGCGCACAATGGGAAACCCCATTGGCCGGCTGCCGGGATGGAGGATCCCGCTGCCAGCAGGGGGCGTGCTGCACCAGAAATCGGGTGCAGCGGGACTGAGAATCCAACCCATGGAGTTTTTACAACACAGAAAGAAGCCCTTCGGCCAATTGTGTCCATGCCGGTCATCAAGCACCTATCTACTCTCATCCCATTTTCCACCACTTGGTCTGCAGTTTGTATGCTGTGGCATTTCAAATGTTCATCTAAATACTTCTTAAATGTTGTGAGGGTTCCTGCTTCTACCACCCTTTCAGGCCGTCCATTCCAGATTCCTACCACCCTCTGGATGAAACGGTTTTTCCTCACATCCCCTCTAAGTTCCTACCCCTTATCTTAAATCCATGCCCCCTGGTTATTGGCCCGTCTAGTAAGGGGAAACGTTCCTTCCTATCCACCCTCACTATGACCCTCATAATTTTATACATCTCAATCACGTCCCCCCTCAGCCTTCTCTGCTCCAAGGAAAACAACCCCACCAATCCAGTCTCTCTCGTTGGCTGAAATGCTCCAGCCCAGGTAACATTTGGTGAGTTGCACCCTCTCTCGTGCAATCACTTCCTTCCTGTAGAGTGGCTACCAGAATTTGCACACAGCACTCTAGCTGTGGCTGAACCAACATTATATACAGCTCTATCATTGCCTCCAGATGATACCAGAAAACCCAGCATTGTCTGAAAGCAAAAAAACAGAATATCTGGTCATTATTGCACCTCTCTTTTGGGGACCATATTATGCAGAAAATGGCTGCCACAATTATAACAGTAACTGTACTTCAATAGTATTTCATTGGTTGTAAAGTGTTTTGAAGTGGATTGACTCAGTGATCGGTGCTAAAAACAGTTAAGCTTTGCCCTTTGATCATCACAAAGCACCATGTTCTCCATCAGAGTACACATTTCAAAAGTCGCCCATACTGACACAGAAAGTCTTATATCCTAGGTCCCTTACACCAACCATTAATATCACCCATTCTGTGAATCCTGACTACTTGTGACTGCCGGGTTTGGAGACTGCAGCAGTCAATTAACAATGTGCACTGATCCAGTGAGACAAGTCAGCGTGTAATACCAGAGAATGTCACACCACTAGAGAAAAATGTGCTAACCTCCAGAATTTGACAGCACACTTAGAGAAAACCAAGGCAATAATTGGCTTCATCCCTGCCCTGGGGATTAAGGATGAAGATGTGAGAGTCTTTGTATCTTCAGTAGGTTTGTGAGAATGTACAGCTGTTGGTCTTTAATCCCTTTCAATTCCTTCACTGTGATAATTTTCCTTCTCAGAGATCCACCAAGTTGCAGACTAAGGTTGAATGTTGCACAAACATGGCAAAATTACAGGAGTGTATTTCGACGCAGAATCTGCAAATTTCTACGCAGAATCTGCAAGATATAGTGGAGAACATTTCTGAGAAACACTTCTTCCCCCCCACCTCTCCAAGCACCGCTCACCACTCTGGGTCTCAATCATTTACGCTCGCCCTTGGACTTAGCAGACCAGACCTGCTCCATCTTGCCATCTCTGGGAAAGAAAACTCAATAAAGTGTCAGCTGCAGGACCATCTAGAAATAATCCCCTACTCTCCAAGAGAATCAGGCAAGCCTGTCACTTAATGTGAATGTCATCCTTTGAAATATTTAAGAATTGGAGAACGTGTCTGCAATGTTAGGTGGGGCAGCAATAGTGCAATGTATACAAGAGCCGTCTTGGCTAAAGGATCTTTTGAGGGTTCTGTGCAAGGGCCGCAAGGTTCTTTCGGATTACCTGAAAATTATTCTCACCCTGTCCATGGATAATGAGCATCCTATAACATCCATGCCTGTTCTTCAGAGTTGGTGACCATTATAACACCTATACACATCTCCAAGAAACCTTCTCCTTGGTGGGATCAGACTGTCCATATTAAAGTTAGTCAGTTGGGAATGTGAGAACTGGCAGCAGTAAAGGTCAGACCAAGACAGAATGGAAAGAAGAGGTTGACCTCAGACAGCCTGAAACTTTCAAATAACAGCACTCTATTCAACTGTGTCATGACTCTGTCTGCTGTCCAGATGTTTCGTAGCCATTGGCACTGCACCTGCTGTCATAATACCCACTCGTGTATATCATGAGATGCAGACAGGCAGTGATTGACACACAGGATAACCAGTGAACACACACGACACAGAACAACCAATCACCAGACAGGACACCACCACTATAAAGCCCACAGGGCATTAAGGCTCTCCCCTCTCTCACAGGACACGGCTACTGAGATAGTCACAGTGCGCAGGCCAATGAACATCATCACATGTGATAGAGAGCTAGTCTGGTCAAGCCAGTAGGAGGTTATCAGTTAGGTTTATAGAGTGTCAACCCACAGCAGATTATGTACAGCAATCAACAGGTTCAATAAAACAGTGTTGGACCATCTCCTGTGTCGGAAGCCTGTTTCTCGTTTTACTGCATCCAGTTGCAGTCGATGTTAGACCAGCACAGATAACACATCACCTGCCATCTCTTCTTCCCGTATGAGCCTCCCCGAACAGGTGCCGGAATGTGTCGACTAGGGGCTTTTCACAGTAACTTCATTGAAGCCTACTCGTGACAATAAGCGATTTTCATTTTCATTTCATTTCGTGGGCCAGGATTACAGTATGAACAATGTAGTTACCAGGCTCCCAGGCATTCTCCAGTTCATCCACCATCAGGTCCTTGCAAACTGAAGAGTTGTGAAGTACACGCATTATCGCAGCCCATAAGATGGAGCTGGGCAGAAAGAACCCTCAGGGCGGAGCTGACACTGTTGCCTTCCTTGCAAATGTCTAAGTTGCCCACCTGAGCGTAGCCGAAATAGGTGAAATTTCATTCTGTTCATACTTTGAAACCATGTGTACTTTGCCATTAACTCCAAAGTGCCAAGACAACAGGAATTTGTGACTGAGTGACATTTATCTATAAATTCACCAGCTAACCAAAAACATATGGAATTACTTAGAGGGCCTTTTTTCTGATGTACAAGAAGACACTGGCCAAAGATGGCTGGCATGAATCACCTGATGACGGGAATTATAAGTTGATCTTTTCTGAAATGTTGCTAAATGGATTGCACTGCAGACAGTTCCTGACATAGAGTCAAAAAGGTCTACAGCACAGAAAATGCCCTTTAACCCATAGTGCCTGCACTGGTCAAAAACTACGACCTAACTATTCTAATCCCATTTTCCAGCACTTGGCCCATAGCCTTATATGCCTTGGTATTGTAAGTGGACATCTAAATACTTCATAAATATTATGAGGGTTTCTTCCTCCACCACCCTTTCAAGCAGTGAGTTCCAGACTCCCACCATTTTCCTCACATCCTCTTTAAAATCCTGCCGCTTAAATTAACTCTATGCGCCTGGGACATTGATCCCTCTACCAAAGAGAAAAGTTTCTTCCTGTCTACCCTATCTATGCCCGTCATAATTTTCTATAACTCAATAATATCCTCCCTCAGGTTCCATTGCTCAAAGGAAAACAACTAGCCAGTCTCCAATCTGTATTCATAGCTAAAACTCTCCAGCCTAGGCAACATCCTGGTAAATCTCCTCTGCACACTTTTCTGTACTATCACATCCCTTTATAATATGGATTTCAGAACTGCACATTTAGCTCACTCAGCTAAATTGCTGGCTTTTTAAAGCAGACCAAGCAAGCCAGCAGCACGGTTCGATTCCCGTACCAGTCTCCCCGGACATGCACCGGAATGTGGCGACTAGGGGCTTTTCACAGTAACTTCATTGAAGCCTACTCGTGACAATAAGCAATTTTCATTTCATTTCATTCTAGCTGTGGCCTAACCAATGTTTTATACAGTTCGAGCATAGCTAACCTGCTCTTAAACTCTATGGTTCGGCTAATGAAAGCAAATATTCGATATGCCTTCTTAATCACTGTATCCACCGGCTCTGCTACCTTAACCCGTGTACATGCACACCAAGGTCTCTCTAATCATCGGTGCTTCTCAGGATCCTGCCATTCATCAAGTATTCACTTGCCTTGTTTGTCCTGCCCAAGTGCATCACCTCATATTGATCCAGATTGAATTCCATTTGCCACTGATCAGCCTGTCTATATCGTCCCGTAATCTAAGGCTATCTTCCTCGCTATTTACCACCCCACCAAATTTGGTATCACTTACTAATCAACCCTCAGACATTCATTTCTAAATCATTCCCAACACATCCCTGCGGGACCCCACTAGACATAGGCTTCCAATCAGAAAAATGCCCTCGACCATAATAATAATCTTTATTGTCACAAGTAGGCTTACATTAACACTGCAATTAAGTTACAGTGACAAGCCCCTAGTCGCCACATTCTGGTGCCTGTTCAGGAGGAAATCGGACCTCCCGGAGGAAACCCATGCAGACATGGGGAGAACGTGCAGACTCCACACAGACAGTGACCCAAGACGGGAATCAAACCCGGGTCCCTGGCACTTTCTCCCTATGTCTGCATGTGATTCCTCTGAGTGCTCCAGTTTCCTTCCACGGTCCAAAGACGTGCAGGTTAGGTGGATTTACCACGCTAAATTGTCCCTTAGTATCACACAAATGTCCAGGTTAGGTGGGATTACAGGGATAGGGTGGGGGCGTGTGCCTAGGTACATTTCTCTTTCAGAAGGTCGGTGCAGACTCAGTGAGCCAAATGGCCTCCTTCTGCATTGTAGGAATTCTGTGGTACTATGGTTCTCTAGTACTAGCTAGCCGGGAGATACAACTAACAGACATTCAAACTTCTTGTGGAGGATGCAAGAACCCCACCTTCAATTGGTATGTATTAACTTGAAATATGTCAAAGGTTTCTGAGATGAAACATAAAAATATGATTACTTGTTCTCCAACAGTGACAACAGCAGACATGGAATTTACAGTGAGGAGGGCATTAAGAAATGGCTGTCAAGCACAGACAGAGGAGCCTGGAAAACCGGCTCATGGAGCTGAAAGGATCTAAATTCAGTGGATGGAGTAGTGAATAAACACTGATATAAAAAGCTGAGAGGTTTATGTTTAATTAATTCTCAAGATACAAGCTTTGCTGAAGAAACCAACATCCCTAATTTCCCTTGAAAAGGCGGTGGGCGCCACCTCCTTGAATAGCCTCAATCCATTTGCCATAATCATAGAATTTACAGTGCAGGAGGCCATTCGGCCCATCGAGTCTGCACGGGCTCTTGGAAAGAGCACCCTACCCAAGGTCAACACCTCCACCTTATCCCCATAACCCAGTAACCCCACCCAACACTAAGGGCAATTTTGGACACTTAGGGCAATTTATCATGGCCAATCTACCTAACCTGCACATCTTTGGACTGTGGGAGGAAACCGGAGCACCCGGAGGAAACCCACGCACACACGGGGAGGATGTGCAGACTCCACACAGACAGTGACCCAAGCTGGAATCGAACCTGGGACGCTGGAGCTGTGAAGCGATTGTGCTATCCACAAGGCTGTCAAGGACTGGGCTCCAGGTTTACACCAAGTGGAACTGGGCAGAATTTTTTGGAAGGCAGGCAGGGTTTCCTGTCCCGTAATCGACAGTCAGTAACACACTCTTTGAAGCATTACTTATTCAGTTATATAAATGTATGAGGTTAAAATATCACACAGGGAAGATCTGTCTCACTTCCTGAAGAAGTAAGAATTATGTTTTTATTGTGTTGATAAAAGACTTATCATTATGCATCACTAGGTAGATTCAAATAATTATGTCAAAGAATATATAACCCTTCCTGAACCTGTTTTATTGGCACATCAAACTTACAGATAATCCTTCTAGTTTGAGGAACAGGTATTAAGATTAAGAGTATTATTGTTTTTAATATAGTTGAGATGATAATTTTTTTATGGTATTCAATTATTTTATCGTGGTTAGGGTCCCGGATGAGAAACCAACTATTTGTAATTTGTGAAACTGTGAGGAAAGGTGACTGCACCACAAGAGTGATGACTTTGACGAATAGGTATCTTTTGTGCTAGAACAAACTTGAATTTAAACACAAAAGTAACCACATTAGCAAACAAAGAAATAGCTTTACTGATAGCAGTTACAACAGTTTTTCAGTAAAAGGAAAAACATTAATTTAATCTCCACAGCTGCCACTTAAGAAAACCAATATAGTTCAAATATCACTTATAAATAAATTTAACTATCAATTTTTACTTATAGAATTATACAATTTACAGAGCAGAAGGAGGCCATTCGGCCCATCGAGTCTGCACCGGCTCTTGGAAAGAGCATCCTACCCAAGCCCACACCTCCACCCTATCCCCATAACCCAGTAACCCCACCCGACACTAAGGGCAATTTTGGACACTAAGGGCAATTTAGCATGGCCAGTCCATCTAACCTGCACATCTTTGGACTGTGGGAGGAAACCGAAGCACCCGGAGGAAACGCCCGCACACACGGGGCGAACGCAGACTCCACACAGACAGTGATCCAAGCCGGGAATCGAACCTGGGCCCCTGGTGCTGTGAAGAAATTGTGCTAACCACCATGCTACCATGCAAAGCACTTGGAGAGAACCTTTCAGGAGCAAACTGAATGATGTTTCTTGGCAGACTAATATCCAAACTGAAACTACAAACAGACTTGGCTCCTTCCCTTAATTACATAATCTGTACCCAAAGCATAAGGCATTATTCTGTCTTCTTTAATAGGATGTCCCATAACCTGGTTAGCCAGGACCAAATGCATATTCTCTCATAAATTATCTATACCCTAAGGACCTCCAAACCAAAACAATATTCTGTTAGCCATCTATTTGTAAACAAATAAATGTTTCTCAAATCTATCAGCATAACACCCCCCTTCAAAATCAAGGATGACCTCACTTTTATGACTAATTAATCACAGCTTTAGCAGACTAGGAGACTTTAGCACTATGGCTGTATGCACCTTAAACCCATGTTTTTTTTAAATAACACACTGCAACAAATATAAAATAGAGCAATTTATTATAATCATCATATAATGACTATCAATAGCCGAAAATGTCTTAATTCCACATATCTTAAATTCATCTTGTAAAGATGACTTCACTGACAAAATTATAGTTAAAGAGAAACAATTTATTACAATATCTGTTCTAAAGACACAAAGACAAATAACAGTTTTAAATGTAATTTGTTTGTACCTTATTCAAAGCGATAAAGTACAGTTCAACTATTACATTAACATGGTTCACTATTTTTCCATTTTCATTTCTTTTTTAATGTTGAACATGTATTGACACTGAAACATTAAAATAACACAATTTACAAAGAATTATTTCAAAGAAAATAATTTGATTGCAATCAAATGAGATTGACAGGAGCATGGTGCTTGAATAGTCTGATGTCACAAGATGCATACACCTCTGATTTTCTAGAAGGTTCATCAAAAAGCTTTTTGTTTTGAAAAGATTTCCAAGGGAAAAGGGATTATAAATGTTGTACTCAATAAGGGATTCTGCTTCAGCTTCTGAAACTGTTGTGTGGGCAAGGCAGGCTAATATCCATATTCTACCAACATACCTATGTACCGCGAGTTAAACCAAGCACAACCTTCGTCCTGAGAATTAAAAAGCTTATAACTGGATAAAATATAAAGATGGTACTTGAAGACTTTCAATGATGGTGCTGTGACTATTTCCTTTGGCAGCTTATTCCATTGTGGGTTGTCCTTGGAAAGAAAGATTGTTGATAAACTGCCTTGGAAACAAGTGAAATCAATCACGAACAGCTGAAGGGCTGAACAGTATTGAAACCAAGAATCATTGAAGATGAAAATAATGACTTTAGCTTTGACAAATGTGTGATATGAGATGAAATAGACCATGTCAACAAAAAAATCAAATTCTGCTGTCAATTGTCCATAAAACCCAATCTCCTTATCAGATAATATCCACATGGAAATTAAATTATTATCTTTATCAATTCTTTAATGGGATGCGAGTTGCTCTGGAAAAGGCTATTTCGAATTGCCCTGGAGGGGTTAGTGGTGAGCCGCCTTCAGTCCATGCGGTGTATGTACACCCACAGTGCTGTGTGGGAGAGGGTTCAGGATTTTTATCCAGGGGCAGTAAAGGAACAGTGATATATTTTCAAGTCAGGATGGTGTGTGACTTTGGGGGAGGGGGGGACATGCAGGTGCTCCCATGCAACTGCTGCCCTGTCCTTCTAGATAGGAGCGGCTATGGATTTGGAGGTTTCTGTCAAAGGGGTCTTGGTAAGTTGCTGCAGTGCATTTTGTAGCTCTTGTAGATACAGATTGTTGCCACTGTGTGTCAGTGGTGGAAGGTGTGAATGTTAAAGGTTCTGGATGGGTACCATTCATGAAGGCTGCTTTGTCCTGGATGGTGTCAAGCTTCTTGAGTGTTGTTGGAGCTTCATTCATCCAGGTAAGTGGAGAATATTTCATCACACTTAACTTGTGCCTTGTTGACTGGCTTTGGGAGAAAGGAGGTGGCATGGTGGCACAGTGATTAGCAATACTGCCTCACAGTGCAAGGGACCCATGTTCAATTCCGGCCTTGGGTCACTGTCTGTGTGGAGTTTGTACGTTCTCCCCAAGTCTATGTGGGTTTCCTCCGGCTGCTCCGGTTTCCTCCTACAGTCCAAAGGTGTGTGGGTTAGGTGGATTGGCCCTGCCCCATCGAGTCCTGAGATGTGCAGGTTAGATTATGAGGTTACAGGGATAGGGAGGAGTGGACAGGGGAGTAGACATGCGTAAAGTGCTCATTTGAATGGTTGGTGCAGACCTGATGGGGCGAATGACTTTCTTCTGCACTCTAAAGATTCTGTGATTCTATGATTTTATGATAACTCACCACAGAATTTCCAACCTTTGACATGCTTTTGTAGCGACAGTATTTATATGGCAAGTCCAGTACAGTTTCTGGTCAATGGATGGTGATAGGGGAAGATTGAGCAATGTTAATTGAATGTGACAGGGCGAAGAGTACTGTTGACATGGTTGTTACTTACCATTTACCAGCCCAAGCCTCTATGTTGTCCAGATCTTGCTCATATGGGCACAAATTGCTTTGGTATCTGAGGAGTAGTGAATTGTGCTGAACATTGTCTAATCATCAATGAACAACCCCACTTATGACTTGAAGATGAAGGGAAGCAGCTGAAGATGGTTGGGCCGAGAACACTACCTTGGGGAACGCCTGCAGTGATATCCTTGGACTCTCATGATTGGCTTCCAACAACCACAACCATTTGGTCTGGTGCAAAAGTAAAACGGGAAAGGTGGCTAAACCATGGCTTACACAGGAAATTAGAGACAGCGTTAGTTACAAGGCAAAAGCATAAAATTGGCCAAGCAAAACAACAGACCTGAGGATTGGAAGCAGTTTAGAATTAAGCAAAGAAGGACCAAGGCTTTGATTAAGAAGGAGAAAATTGAGTTTGCGGGGAATGTAAAAACTGACTGTAAAAGCTTCTATAGGTAGGTGAAGAGAAAAAGATGGATGAAGGCAACTGTAGGTCCCTTACAGTCAAAGCCAATGAAATTTATAATGAAGAACAAAGAAATGTCTAACCAACTAATACATACTTTGGTTCTACAACACCCGTTAAAGTCCAACAGGTTTATTTCAAATCACTAGCTTTCGGAGCACTGCTCCTTCCTCAGGTGAGTGCACCGCTCCTCAAGGAGCTGCGCTCCAAAGGCTAGTGATTTGAAACAAACCTGATGGACTTTAACCTGGTGTTATAAGACTTCTTACTGTGCTCACCCCAGTCCAACGCCAGCATCTCCACATTGTACTTTGGTTCTGTCTTCAGAAAGGAGGACACAAAGGAGGGCAGCACGGTAGCATTGTGGATAGCACAATCGCTTCACAGCTCCAGGGTCCCAGGTTCGATTCCGCCTTGGGTCACTGTCTGTGCGGAGTCTGCACATCCTCCCCGTGTGTGCATGGGTTTCCGCCGGGTGCTCCGGTTTCCTCCCACAGTCCAAAGATGTGCAGGTTAGGTGGATTGGCCATGATAAATTGCCCTTAGTGTCCCTTAGTGTTGGGTGGGGTTACTGGGTTATGGGGATAGGGTGGAGGTGTTAACCTTGGGTAGGGTGCTCTTTCCAGGAGCCGGTGCAGACTCGATGGGCTGAATGGCCTCCTTCTGCACTGTAAATTCTATGATCTAAGACAACAGAAATGCTGGGGAATGCAGGGTTTAGTGAGAGGGAGGATCTGAAGGAGATCAATATTCATAGAGAAATGGTATTGGAGAAATTGATGGATAAATCCCCAGGCCTGGTAATCTACATCCCAGAGTATTTAAGGGAGTGGCCCGAGAAATAGTGGATGCAGTGGTAGTCACCTTTCAAGATTCTAGACTATGGAGGAGTTCAGACAGATTGGAGGGTAGCTAATGTAACTCCACTATTTAAAAAGGAGGTAGAGAGAAAACAGGATTGTAGACCAGTAAGCCTAACACCGGTCATGGGGAACATTCAAAGATTCTACAGTAGAGCACTTGCAAAAAGATGGCAGGATTCGACAGAGTCAGCATGGATTTATGAAAGGGAAATCATGCTTGACGAATCTATTGGAATTCTTTTAAGAATGCTACTGGTAGAGTGGATGAGTTGGAGTCAATGAATGTGGTTTATTTGGACTTTCAGCAGGCTTTCAACAAAGTCCCATTTAAGAGGTTAGCGTGTAAAATTAAAGTGCATGGGATTAGCGGTAGTGCATTGAGATGGATAGAAAACTGGTTAGAAAACATTGATCGACAGTTCCAACACACCGCAGCACAAAACCGCAACACGGTAGCATTGTGGATAGCATAATCGCTTCACAGCTCCAGGGCCCAGGTTCGATTCCGGCTTGGGTCACTGTCTGTGCGGAGTCTGCACATCCTCCCCGTGTGTGCGTGGGTTTCCTCCGTGTGCTCCGGTATCCGCCCACAGTCCAAAGATGTGCGGGTTAGGTGGACTGGCCATGATAAACTGGCATGATAAATTGCCCTTCGTGTCCAAAATTGCCCTTAGTGTTGGGTGGGGTTACTGAGTTATGGGGATAGGGTGGAGGTGTTGACCTTGGGTAGGGTGCTCTTTCCAAGAGCCAGTGCAGACTCGATGGGCCGAATGGCCTCCTTCTGCACTGTAAATTCTATGTAAACCTCCTCAGAAGACAAAAACGGGACACAACCGACAGAGTACCTTTCATCGTCCAGTCCTTCCCCAGAGCGGAGAAACTACGACATCTTCTTTGCAGCCTTCAACACATCATCGATGAAGATGAACTTCTTGCCAAGGTTAGCCCCACACCCCACTACTTGCCTTCAAACAACCACGCAACCTCAAGGAGATCATTGTTTGCAGCAAACTACCCAGCCTTCGGAACAGCACCACGACACCACACAACCCTGCCATGGCAATCTCTGCCAGATCATCGACATGGGTACCACCATTACACGCGAGAACACCACCCACCAGGTATGTGGTATATACTCATGCAACTTGGCCAACATTGTCTACCTCATACGCTGCAGGAAAGGATGTCCCGAAGCGTGGCACATTGGCGAGACCATGCAGACCTTGCAACAACGGATGAACGGACATGGATAGTGAGAAGGGCTATTGTCGGCTTCAAAGAGACATAGATAGAATGCAGAGCTGGGCTGAGAAGTGGCAGATGGAGTTTAACCCTGACAAGTGTGAGGTTGTCCATTTTGGAAGGACAAATATGAATGTGGAATACAGGGTTAACGGTAGGGTTCTTGGCAATGTAGAGGACAGAGAGATCTTGGGGTCTATGTTCATAGATCTTTGAAAGTTGCCACTCAAGTGGATAGAGCTGTGAAGAAGGCCTATGGTTTGCTAGCGTTCATTAGCAGAGGGATTGAATTTAAGAGCCGTGAGGTGATGATGCAGCTGTACAAAACCTTGGTCAGGCCACATTTGGAGTACTGTGTGCAGTTCTGGTCGCCTCATTTTAGGAAGGATGTGGAAGCTTTGGAAAAGGTGCAAAGGAGATTTACCAGGATGTTGCCTGGAATGGAGAGTAGGTCATACGAGGAAAGGTTGAGGGTGCTAGGCCTTTTCTCATTAGAACGGAGATGGATGAGGGGCGACTTGATAGAGGTTTATAAGATGATTAGGGGAATAGATAGAGTAGACAGTCAGAAACTTTTTCCCCGGGTGGAACACACCATTACAAGGGGACATAAATTTAAGATAAATGGTGGAAGATATAGAGGGGATGTCAGAGGTAGGTTCTTTATCCAGAGAGTAGTGGGGGCATGGAATGCACTGCCTGTGGAAGTAGTTGAGTCGGAAACATTAGGGACCTTCAAGCGGCTATTGGATAGGTACATGGATTAGGGTAGAATAATGGAGTGTAGGTTAACTTCTTAAGGGCAGCACGGTAGCATTGTGGATAGCACAATTGCTTCACAGCTCCAGGGTCCCAAGTTCGATTTTGACTTGGGTCACTGTCTGTGTGGAGTCTGCACATCCTCCCCGTGACTGCGTGGGTTTCCTCCGGGTACTCCAGTTTCCTCCCACAGTCCAAAGATGTGCAGGTTGGGTGGATTGGCCATGATAAATTGTCAAAAATTCTATGATTAACCTAGGACAAAAGTTCGGCGCAACATCGTAGGCCGAAGGGCCTGTTCTGTGCTGTATTTCTCTATTCTCTATTGCATGACAATCGCCAGGCAGGAATGTTTCCTTCCAGTCGGGAAACACTTCAGCAGTCAAGGGCATTCAGTCTCTGATCTTCGGGTAAGCGTTCTCCAAGGCAGCACGGTAGCATATTGGTTAGCACAATTGCTTCACAGCTCCAGGGTCCCAGGTTCGATTCCCGGCTGGGTCACTGTCTGTGCGGAGTCTGCACATTCTCCCCGTGTGTGCGTGGGTTTCCTCCGGGTGCTCCGGTTTCCTCCCACAGTCCAAAGATGTGCAGGTTAGGTGGATTGGCCATGCCAAATTGCCCTTAGTGTCCAAAATTTCCCTTAGTGTTGGTTGAGTCGGGTTACTGGGTTAAGTGGATAGGGTGGTGTGGACTTGGGGAGGGTGCTCTTTCCAAGAGCCGGTGTAGGCTCGATGGGCCAAATGACCTTCGTCTTCAATGTAAATTCTATGATTCTAAGACGGCCTTCAGGACACGCGGCAATGCAAAATTGCCAAACAGAAACTTATAGCCAAGTTCCGCACATGAGTACGGCCTCAACCGGGACCTTGGATTCATGTCACATTACATTCACCCCCCACCATCTGGGCTGGGCTTGTGAAATCCTACCAACTGTCCTGGCGTGAGACAACTCACACCTCTTTAACCTGCTCCATCTGGACCTGTAATGACTTAATTACCTGCAAAGACTCGCATTCAAAGTATCGTATTGCATCTTTGACTTTGTCTATATAAATGTTTGTGGAATCCACCTCTTCATTCACCTGAGGAAGGTGCTGTGCTCCGAAAGCTAGTGACTGAAAACACACCTGTTGGACTTTAACCTGGTGTTGTAAGACTTCTTACTGTGCTCACCCAAGTCCAACACCGGCATCTCCACATCGTAGAAAACTAGTGGCAGCAGGAAACAAAGAACATAAGAACTAGGAGCAGGAGTAGGCCATCTGGCCCCTCAAGCCTGCTCCACCATTTAATGAGATCATGGCTGATCTTTTGTGGACCAGCTCCACTTTCCAGCCTGAGCACCATAACCCTTAATCCCTTTATTCTTCAAAACACTATCTATCTTTACCTTCAAAACATTTAATGAAGGAGCCTCAACTGCTTCACTGGGAAAGGAATTCCATAGATTCACAACCCTTTGGTGAAGAAGTTCCTCCTAAACTCAGTCCTAAATCTACTTCCCCTTATTTTGAGGCTATGTCCCCTATTTCTGCTTTCACCCGACAGTGGAAACAACCTGCCCGCATCTATCCTATCTATCCCCTTCATAATTTTAAATGTTTCTATAAGATCCCCCCTCATCCTTCTAAATTCCAACGAGTACAGTCCCAGTCTACTCAACCTCTCCTCATAATCCAACCCCTTCAGCTCTGGGATTAATCTAGTGAATCTCCTCTGCACACCCTCCAGTGCCAGTATGTCCTTTCTCAAGTAAGGAGACCAAAACTGAACACAGTACTCCAGGTGTGGCCTCACTAACACCTTATACAATTGCAACATAAGCTCCCTAGTCTTAAACTCCATCCCTCTAACAATGAAGAACAAAATTCCATTTGCCTTCTTAATCACCTGTTGCACCTGTAAACCAACTTTCTGTGACTCACGCACTAGCACACCCAGGTCTCTCTGCACAGCAGCATGCTTTAATATTTTGTCTTTTAAATAATAATCCCGTTTGCTGTTATTCCTACCAAAATGGATAACCTCACATTTGTCAACATTGTATTCCATCTGCCAGACCCTAGCCCATTCACTTAACCTATCCAAATCCCTCTGCAGACTTCCAGTATCCTCTGCACTTTTCGCTTTACCACTCATCTTAGTGTCATCTGCAAACTTGGACACATTGCCCTTGGTCCCCAACTCCAAATCATCAATGTAAATTGTGAACAATTGTGGGCCCAACACGGATCCCTGAGGGACACCACTAGCTACTGATTGCCAACCAGAGAAACACCCATTAATCCCCACTCTTTGCTTTCTATTAATTAACCAACCCTCTATCCATGCTACTACTTTACCCTTAATGCCATGCATCTTTATCTTTTGCAGCAACCTTTTGTGTGGCACCTTGTCAAAGGCTTTCTGGAAATCCAGATATACCACATCCATTGGCTCCCCGTTATCTGCTGCACTGGTAATGTCATCAAAAAATTCCACTAAATTAGTTAGGCACGACCTGCCCTTTATGAACCCATGCTGCGTCTGCCCAATGGGACAATTTCTATCCAGATGCCTCGCTATTTCTTCCTTGATAATAGATTCCAGAATCTTCCCTGCTGCCGAAGTTAAGCTCACTGGCCTATAATTTCCTGCTCTCTGCCTACCTCCTTTTTTAAACAGTGGTGTCACGTTTGCTAATTTCCAATCCACCGGGACCACCCCACTAGTGAATTTTGGTAAATCATCACTAGTGCATCTGCAATTTCCCTAGCCATCTCTTTTAGCACTCTGGGATGCATTCCATCAGGGCCAGTAGACCAGGAGAGTAGGAATAAACAAGTATTTTTCAAATGACAGCATTGACCAGTGGGGTAGCGCAGGGATCGGAGCTGGGACCCCAGCTACTCACAATATATATGAATGATTTAGATGAGGGAACTAAAAGTAATATCTCCAGAATTTGCAGATGGGAGGATGAGTCGTGAGGAGGATGTTGGGATGTAGGGGGGTGGTGTGGGTGATCGGAGGGTGGTGTGGTGAAGGGGTGGTGTGGGGTTGGTGTTAGGGTGGTGTTGACACATGTGTCACAGGGGACAACATCACCCTGTCTGCTCAAACGTTGTTTCAACGCCAGAAGTAGAGCGGATGAAATTAGAGCGCTTGGAATTAAGATGTTGTGGCTAAAGGAAGGGCAGGATTGGTAGCTGGACGTTGGAGGAAATAGATGCTTCAGGAGAGATAGAGGGGGATGTAAAAGGGGTGGGGGAGTAGCATTACTGGTTAAGGAGACTATTATAGCCGTACTGTTGGAGGACATCTCCAAGGACTCATACAATGAGGCAATCTGGGTAGTGCTCAGGAACAGGAAGGGAGCAATCATAATGTTGGGGGTTTATTACAGGCCCTCCAACAGCCATCGAAAGATAGAGGAGCAGAAATACAGCACAGAACAGGCCCTTTGGCCCACGATGTTGTGCCGAACTTTTGTCCCAGGTTAATCATAAGATTTTTGACTAAGGGCAATTTTTCATGGCCAATCTACCCAACCTGCACATCTTTGGACTGTGGGAGGAAATCGGAGCACCCGGAGGAAGCCCACGCACACACAGGGAGGATGTGCAGACTCCACACAGACAGTGACCCAAGTCGAAATTGAACTTGGTACCCTGGAGCTGTGAAGCAATTGTGCTAGCCACAATGCTACCGTGCTGCCCTTAAAAAGAAGTTAATCTACACTCCATTATTCTACCCTAATCCATGTACCTATCCAATAGCCGCTTGAAGGTCCCCAACGTTTCCGACTCAACTACTTTCACAGGCAGTGCATTCCATGCCCCCACTACTCTCTGGGTAAAGAACCTACCTCTGACATCCCCTCTCTATCTTCCAGCATTTATCTTAAATTTATGTCCCCTTGTAATGGTGTGTTCCACCCGGGGAAAAAGTCTCTGACTGCCTACTCTATCTATTCCCCTGATCATCTTATAAACCTCTATCAAGTCGCCCCTCATCCTTCTCCGTTCTAATGAGAAAAGGCCTAGCACCCTCAACCTTTCCTCGTAAGACCTACTCTCCATTCCAGGCAACATCCTGGTAAATCTCTTTTGCACCTTTTCCAAAGCTTCCACATCCTTCCTAAAATGAGGCGACCAGAACTGCACACAGTACTCCATATGTGGCCTGACCAAGGTTTTGTACAGCTGCATCATCACCTCATGGCTCTTAAATTCAATCCCTCTGCTAATGAACGCTAGCACACCATAGGCCTTCTTCACAGCTCTATCCACTTGAGTGGCAACTTTCAAAGATCTATGAACATAAACCCCAAGATCTCTCTGCTCCTCCACATTGCGAAGAACCCTACCGTTAACCCTGTATTCCGCATTCATATTTGTCCTTCCAAAATGGACAACCTCACACTTGTCAGGGTTAAACTCCATCTGCCACTTCTCAGCCCAGCTCTGCATTCTATCTATGTCTCTTTGAAGCCGACAACACCCCTCCTCACTATCCACAACTCCACTAATCTTCGTATCATCTGCAAATTTACTGACCCACCCTTCAACTCCCTCATCCAAGTCGTTAATGAAAATCACGAACAGCAGAGGACCCAGAACTGATCCCTGCGGTACGCCACTGATAACTGGGCTCCAGGCTGAATATTTGCCATCCACCTCTGTCTTCTATCGGTTAGCGAGTTTGTTATCCAACTGGCCAAATTTCCCAGTATCCCATGCCTCCTTACTTTCTGCACAAGCCTACAATGGGGAACCTTATCAAATGCCTTACTAAAATCCATGTACACTACATCCACTGCTTTACCTTCATCCACATGCTTGGTCACCTCCTCAAAGAAGTCAATAAGACTTGTAAGGCAAGACCTACCCCTCACAAATCCATGCTGACTATCCCTAATCAAGCAGCGTCTTTCCAGATGCTCAGAAATCCTATTCCTCAGTACCCTTTCCATTACTTTGCCTACCACCGAAGTAAGACTAACTGGCCTGTAATTCCCAGGGTTATCCCTATTCCCCTTTTTGAACAGGGGCACGACATTCGCCATTCTCCAATCCTCTGGTACCACCCCTGTTGACAGCGAGGACGAAAAGATCATTGCCAACGGCTCTGCAATTTCATTTCTTGCTTCCTATAGAATCCTTGGATATATCCCGTCAGGCCCGGGGGACTTGTCTATCCTCAAGTTTTTCAAAACGCGCAACACATCTTCCTTCCTGACAAGTATCTCCTCGAGCTTATCAGTCTGTTTCACACTGTCCTCTCCAACAATATGGGCTCTCTTGTTTGTAAATACTGAAGAAAAATACTTGTTCAAGACCTCTCCTATCTCTTCAGACTCAATGCACAATCTCCCGCTACTGTCCTTGATCGGACCTACCCTCGCTCTAGTCATTCTCATATTTCTCACATTAATATTGGATAGGTGCAAAAGTAACAGGGTTGTTGTGGTAGGAGATTTTAATTTCCTATGTATTGACTGGGACTCACTTAGTGCTCGGGGCTTGGATGAGGCAGTTTGTAAGGTGTCTCCAGGAAGGCTTCTTGATGCAATTTGTAGATAGTCCAACTCAGGAAGGGGCAGTAATGAGCTTGGACAGGTGGCTGAAGTTTCAGTAGGGGAACATTTTGGGAGTAGTGACCACAGTTGAAGTAGGGCAGCACGGTAGTACAGTGGTTAGCACAGTTGCTTCACAGCATCAGATTCCCACCTTGGATCACTGTCTGTGCGGAGTCTGCACATTCTCCCTGTGTATGCATGGGTTTTCTCCGGGTACTCCGGTTTCCTCCCACAGTCCAAAGATGTGTAGGTTAGGTGGATTTGCCATGCTAAATTGCCCTTAGTTGTCAAAAAGTTTAGGTGAGGATACAGGGATAGGGTGGAGGTGTGGGGCTTAAGTGGGGTGCTCTTTCCAAGGGGCAGTACAGACTCGATGGGCCGAATTGCCCCCTTCTGCACTGTAAATTCTATGTTCTATGTTCTAATTCCATCGTTTTAGGATACTTTTGGATAGGGATGAGGGTAACCCTCGCGTTAAGGTGCTAAACTGGGGAAAGGCAAATTACGATAACATTAGAAGAATTTGGATTGAGTGCGGCTGTTGGAGGGTAAATCAACATCGCACATGTGGGAATATTTCAAATGACAGTTGATTAGGATTCAGGAAAATCACGCTCCTGAGAGAACAAAGGATTAAGTATGGGAAGTTTTGGGAGCCTTGGATAACGAGGGATATTGTGAATCTCGTCAAAAAAAAAAAGGAGACTGTTGTACGGTTTAGAAGGGTGGGGACATTCAAAACCCTTGAGGAGTATAAAGAAAGTAGGAAAGTACTTAAAAGGGAAATTAGGAGGGCTAAGAGGGGGTCATGATAAGTCCTTGGCAAGTAGGATTAAGCAGAATTCCAAACATTTTTATTCATATGCAAAAAGCAAGATGGTGGACAGGCAAAGGATTGGACCACTTAAGGACAGTGGGGGGAATCTATGTGTTGAGCCAGAAGAAATGGGCGACGTACTAAATGAGTACTTTGCATCAGTGTTCACCAAAGAGAGGGACTTTGTGGAGGATGATTCTTGGGTAGGATGTATGGACTGTCTGGATCGTGTTGACGTTGAAAATAAGGAGGTATTAGGTATTTAAAAAAATATAAGGTAGATAAGTCTGCTGATTCGGATGGGATTTACCCCAGAATGCTGAGGGAAGCAAGGGAATAAATTGGACTCGCTTGTTCCAAGTTTGCAAATAGTGCTTCATATTAGCCGGTGGGGCTCAATGGCATCAGTTGGCACACAGAGGGAGCCTGCTTGTACGTCCTTCCCAAGGATGGGCACCACCTACACCATGTTGGAACTGGTTGAAGACTCAGGTACTACAAGCCAAATTTCATATGCAGATATGTTCAAATCAAAGCTTTCTGACACATTGTTAGCTCGTAATTAGTATTGATAAGAACTGAAAAAAGAAGTGGTGGCGGAGTGGTATTGTTACTGGAGTGTAGTAATCCAGAGACCAAGATTACTCTAGGGTCCCGGGTTCAAATCCCACCACTGGAGATGGTGAAACTTGAGTTCAATAGAAATCTGGAATTACAAGTCTCGTGATGACCATGAAACGATTATCAATTGTCATAAAAACCCATCTGTGTTCATTGATGTCCGTTAGGAAGAAAACCTGCCATCCTTACCTGGTCTGGCCTTACTTGCAACTCCGTACCCATAGCAATGTGGTCGACTCTTAACTGCCCCTCAAGGGCAATTAGGGAAGGGCAATAAATGCTGGCACAGCCTGCGACGCCCACTTCCCATGAACGAATAATAAAAGGGATATCGATAGATTCAGTGAGTGAGTAAAACTGGGGTTGGTGAAATTTAATATGAAGCCATGCCAGTGCATTCACTACAGACCTCCAAAAAGTAGATCGGATTATTTTCTAAATGGTGAGAATCTAGGAACTGTGGAGGAAATGAAAGAGATCGGGACCTATGTACAGAAATCATTAACAGATGGTGGACAGTTACGGAAAATAATGTAAATAATTTAAATGAAAAGTTGGCATTTGTTGGCTGGATTACAAGGGGATGAATATTATGGAACAGCAGTACAGAGCTCTTGATAAATCCTGGTTTATAATGCTGTGCTCAGTTCTGACTCCTGCACCTCAGGAAGGATATGCTGAGGGGGTGCAGCACAGATTCACCAGAATGATAGGTGGTTTGAAGTGTGTCTACTTCAATGCCAGGAGTATACGAAATAAGGTAGGGGAACTGGCAGCATGGGTTGGTACCTGGGACTTCGATGTTGTGGCCATTTCAGAGACATGGATAGAGCAGGGACAGGAATGGTTGTTGCAGGTTCCGGGGTTTAGGTGTTTCAGTAAGCTCAGAGAAGGGGGCAAAAGAGGGGGAGGTGTGGCGCTGCTAGTCAAGGACAGTATTACGGTGGCGGAAAGGATGCTAGATGGGGACTCTTCTTCTGAGGTAGTATGGGCTGAGGTTAGAAACAGGAAAGGAGGTCACCCTGTTGGGAGTTTCCTATAAGCCACCTAATAGTTCTAGGGATGTAGAGGAAAGGATGGCGAAGATGATTCTGGAAAAGAGCGAAAGTAACAGGGTAGTTGTTATGGGAGACTTTAAATTTCCAAATATTGACTGGAAAAGATATAGTTCGAGTACATTAGATGGGTCGTTCTTTGTACAATGTGTGCAGGAGGGTTTCCTGCCACAATATGTTGACAGGCCAACAAGAGGCGAGGCCACATTAGATTTGGTTTTGGGTAATGAACCAGGCCAGGTGTTAGATCTGGAGGTAGGTGAGCACTTTGGAAACAGTGACCACAATTCGGTGACCTTTACGTTAGTGATGGAAAGGGATAAGTATACCCCGCAGGGCAAGAGTTATAGCTGGGGGAAGGGCAATTATGATGCCATGAGACATGACTTAGGATGTGTTGGTTGGAGAAGTAGGCTGCAAGGGTTGGGCACACTGGATATGTGGAGCTTGTTCAAGGAACAGCTATTGCATGTTCTTGATAAGTACGTACCAGTCAGGCAGGGAGGAAGGGGTCGAGCGAGGGAACCGTGGTTTACCAAAGAAGTGGAATCTCGTGTTAAGAGGAAGAAGGAGGCCTATGTGAAGATGAGGCATGAAGTTTCAGTTGGGGCGCTTGATAGTTACAAGGAAGCGAGGAAGGATCTAAAGAGAGAGCTGAGACGAGCACGGAGGGGACATGAGAAGTCTTTGGCAGGTAGGATCAAGGAAAACCCAAAAGCTTTCTATAGGTATGTCAGGAATAAAAGAATGACTAGGGTAAGAGTAGGGCCAGTCAAGGACAGTGGTGGGAAGTTGTGTGTGGAGGCTGAGGAGATAAGCGAGATACTAAATGAATACTTTTCGTCAGTATTCACTCAAGAAAAAGATAATGTTGTGGAGGAGAATGCTGAGACCCAGGCTATTAGAATAGATGGCATTGAGGTGCGTAGGGAAGAAGTGTTGGCAATTCTGGACAAGGTGAAAATAGATAAGTCCCCGGGGCCGGATGGGATTTATCCTAGGATTCTCTGGGAAGCCAGGGAAGAGATTGCTGAGCCTTTGGCTTTGATTTTTAGGTCGTCATTGGCTACAGGAATAGTGCCAGAGGACTGGAGGATAGCAAATGTGGTCCCTTTGTTCAAGAAGGGGAGTAGAGATAACCCCGGTAACTATAGGCCGGTGAGCCTAACGTCTGTGGTGGGTAAGGTCTTGGAGAGGATTATAAAAGATATGATTTATAATCATCTAGATAGGAATAATATGATTAGGGATAGTCAGCATGGTTTTGTGAAGGGTAGGTCATGCCTCACAAACCTTATCGAGTTCTTTGAGAAGGTGACTGAACAGGTAGACGAGGGTAGAGCAGTTGATGTGGTGTATATGGATTTCAGTAAAGCGTTTGATAAGGTTCCCCACGGTCGGCTATTGCAGAAAATACGGAGGCTGGGGATTGAGGGTGATTTAGAGATGTGGATCAGAAATTGGCTAGTTGAAAGAAGACAGAGAGTGGTAGTTGATGGGAAATGTTCAGAATGGAGTTCAGTTACGAGTGGCGTACCACAAGGATCTGTTCTGGGGCGCAGAAGGATGGGTGAGTAAATTTGCAGATGACACTAAAGTCGGTGGAGTTGTAGACAGTGCGGAAGGATGTTGCAGGTTACAGAAGGACATAGATAAGCTGCAGAGCTGGGCTGAGAGGTGGCAAATGGAGTTTAATGTGGAGAAGTGTGAGGTGATGCACTTTGGAAAGAATAACAGGAAGGCGGAATATTTGGCTAATGGTAAAATTCTTGGTAGTGTGGATGAGCAGAGGGATCTCGGTGTCCATGTACATAGATCCCTGAAAGTTGCCACCCAGGTTGATAGGGTTATGAAGATGGCCTATGGTGTGTTGGCCTTTATTGGAAGAGGGATTGAGTTCCGGAGCCATGAGGTCATGTTGCAGTTGTACAAAACTCTAGTACGGCCGCATTTGGAGTATTGCGTACAGTTCTGGTCGCCTCATTATAGTAAGGACGTGGAAGCCTTGGAACGGGTGTAGAGGGGATTTACCAGGATGTTGCCTGGTATGGAGGGAAAATCTTATGAGGAAAGGCTGATGGACTTGAGGTTGTTTTCGTTAGAGAGAAGAAGGTTAAGAGGTGACTTAATAGAGGCATACAAAATGATCAGAGGGTTAGATAGGGTGGACAGCGAGAGCCTTCTCCCGCGGATGGAGGTGGCTAGCACGAGGGGACATAGCCTTAAATTGAGGGGTAATAGATATAGGACAGAGGTCAGAGGTGGGTTTTTTACGCAAAGAGTGGTGAGGCCGTGGAATGCCCTACCTGCAACAGTAGTGAACTCGCCAACATTGAGGGCATTAAAAAATTTATTTTTTAAGCATATGGATGATAAGGGCATAGTGTAGGTTAGATGGCCTTTAGCTTTTTTCCATGTCGGTGCAACATCGAGGGCCGAAGGGCCTGTACTGCGCTGTATCGTTCTATGTTCTATGTTCTATGATACCAGAGCAAAAATGTTTAAATAAAGAGGACAGGTTGCAAAAGGAGGCTTGTATTTCCTGGTGTACAGAAGATTAAGAAGTGATCTAATTGAGGACTTGGTAGTGTCTCTAAAGGTACAATTGGCTCAGGAATTCTCTTCCCAAAAACGGAGCGGTAAATTGAGAATTTGAAAACTGAGACTGATAGTTTTTGTTGGGTCGGAATTTTAAAGCTTACAGAACCAAGGTGGGAAGATGGAATTAATATACAGATTAGCTATGATAGGACAGGCTTGTGGCGTGGAATGCCCCCCTTCAGTTCCTGTGTTTCAGACAAGACTAATAATAACCCTTTTGTCTCAGTGTACTTCCGTGGCCATTCTGGCATAATAATAATAATATCTCATAATATCACAACCTTGGCAGGAGCTTGCCAGAGCTCCCACCAATACAACTGGCCATCGTGGTGTCAGACCTGATGAGCAAACAGGCAAACAGTTTGCCTAGTGTAGCCACCTGGGTTGGCCACTTCCTTACACAAAATAGAAGAATGCAAAGGTTACAGGGAAAAATGGACAGTTGCAAAGAGACAAGCAGCCAGCAGAATCCCCTGTATTCTAGCTGCTAAAGAAACCAGACAGCATTGTAACTAACAAGCTGCGCATATTAACTGAGTGATTCCCGGTGATTCCCAGGCACAATGGACACAACAATTAGAAGAGATTGAAACATTCTATAGAAGGTCAGACATCCCGGCGCTACTGGAGTCTGAAACAAAGGGCACAAATAAGGTGGAAAGAACTGGCCAGTGATCGAGGAACAGCCCCGTTATTGGGGAAATTCAAATCAATCGATTGGGAAGAGACCCAATCGATTGCAAGTTTATAGAGGGTCCGCCCAGAAGGGCGCAAAGCCCCTGGGACCTATAAAAGTCAGGTCCCAGGACTGATTATTTCTTCTTGACCATCCTCCCAGCAGAACACCTTTGCAGCAGAAGATCTTGAGAAGGCGAGGCCTGGTCAGCAGCTGCCATCAAGTAAGTGTCATACAACGCACGCTACGAGAGTAGACACTCCTGACCCCTTTAATCCACACCAACTGGAAGCCTGTGGATCCAGGACAAAGCAAGAGGCCATTGTTCCCTGATCCGGCAGTTCCCTTATTCCAGATAAGTATTGGCCTGTTAGCGGTAGGAATAGCCTAGTCTTTTAGTGTTATATGCATGAGTAGTAAATAACTGTGTAATAATAAACGTGTCTTGTTTGAACTTACTAACTGGTGTATTGAGTCATTGGTCTGAACTTGAACTTGAATCTTGTGGCGGTATCATAAGGATACCTGGCGACTCGAGAGCTAAGGAATAAAACAGAGCCA
This sequence comes from Scyliorhinus canicula, assembly GCF_902713615.1. NCBI lineage: Eukaryota > Metazoa > Chordata > Chondrichthyes > Carcharhiniformes > Scyliorhinidae > Scyliorhinus > Scyliorhinus canicula. The sequence goes on along the minus strand of NC_052158.1, from coordinate 55,891,900 downwards.
ATTGAGTGTAAAGCACACTCACCCAGAACGAGCAACACTGGGACTCGCCTTGAGCTGACATTGAGGAAAATGGTGTCCATTTCATTGCTGTCATAACCCCCATGAGGACCACGGTGGTAGAGGTGGGTTGCCTCACATCCTTTATAAAGCACCTGGATGAGCACTTGGCATGTCATAACATTCAAGGCAGGTCAGATGTATTTCGAATTTACAGTGCAGACTCGAGGGGCCAAAGTGCCACTTTCGCTCTGTGATTCTGTGATATTCCTATGGGCTCATGGAAAAGGAGCTCCCAGATAGGGGGTGGAGGACAACCAGCTGGGACTCGTTATGAGCAATGGTTAAAAGCAGGCCCAGATCGGGGCCTGGTGAAATAAGTCCTCCCAGCTAGGATTACACTGCGAGTAAGATATTGCGTTATGTAGCCCCTTGCAAATACTTCTATATAAATCTATCTCTGTGTCATTATAACTACAAAGGAGGAATTGCTGCTTTCTTGCCAAAGCGAGGATGGGGATCCACACCCTTTGAGATGGGACCCAGGTCCTGGGGCTGAATGTGTGCTCCAGATGCATTGCTCTTGGAAAGGAAATAAAGAAACCTTTATGAGGTACAGACCTTGATACTTATCCCAGGATGTGTCCTCCTCCCCAGGAATTTTCAGCCCCAGGCATGTAACAGAATCTGTTTTCAGAAAGATCATTGTGACAGAATGAGAGGGGACATGCCACAGCTCTAAACGTGGAGATTTGGGAAGGTATTTCAGGTTGGAATAGTGTAAAAAGACGAATCTTTTCAACATTAACACCAACAGCAGGAACACAATCCTATTCATTCATCAATTCCCACTGTGCGGCTATGACTCAACAGTCGCACTCCTGCTTCTAACATTAGAAATTTGTGGGTTGTGCGTCTGACTTCAGACATGAGCATATAAGGCTGGAAATTCTGTGGTGAGTAATTCACCTCCTGACCCCCTAAAACCTGTCCACCATCTATGAAGCACAGGTTAGGAGTGAATGAAATGAAATGAAAATCGCTTATTGTCACGAGTAGGCTTCAATGAAGTTACTGTGAAAAGCCCCTAGTCGCCACATTCCGGCACCTGTCCAGGGAGGCTGGTACGGGAATCGAACCGTGCTGCTGGCCTGCTTGGTCTGCTTTAAAAGCCAGCAATTTAGCCCAGTGAGCTAAACCAGCCCCAGTAATGGAATACTCTCCACTTGTCTGGATAAGTGCAGTTCCAACAACACTCAAGAACTCAACACTATCCAGGAGAAAGCATTCGACATGATTCACACCCATCCACCACCCCAAACATTAACTCCCTCCACCACCGATGCACAGTGGCAGCACTGTGCACCATCTTCAAGAAGCAGCATTGCAATTGGTAAGGTTCCTTGGACAGCACCTTCAAAACCTATGATCTCTACAACGTAGAAGGACTAGAGCAGCAGATACCTGGAAATCCCACCACCTGGAGGTTCCCCTCCAAGTCACTCACCAGCCTGACTTGGAAATATATCGCCGTTCCTTCGCTGTCGCCTGGTCAAAATCCTGGAACTCTCTCCCTAACAGCACTCTGGGTGTACCTACAACTCGCGAACTGTAGGGTTCAAGAAGGCAGATCACCACCGACTGACGGGCACTTAGGGATGGCTAATATAAATACTGACTTTGCAAGTCATGCCTGTGTAAATTAGCACAAGTGCAGTAGAAAGGGAGTACTCCATTGTCGAAGCTGCTGTACTTTGAATGGAATATTAAACAATGTCTGCACTTTGTCATAAATGTAAAGGAAATCTAAAGTAGAGCAGATGAGTTCTTTCCTGTGTCTTTTTCTGTATTTCTCCCTCATACAATCATTGGAGGATTTTAGCACAGAAGGAGGACATCCAGCCTGTTGTATTCATGTTGGTTCTCGACAAGAGTGATTTACCTTGTTTCCCCCTCCCCCACTCTTTTCTTCTGTCCCTTGTAGCCACCGAAGTTGGCCATTCCCTCAATACAAAATGGAGGAACACAAAGCTTGCAGGTTAAAATGGACAATGTTTGCAGCACAAGCAGGCTGCACCAAGCCAATGTGTATTCTGTCTGCTAAGAGAGCAGACAGCACCGAAACGAACATTACGCATACTAATGAGGCAATCTCCGGGATAGTTAACATAGTAATGGAACGATCCCAGGGACAATGGACACAAATAGAGAAGTGATTGCAACAGTGTATGGGAAACCAGACACCCCGGTACCAGCGGGGTTCGAAGACAAAGCACCTGAAGGCCCGTCCAGTAGCCGAGAGACAGCCTCAGTATTGGGAGGATTCAAACAAATCGATTGGAAAGAGACCCAATCGATTCCTAGCAGGTAAAGGGTCCGCCCAAAAGGGCGTGAAGCCCTAGGACCTATAAAAGACAGGTCCCACACTTAGTTCGTTCTTCTTGACCAGCCCTCCTCTCTGGACCAGTCCCTCGACCAGCCTTTACCGAAGAAGACCTTAACAGAGAGAGAGGAGAGGTTTGGGACAGCAGCCACCAGCAAGTAAGTGTCTCACAATGATCGCTACCAGAGATAGACACTCCTGACCCCTTTTTAACCCGTACCAACCTGAAGTCTGCGGACCAGTGCAGAGCAAGAGGCCCTTGTCCCCTGATCCGGCAGTTCCCTTTAAGATAAGAATTGGTTTATTTAGTGGTAGGAATAGTTTAATCATCTTAGCGTGTGCATGGGTAGTATTATAATTGTATTATAATAAACTCATTTGTTTGAACTTACTAATTGGTGTATGGTTTTATTCCTTTGAACTCGACCTTGAAACTTGTGGCGGTATCTTAACGATACCTGGCGACTCCAGAGCTAAGTAACGAAACAGAGCCAAATTGAGTGTTAAGCACACTCACCCAGAACTAGCAACACCCTGCAATTCTTTTCTAATCAGCTTCTTATCCAATTGCCTGAACCAACATGACCAATGATGTGAAGATGCCGACGTTGGACTGGGCTGAGCATAGTAAGAAGTCTTACAACACCAGGTTAAAGTCCAACAGGTTGATTTGGAATCACAAGCTTTCGGAGCACTGCTCCTTCCTCAGGTGAGTCACACTTCAAAAAGTTTGTGATTCCAAATAAACCTGCTGGACTTTAACCTGTGTGTTGTAAGACGTCTTATTGTGCCCAACATTACCAAAACAGCTTTTATCGCCTTGTTGTTTATGAGAGCTTGTGCACAAATGTGCTGCCATATTTTCTATATTGTAACAACAATTATTACACTTTGAAATTAACTGTGAAGAATTTTCAGAAATCTAGAAAAGGTAGAAATACAAGTCTTCCCTTTGTTTTCCTTGCTCATCCTTTCATACCAGCCGTGCAAATCCTCACCCTGCTTAAAGTGTAGATGAGACAAAGGAAATCTAACAACACTGGGTAGAGAATGTCAAAAACTTAGGGAGCTCATCAGATATCCTCTCGTAATGTACACTTCCACAGTTCTCATCCTTGTTATCTCTAATTTTGTTCAACATCTTTACAGCAGAATATTGGCATAGTAAAGGATGCAGCAAGGGCAATTAGATTCCTTGTAAACTGTATTCTCAATTTTTATTAAGTAGATTACTCTGAATAGGTTTAATTTTGGAGGGCTTGCAGGCAGTTTCGAAAGCCTTGTCTGCACTTTTAATTGAGTTTTTAATTAGTTTCCCTGCACAGAGACGTGAATTGATTCGAACCCATTTTTTGCTATTGACCCCCAATGATTTCACATTCCAGCGGATCTTAACCGTATACACCTGACTCAGCCTTGCCTCTGCGCAGTCAAATATCAAATTAATCTTTTGAGGATGATTTGCCATCACTGCAGAAACTTGACATTAAGAACAACACTTTTGTTGGGAACTACAAATAAAAACAATTAAGTCGGGTGCTTTAGAAATGGTGCTCTCGGCTGATCTGTACTGAGAATAGGCTGAGTTATGACGGATTCAATCCTGCAGAGCTTTTCTGTCAAGTCATCATAAGTGGCGGAGGCAACCATGCTTCAAAAATCAGAATTTTCTGGAAAAACTATAGCGGGTTTAATGATCTCGCGATCATTAATGTGTAAATTGTAATATGTTGGGTTGTATTGTTATATGTAGGGGCTGGCTTAGCACACTGGGCTAATACACTGGCTTTTAAAGCAGATCAAGCAGGCCAGCAGCACGGTTCGATTCCCGTACCAGCCTCCCCGAACAGACGCCGGAATGTGGCGACTAGGGGCTTTTCACAGTAACTTCACTGAAGCCTACTTGTGACAATAAGCGATTTTTCATTTCATTTAATTTCATTTCATATTGTATGGTTGGACTCCATGCCTCTTTATTCCCTCCCTCTCCTCCAACCCTCCCCTTTCTTTTTGTTTGTGTCTGTAGTTCTACTGTGGCTTCCCCCTCTCTCGCTCTGGATTATTGGCTGTTGGCTACAAACAAATCTTGGAACAAATGGGTGAGTGTCTCCCAGGTTTTATGGCAGCCCCCTTCCCCCAACCCTCGGCTGGCAAATTTAATTTTCTCCATTGGAGAAATTCCGACAGGTCAGACAACCAGTCTGCAGCTTTGGATGGTGCTGCTGATTGCCATCCGAGCAAGATTCTCCGGCAGGCAATTACACATAACAATATACGAAGCGCCATGCCACCCCAACAGGAATAGGTTGGCAGACCCGGTGAAGGAAGAAGGTACGCCAGGTGACAAGGAGCGGGGGCAATCAGGAGGAAAGGGGAGAGAGGGAAGCAGGGGATCTAGCTAAAACTAAGCACCTGTTGAAAAACAAGAAAGTGTAACTGCTTTATATAATGAAAGATAACCGAATAATATACCGAGCTTTGACAAAGAGTCATCGGACTCGAGACGTTAGCTCTTTTCTCTCCCGACAGATGCTGCCAGACCTGCTGAGATTTTCCAGCATTGTCCCTTTCGTTTCAGATTCCAGCATCCGCAGTAATTTGCTTTTATCCGATGTACATATCTTCTGTGATGTTCATGTTCATCTTTGCTCTGTATAACGTGAAAAACCTTTAATAAAAACATTTTAAAAAGAGTTAATGTGCAAATTGTCTAGCAATCTGTGGCCTGGATAAAACACCCCATGACTTGTGAATTAACACTTCAGCAAATACACCACGGGGAGAAGTGCCGTGAACTATCCAGTCATGAAAAGTGCAATATAAAGGTAGGTCGTTTTACTCTGCTGTTCGCCTCGCGACAATGTCAGCTTTAAGAAATTGCTGCACTTACACCGTAAAACCCAATCAGAACTTGCTGCAAGAAGTTGGGCTTCTTATTTAACAATTCAAGGACGAATTAATGATGAGATCTAAGGGGGCGATTCTCTGAGCCCCGTGCCGGGCCGGAGAATTGGAGCAACCATGCCATGACACCCCGCCGCCATTTGCGCCGGTGCGTTTGGCACGGCGCCGGCTGCTGGAATTGGCGGGTCCGCCGATTCTCCGCCCCGGATGGGTCGAGCGGCCATGCCGATATGAGAGTCCCGCCGGCGCCATTCATCCCTGGTCGCTGCCGGCGGGAACTCTGCCGGAACGGTTGGGGGGGCGGCCTGTGTGGGGGGGTGGGCAGGGTCTCCTTCACTCGGGGGGGAGGGGGCATCCGTCTGGCCCGTGATCGGGGCCCGGCAATCGGTGGGACGGCCTCTCCCCCCCGGGCCTACTTTCTGGCGCGGCTCCTGAACACAGACTCCATCTTGAGTCGGGGCCGGTGTACTAAAGAAGTCCACCACGCATGCGCAGGATGGCGTGGCCCAACTGCGCATGCACAGGATTGAGCTGGCCCAACTGCGCATGCGCGGGTTGGTGTGGTGCCCATTTGAACCGCTCCAGCGCCGTGCTGGCTCCCTGACGGGGGCCAGAATCGTACGTAACCGGGCTCGGTTCACGCCGTCATGAAATGTGACACCGTTCCCGATGGTCCAGGCACTTAGTCCGTGGATCGGAGAATCACCCCCCCACCCCCCAATGTTCCTGCCACTCAACCTTTCTGATCCAGAAAGGACGTTATTTAAATGACCAATATACTGCAGATGCTGGAACCTGAAACAAAAACAGAGGATGCTGGAAAAGCCTCAGCAGGTCAGGCAGCATAGAACCCTGCAGAAGGAGACCACTCAGCCCATCGGGTCTGCACCGACCCGCTGAAAAAGCACCG